>NC_064849.1:95415263-95769263 GCF_024139225.1 Suncus etruscus
GGTGTGTGTGTGTGTGGGGTGTCACAGGGTTATATTTGGAGGTGTTAGGTTAAATGAAGTTAAGGGTAGGTCAGGAGCTGAACTTGGGGCCTCTGGCTGCAGGCACAGCTCTAGTTTTCTGAGCTTATTGCTCTGGCCTCATAGTCTTTCTCAAATACTTCAGCTCTGTTTCTTTGTTCTATAAAGCTTTTTGCCCCACGACCGCATGTAGTGGGGCTTGGCGACCCATACAGTAATGGAAACTGAATTTGTGCTACTTGCATGTAAAAGCATATGCTGCAGCCTTTTACATCTAACCTTGCCCTTTCATTTCCCTTGTGAAAATTCCTAGTGCATCAGTATACACATCTGAAAAGTCACCAAATGAAGGAATCAATCTGAAGGAAACAATCACTTGGTATCACTCATTCATAATCATAGTGTGTTTATGACAGTGAAGTGAAAAACAGATTTGTGGCCCAAAGTACTTAATTTGGAGGTCAAAAATAGCAGTGCTTGGGGACCTATGCACTGTTAGGGAACTAAATTAGGGTAAGCTGAATGCAAGCATCTTATCCCGTTATACTGTCTCTATGGATGAGTGCTAAATTTTTACAACACATAATAGCTCAAAAGGTGGTGTACATACCATACCTTGCATGTCAGAGGTCCTTAGTTCCCTCCCCCCCCCCCCCCCCCCCGGCTCCCCATCTTATACACCACAGCTGCATCCTAACACTGGCTGGAGCACCAAATCTAGCTCAGCATCAAATAACAAAATGCAAAGTTGTTTAGTTTTTTGTCTGTTTTTGGTGTTCAAGAATTATTGCTGGTATAGATATCACTCTTGGAAGGGCTTGGGGAAACATATAGGGCACCAGGGACTGAACTCTGGTCAGTCATGTGTAAGACAAGAACCTTACATACTGTACTCTCTCTCCCCAGACTCCACAGTAATTTTTAAGGAAAGGGTGAAGAAAGTAACACTGGATTACTAAGAATTATTCAAATGTAATAGTTACATAAAATAGGAGAAGTAATTATAAACATATATAGATATAACTTATGGCTAACGCTTCTGAGAAAGGATAAACTCAAATTTATATTGATATATTAAAACAGCATTTTCTTTAAAAAGCAGATTTTTGGCCAGAGATTATTACAGGGGTTGATTATCTTGCATGTGGCCGCCTGTGGGCCAATCCCTGGCACTACATTTGGTCCACTGAGCACAGCCAGGTGAGATTCCTTAGCACTGAGCCAGGAGTAGCCTTACATCCCCTCTGCACTGATACTGATTCAGCAGTCTAGGACAGGTTCTGAATTTCTATAGTTCTACATAGCGTCTCAGGTGACACCGATGTTGTTGGTATTGATCCATGCTTCAAGTCACAAGGATTCAGATACCTTTGTAATCATAATGCTTACTCTAATAACCTTACTGATTTAGTGATTTCAATAGGCTGAGTTTTGATCATTATGGCTTTTTGTAGCATCAGGCACTATTACAATTTATAAAGAGGTACTTATTATCTACCATGTGCCTAGTAATACATCAAGTATTATTATATTAAAGCTAAATTTTTTTTTTTTTGGTCACATTCGGCAATGCTTAGGGGTTACTCCTGGCTCTGTACTCATAAATCACTCCTGGCAGGTTTGGGTGACCATATGGGATGCTGGGATTGGAATCACTGTCCTTCTGCATGCAAGGCAAACAACCTACCTCCATGCTATTTCTCTGGCCCCAGAAGCTAAATATATTTCTTTCTATGAATGTGAAATACAGTAATCAATTAGTGAAGATTTGGGGCATAGATTAAGACAACTTCATAATGATGCTTATGCAGGATATAAAGAAAACAGTATTACAAAATTTGTGTTTATTTGTAAGCTCTGTATTTATTTGGGCCATGCCCAGAAGTGCTCAGGGGTTACTCCTGGCTCTGCACTCAGGAATCACTCCTGGCAAGCTTAGGGGACCATATAGGATGCAGGGGATTGAACCTTGGCCAGCTGAGTGCAAAGCAAGTGTCATACTTGCTATACTCTCTTTGGCCCTATATTTTGGTTCTATATTTATACTCATGTGTATCTTACTTTTTTATTATATATTTAAAATGCAGGGGGGCCAGAGTGGTGGCGCCTTGCACGCACTAACCTAGGACAGACTGCGGTTTGATCCCTGCTACCCCAGTGTCCCATATGGTCCCCCAAGATTTCTGAGTGCATAGCCAGGAGTTACAACCTGATTGTCACTGGGTGTGGCCCAAAAACAAAAACCAAACCAAACCAAACAAAAAAACCGGGGTCACTCCCAGTCATGTTTGTGAGGGGAAGGAGTCACTTCTGACTATCTCAGCAGTCTTTCCTAGAAGTGCTGGGGGGGGGGGGGAAACCATGTGCTTGCTGCTGGGGATTGAACTGCATGGTGTTGGTTGCATGCAAGGCAAAAGCTTCAATCGCTGTACTATCTCTCCAGAATGCAAATTTCTTTCTTTCTTTCTTTTTTTTTTTATGGTTTTTGGGTCACACCCAGCAGTGCTCAGGGGTTATTTCTGGCTCCAGGCTCAGAAATTGCTCCTGGCAGGCACAGGGGATCATATGGGGCACTGGGATTCGAACCGATGACCTCCTGCATGAAAGGCAAACGCCTTACCTCCATACTATCTCTCCGGCCCCTGCAAATTTCTTTATAAAACAGTGTTTAGATGAATATACAAATGAGCACCCTCAAATACCTAAAATTCATACTCTAAGAAAAAAAAATAAAAAAGGAGAAATAGAGCTGGAGTGATAACACAGTGGGTAGGACAGTTGCCTTGCATGTGGCTGATCCAGGTTAGATCCCAGGCATCCCGTATGGTCCGAAGACTGCCAGGAGTGATTTCTGAATGCAGAGTCAGAGGTAATCTCTGAGCACCATGAGTGTGGCCCCAAACCAAAAAACAACAACAAAAAGAGAAATAAAGTGGGATGTTTATCATTAGAAAAATCCATATGCTTTTATAAAAGAAATAAAATATCAACCCACTTCCTCTTCTCAAATCAAATACTATTCATAGTATGAATATTTCATATTCATATTTCACTAAGTTCTTTACAAAGATTTTATATATTTGTGAAATGAATAAAGAGAACAATGAGAAATGAAAAAGTGAAAATAACATGCCTGTACTTCGGCGGTGTTTACCTTGCAAGCAGCCGATCCAGGACCTAAGGTGGTTGGTTCGAATCCCGGTGTCCCATATGGTCCCCCGTGCCTGCCAGGAGCTATTTCTTAGCAGACAGCCAGGAGTAACCCCTGAGCACCACCGGATGTGGCCCAAAAACAAACAAACAAACAAACAGAATAATAACACATGTAACTTACCTCCTTGAATGACTGCAGTAGGTTACTACCAGAAACTGAAAGTGTAATATCTATATGATGCATTATAAACAATGGCTCTTCTTGTGTTTGATATGGAAAACAGGCTAGATTGTCTGCTATATACAAGAGCATATTCACTTCGGTTTTCTGGAAATTAAAAAAAGTACACAGTTAATAGATAATCTAGAAATGCAGCCAAAATTCTTTTCATAAAACATATTATAGGGTTCTTTCTCCTCAGTTAATGTTTCAGAAAGAGACAGAAGAGGTAGAAGGTTAGAAGGGAAGAGAGGGAACAAAATTCATTATTATAAAAGAAACATACTCATTTAAAAGATTTTATATCATTTTATATCATGATGCCTCAAGTAGGAAAGAAGTAAAGTTTATTAGTGTACAAGTAAAAATGCCTCAAGTTGATAAATCTATACCACATATAAATTAATAATTATTATGGTGTGCCTAAGAATTTAACCCATATGGAAATTATAGTTACTATTCTACCTTCAAAAATAGGTAGTAATTATAGTACTATGGTTTAAAAAGATTCACCTAATTATAAATTATATGTTTTCTATATACATATAACTTAATTCTGATTATGCTAACAACTTGACACTGCAACAATTCTGAGACGATTATATTTAGAGAAGAATTATGGTGGATAGTAGTTTCTTGCCTTAACAACTAAGATTAGGGCCAGATGGACCGCACAGGTGTCAAGAGGCTAGCTTTGTGTGGAATCAATCTTGGTATGATCTCTGGTACCACATATAGACCTCCACACCAGCACAGCCAAGTATGAAACCTGAGCACAAAGTTAGGAACAGATCCAGTGCGCCAACCAGTATTGCCCCCTCCTCCCGTAAGAATAGACTCATTTTTCATGTTTATATATGAACAGAAATAGAAAGGCCATGTTAACATTTAAATAAAAAAAATTACAGGTTAACAAAAAAAAAGATAGAAATGAAACTAGCAATCAGAATACATATTCTCCTATTCTGCTATCTTATTAAATGAATAAAACTCAACAGTAGTAGCGCAAGAAAAAAATCTCAAGACAAAATAAACTTGCTAATAATATTCAGGATATGCTTATTGTACTTTTTGTTTTTGGGGCATACCCTGTGGTGATGGGTTTTGTTCCTGACTTTTTACTCAGGGATCACTCCTGACAGAGCTAGGGAGACCACCTGGGGTGCTGGAGATCAAACCTGGGTTTGATGTGCAAGGCAAGGCAGGGCCCTACTCGCTGTACCTCTATGCATAATTTTTTTTTTGATCTTTGAAAAAAAGCATGTACCATTTTTATTATGTCCCAGAATAAAATCTGAGTGGAGCTTGATGGCAAAACTAAAAATAGATATATTTTAGCATAGAAATCAGTTGCAGTAAATTAAGAGAAATTTTATAACAGAGTAAATAATAAAACAAAAGTATAATTTGATTCTGTTTTCATAAAGACTATTTTGTTTTTTTGTTTTGGTTAACACCTGGTAGTATTCAGGGATCAGTCCTGGCAGACTTGAGGGACCATACTGACCCTATATTTTAAATACATATCAACACTTAAATGTGAAGGTAGGAAATGCAGATAAAGAGACCTACCTATTTATTTTAACACTACAATATATATCCCTTCTGAAAGGGAAAATGTTTAGGATTCCTCCAAATAAATAAAATTTTAAAAGGTTTCTTTAACGTTGGTCATAACTAAGTCCTATATTGTGCCCTCATCAAAATTAAACTTCTGAAAATTCTAAAGAGTTGCTCATTACACCTTCTCCATTTCTTTAACTCTCACTGATTAACCATCAAATATTCCACTCTAAATAACAAATATCCCATTCTAAAAGTAAAAACTCATTTTTCTTCATTTCTGAACATCACCTGACACTATTATCCACTCTATTCTTTCCCTATTCTTTTATCCCTATAACTGTTTTTTTTTCCTATGGGATTTTCAAGCCTATATTCTTTGTCAATTTACTTTTTAACAATAAAATACTATGTTTGAAGATGTTCAGAAAAAAATAATTTACTTATACTTTGACTCATTTATGCCTCCCTCTTAGAATTTCCTGAAATAGATTTTTTCTAATATTTATTTGCAAGACCAAATCTTCAAAAAATTTATGTAGTCCCTAGAAAAAGGAATAGTAAATTACATGCACACTCTGGAAATTTAGATTTGCTCTAAATGGAGATGGCAATACACTGATTAAAGTGATAAAAATAAACAATTTTTCTTTGGAAAATTTAGATTTGCTCTAAATGGAAATGGCAATACACTGATTAAAGTGATAAAAACAGCAGGGTTTTTTTTCTTTCAAACATAGGAGTCATACCAGTACGTTTCATGTTTCTGGATCACACCTAATAGTGTTCAAGGATTACTCCTCTCTGTGCTCAGAAATCATTCCTGGTGTACTTGGGGGAATAGATGGGATGCTGGATATCAAAACTCAGTTTGCTGTGTGTAAGGCAGATGTACTACTGTACTATTGTTCCAGCCCAAAGTCATACCCACTAATGAGGTATTTAGGTCTACACCCTGAAATATTCAGTATGATAAAGTAGGCTGACTGCTTGGTAGGTCTTTGATGGCCATTAAGAGCATACCATATGATGCTAGAGGAATTAAGTGGAGGTTGGGGCAAATGGTGTCAGATATCACGCTCAAGGCACTAGTATTTAAGTCATCTCCCTGACACCTCTTTTGCTCTTTTAGACTCAAGAGAGATAGATTACACACCTGTTCTATTTCTATTTAACATTCCTTATACACTGGCTAAGACACAGGATGTGCTAAAAATAGTTATCGTATTTTCTGGCGTATAAGACTTTTGAAACAAACAAAAAAAAGTCAACCGAAAATCAGGGATCATCTTATACGCCGAGTATATCCTGAAAAATGTTTCAATATGCCTCTAAATGAAACAAACAAACAAAAATCAGGCTGCAGAGTTTCCAAATCTCTTTCTTGGGGGCTCCCAAACAGTACTCAGGAGACCTGAAGACCACTTCTGGCAAAACCCAGCTAACCGTGTTGGTGGTTCAGTGCTAGGGTCTGAGGATGGGGTGTTATTTGGTTCATGTAGTGGGGGAGATTAACTGACGCCACCAGGGAATTACCAGAAAAGGTGCCTATGATAAGGGACCAATCACTGCAAGGCTGCTCGGACCGCCTCTCTAACATAGCCAATCCAAGCAGGCTTTTTATGCATGCAAATTAGACAATGTTTTGGACCTGAATCTAAGATTGATCAGATTGGCCAGAGTCAGAGACAAAGTCTATTACAGTATAACCTTTGAACCTTTGCTTGTTGTTATTGGCTAACTGTGGTACATACAGTTGCAGCACAGGAACATTCTGACGTTCTGTCTGATACAGCGAATATAGGCCTAAACCTATGTTTTTTTTTTTTTTTTTGTTTTGTTTTTTGGTTTTTGGGTCACACCCGGCGGTGCTCAGGGGTTCCTCCTGGCTGTCTGCTCAGAAATAGCTCCTGGCAGGCACGGGGACCATATGGGACACCGGGATTCGAACCAACCACCTTAGGTCCTGGATCGGCTGCTTGCAAGGCAAACACTGCTGTGCTATCTCTCCGGGCCATAAACCTATGTTTTAACTGCAAAATTAGGGGGTCGTCTTATACGCCGGAAAATATGGTAAATAAATGAAATGAATAAATCAGGAGGTAAATTTAAAGATTAGCACATTCTGTTTTCTTGGCTCATGGAACTGGTCAGTGCAACTTGTACAAAGCACAAAGTGTCAAAAACTGTAATTACACAAAAGTAGGCTCTCTCCATTAAGAAACTGTTGAGGGCTAGAGAAAAAGTTCAATGGACTGAGAGATGCTTTGCATGCAGAAGGTCTGACTGATCTTTGGCATCCTATGGTCCTAAGTACTGCTGCTGGAAGTTACTCCAACCACAAAACTGGAGTAGCTGCCCCTAATGCTATCACTGCCATTGCCATATGTGGCCCCAAACCCAAAAACAATAAAGTCAAGCTGAACAAATCTAAGCAGTAAAAGATCTAAGAATAGCTACTCTAACAATATATTTGAGTCCAACAGATTTCTTGTTTAAGTAAAAAATCTATTGCCCTAAATGAGTCTGACAATGTAATTTATTTGAAAGTGTGCTTAGAGAAAATACTAACAAAATTTATGACACTTAGTATAAATTATTCTTTATCTACATTTACTTTATTGCAAAAGTTTCCCTTCAATTTTTACTATATAAACAGAAGACAATTACAGATTCAATTATTATTTACTAAAATGATAACATTTAAGCAATAATTACATAGGCATAAAATTACATTTATTTTCTTAAAGTAATAAGGTATTTATACTTACTGCTGTGTCATCAAAGAGGTTGAGTAAAGAAATTAAAAAGGCTCGTCTGTGTTGGCGATTTCCACGGATCATGGAGTAAAGATGTGAGCACAAAGCACTAGAGGACTCATCTTGTCTGAAACCCCTTACGGGATCTTTTAGGCACGTGTTAATAGCCTGTTGTACCTGGTAAGACATCTTCATACCGGCCACTGCTTTCATCTGAAATTAATAGATGCCTCATTTTTGTCTGCAAATTAAGAGTCTTAAAATACACATAAGGGATATGAAGATGTATTCCCAAAACTTCTAAGAGTGTTACTGTTAAGTATGGAGTTTTTCATGCTAAAATAAGTCAGAAAAAGGAGGACAAATACAAGACGTACTCATTCATTTGTGGTACACAGAACAACAAAGCAAGGGAACAGATCATATTAAATGAAAAACTCTTGGTCTTTGAGGTGGGGAAGAATAAAGAGACAAGAGGTAACAAAAACGTTGGTGGAAGTTTTAGGCATTATAGAGGTGGTGAGGTTTGGCTCTACATTTTAAATCAATAAATATGAATACTATATTATCTTTTCTCTGGATTACTGTAAACATATAACCTAAACTACAATAATTAAAAGAAACAAAATACTTAAAACTTCTACATGGGTCCTGAGTGATAATTTAGTGGGTTTTGGCATTTGCCTCGCACAAGGCCTATTTGGGTTCAATCTCTAACACCCAAATATGCTTTCTTGTGTATGGCCAGGAGTAACTCCTATTCATATCCAGGTGTGGCCAAAAAAGCAAGAAAAAAACAAACAAACCACCAAAACAAATAACCAGCCAACCCCAAAAGAGCCACTATTGTAAACTTGTTGCTACAAGTATAATTAAAAATTTTCTGATTAGGACTGGAGAGAGAGCACAGCGGTAGGGTGAACACAGTGGTAGGACGTTTGCCTTGCATGCAGTGATCCAGGACAGACAATGGTTCGAATCCTAGCATCCCATATCCCTTGAGCCTGCCAGGAACAATTTCTGTGCCCAGACACAGGAGTTACCCCTGAGCACTGCTGGGTGTGACCCAAAAACCAAAAAAAAAATTTTTTTCTGGTTAGGGGCTGGAGCAATAGCACAGCAAATTTCCTTGTGTGCAGGGACCCAGGATGCCCGTGTTTGATCCCCTGGCATCCCATAAGGTCTCCCAAGCTTGCCAGGAGCGATTTCTGAGTGTATATCCAGGAGTAACCCCTGAACGCCACTAGGTGTGGCCCAAAAACAAAAAACAAAAAGAAAAAAGAAAAAAAGTTCTATTTTTTGAGTTACATCCAGTGGCTCTGCATTCAGGGATCGCTCCTGGTTGTAGCCAGGGGCCATACTGATGCCAGGGATTGAACCCAGGTTGGCTGCATGCAAGACTAGTGCCCTATCAGCTCTGTTATTGCTTTGGTCCCATCTACTCATTTTGGAAAAGGAAAACCGAAGACTCAGAGTGGGCCACCAAGATCACACAATATACAATAGAACCTATGTATCCCTGACAGTGGTTTTATTTTATATTTTTTTGTGAAGTAAAATATATTTTCATTGAAATTTATTTAGAAAGATGTGATGGAAGAAAAAGAAAGAAGTGTATGTTCAAGAGAAAATACAGACTTCTCCATAGTGGAAATAGGCAAGCAAAGAAACAGATGAATAAGCAAGATATGTGCTCAAGGGAGAACACAGGTTTCAATTGCAGGCTTCTTTATTAGTTATTTTTTAAAAAATTAACATATTAGGAAGCCAACTTATTAATGTTTAAAAGAAAGTACTAAGAAAATAATTCTTTTCTGTATTTTAGGTTACTTGATTTCAGAATACATACATGAATGAATCCAGCATATTTTTTGTCTATTTCCACAAGTTGCTGATCGGCCTTGTTTCTCATAGCTGGTTCTGGATCTGTGCCCATAGCAATTAAATAAGGTACACACTAAAAATAAAACATAGAAAAAACTTTAAGGTATCACGGGGATAAAATCTCTGTATGTCCCCTGATATATATTAATGCTTACATATCTGGAACATGAATTTAGCTTTATTACAGGCCTTCCTATTAACACCATGTTTTTTTCTCTTTCCTTTGGCCACTCAGTGGAATTAAGAGCTTCCTCCTGTCTCTTGCTCAAGTTGGCCACATAAATAGCAGGCACCCAACTTACTGTACTATCTATCACTCTTGCCCCCAAATTATGAAAATGTCTTACCCCTACAAATCTGATTTTAGAAATGGCTTCATAAATCATTTGATTAGTTACTATTGAAACAACGGGCCTGGAGAGATAGCACAGCGGCATTTGCCTTGCAAGCAGCCGATCCAGGAACAAAGGTGGTTGGTTCAAATCCCGGTGTCCCATGTGGTCCCTCGTGCCTGCCAGGAGCTGTTTCTGAGCAGACAGCCAGGAGTAAACCCTGAGCACCGCCAGTGTGGCCCAAAAACAAAAACAAAAACAAAACAAAACAAAACAAAAAATCTATTGAAACAACTTTGTTCACTATACTTAGAGTTAAGAAACATGACTATTACATTTTATGAATCTGAATCAGGATTCAGATGAATCACTGAGGAGGTCACTAAAGGCAAACAAAACAATTTAAACTATTTTAGGTTTTGTGGCCATACCCAGTGGTGCTCATGGCTTAATTCTGACTCTGTGCTCTCTAAGTAGGGCTTGGGGAATCATAAGGGCTGCTAGATATTAATATGGGCTGTGTGCAGGCAAGATCTTTACACAGTTCCAGTCCTCCAAAATTTAGAAAAAGCAGACAAGGCACCAAAAGTCACTATCACTTGTAATGGGAGATCACTGATAAAATCCTGGCTTTGGGGGAAAAAGTGGCAAGAATTTGGAAATGAACTAAGTATTAGCTAATCAATGTTGAATTTCCTAAATTTAATGAACATGACTTTGAAGAGAATATCTTTATTCTTTGAAAATACATGTTCAAATACTGGAGGAGTATCTAATTCTTTTTATTAAATGAGACAGAATAAATGTTCATATGAGACGAAAGTTAAAGTAAAATGTTCACAAATTATACGAAGAATCTAGAAAATGTTTTATAACATCACTGCAATCTTCTTTACTAGATGTAAATACTTAAAAAAAAGATATAATATTAAAAGCATAAACTAGTGGGGCCGGAGCAGTGGCTCAGTGGTAGGGCGTTTGCTTTGCACGAGGCTGACCCAGGAAGGACCGCAGTTAGAACCCCTGGTGTACCATATGGTCCCCCAAGCCAGGAGGATTATTGAGTACAGAGCCAGGAGTAATCCCTGAGCGTAACTGGGTGTGACGTCATTAAAAAAAAAAGCACAAACTACCTAAGGCCAGCCATTCATTTAGAGTAAAGGGGTCGATGTATCAATGGCTGGACAAGGGTGGAGAGTGACTACAAAGGGGGTTGGATATGGACTGATCCCCACCAGCTCATATGGTCCCCCAAGCTCCACCAGAAATAGCCATGACACTACTGGGTGTGGCCCCTGAATTACCCATCTCCAGCCATATGTAACTAAACAAGATTCTTAACACATATTATTATTATTATTATTTTTAAATTAAAAAAATTTGTTTTGGGGGAGGGCTTCACCCAGCAATGTTCAGGAATTACTCCTGGCTTTGTACTCAGGCATTATTCCTGGTAGTATTCCGGGGACCATGTGGGATCCTGAGGATCAAACTTAAGTCAGGCATATGCAAGGCAAATACCCTACCAGCTGTTCTATCACTCTGGCTCCAACATATATTATTATTTCTTTTTGATTTTTTGGGTCACACCCGGTAGCGTTCAGTGGTTCTTCCTGGCTCTTAGCTCAGAAATCCCTCCTGGCAGGCTTGGGGGACCATATGGGATGCCAGGATTCGAACCACCATCGGTCCTGGATCAGCTGCGTGTAAGGCAAACATCCTACAGCTTTGCTATCTCTCTGGCTCCCTCTAACATTATTTCTTTTGGTGATTATGACCCTGAGTAATGAAAAACAGGTTAAATATATATATATATATATATATGTTAATGTGCTTTGGACATTGGTGTGCTAAAGAAATAGGAATAAATAGCATTTTTAAAACAGGTTTTAGAAAGAACTGAATAAATAGTAAATACCTAAAATAAAAATCTTAAAGGACATAGCACTTTATTATTTAAGAGGTTCAATTTGGCAGTCTATAGCAGTACTCTGAATATGTAACATGACATGTATGACTCAATCTAATGTCTTTATTATATTTTCTCATTATCAATGTTTTGAATAATTGATATAACCCCTGAAAAAAATTTGAGCTCAAATTATAATAACTTAATTTTCTGTGAACACTAATCACTTATTCTTAAGTCATAAATCATCACATTTCAACAAAATCTGGCTCTTTAAATAGGTACTGCTACTAGAAAATGTACTTACCTGAACTGGATGAATTAGACCTTGGTTTAGAGTCAATGCAATGACATTTAGAGCAAAGTGTCGTACACTTGATTGGGTATGAAAAAATGCCTCAAGCACCTGTTTGAGATAAAGCTGCATGATGGAACTACTCATCCCTGAGGAAACATCTCCCATCTCTTTTAAGTCTTCTTGTTTTGCAACTTTCTTCCCTATAAAAGGAAGTAAACACGTTAAGAACAAATAATAGGGAGATCATCTATGTCGGGGGAGGGGGGGGATAAAAAAAAGGACACAAGTAATAAACCTTACTAAATATATCAAACTACTACAGAGCCAAATGCACAAACTATTTTAGAGAAACTTGGTAAAAATAATATCCTCTTTTCCATCAAAATGACATCTATGGGGCTGGAGATAGCATGGAGGTAAAGTGTTTGCCTTGCATGTAGAAGGATAGTGGCTCGAATCCCGGCATCCCATATAGTCCTCCGAGTCTGCCAGGAGCAATTTCTGAGCATAGAGCCAGGAGTAACCCCTGAGTGCTGCCAGGGTGTGACCCAACCCCCCCCCCCCCCAAAAAAGAAAGACATCTATAGGAAATAGAGTTAATATAGTGAATAGGATGTTTGCCTTGTACATGGCCAACCTGGCATGATCCCTGGCACTCTGTATCAGGCACTTTGGCACTAAAATTGTCCTTTGAGTCCACCAAGAGTGGTCCCTGAACAGAGAATCAGGAGCACAGCAAGTATGGGAAAAATCAAAACCAAAACCAACAAACAAAATTCCAAAAGTGCTATCTGGACATATATTCAAATTTACAAACTATTTTGAAGAATACAAGAATACCTTAAAATTTAACTATGGAGGGGGCCGGGCGGTGGCGCTAGAGGTAAGGTGCCTGCCTTGCCTGCGCTAGCCTTGGATGAACAGCGGTTCGATCCCCCGGTTTCCCATATGGTCCCCCAGGCCAGGAGCGACTTCTGAGCGCATAGCCAGGAGTAACCCCTGAGCGTCACCGGGTGTGGCCCAAAAACCAAAAAAAAAAAAAAATTTAACTATGGATTTAAGAACTCTACTTGTTCTAAACTCTTTCACCCAAAGTGAGTAATATCACTCCTTGGGTGCACTGAAATGGTCCAGGGGTCTCGTAGGAGCATTTAGTCAACTGGAAGGCACTTTCTGCATACTTGATAAAGGAAAATAAATTTTTTTGGAGGTAGGGGTCTGCGCTTGAATGATTTTCTTTCCTTTTTTCTGAAAGGGAGCAGGCAAAATAAGCAAATTCAGATATCTGAATTGAAAAGAGTCATAAAGTGCCAGAATTGCATTTACATTGCAACAACTGGAGAGATAGCACAGTGGGCAGGGCATGTGGTCAACCCAGATTCCCTCCCCGACATCCCAGATGATACCCCAAGCCTGCCAGGAATAAGCCCTGAGCCCCTCTGGGTGTGGCCCCAAAACAAAACACGGAACAACAACAAAAATATATTTTGACTTACAATCTCTATCTGCCTGCTGCATACGTGTATCCTCTTCTTGTAGGTAGGTCTGGAGATTTTTTAGCACTTGTATTTTTAAATTCACTGAGGAGTTCTTATCAGATAAAATATTATTATACAGATTTTTCACTTCTTGCTCAAACATTAGACTTGGATGCTGAATAAAGGCAAATCCTAAAGAAGGAAAAAAAATCTTAATATATATATAGACTATGTATAATATTTAACAACGTTGATAAATTATATATAGAGCACCTTATTTAAAAAATTAAAACTTAAAGTGACTGGAAGAATATGCTAGTGGCCTTACCTAGAGAAGTATTAGAGCAGGCACTTCTTTCCCCATGAATTAAAAATAAGAAATAGCATTTCAAAGGAGAATTTCACACAAGAGGAAACCTTGAGGAGGGAGCAGGGCCTAGTGGCTAGGGGAGTGGATTAGGAGTCAGGAGTCTTTGGTTCTATTCCTGGCTCCACCACTGACTTGTAGTGTGACCTTGGGTGAGTCACATTATCTCTTTGCCTCAATTCTCCATCTGTAAAATGGGGACAATAATATTTACCACCCACCTACCTTAAAGGGATGTTTTTAGGATTTAAGAGGTAATGTCTGCAAACATTTTTTAAAATACCTCATAGATGTTACACTGACATTATTTTAAAGCACTAAAATATATTCATTTGATGAAATAGAATAATTCTAGCTAGAGCAAACATTATTTGTAACTTATTTCTCATATGAAGTCACAATGCTGAATTCTATAAGTAGTACAACAGAATTATACAACCTTAGTTGTACAAAAATCTTCATTTTGTGAGATACAATTAAGATTCATGAAATTATTAAGTATTAGGGATACCAAATGAAAAAACTAAATTCAGAACATAGAGTAAATAGATAACTAGCCCAAAATAACAGGTAATCATGGCCCCAGCAAGATGTCTCTTAATAAATCTAGAGGTAGTATTTTCTAGTCAAAGCTTCCAAGGGCTGGAGATGGAGCATGAAGTAGTTACCTGCTTTGCACATGAGGTCCTGGGTTCAATCCCTGATACCGCAAAGTAAAAAAACCAAAAAGTCCAACATCCCACCAAATTCCACTATGTGTTCCTTGATATAACATTATTAGATATAAACTATTCATTTTATTACTTTAACTGATGTTTAGAGAAAGCTACACCAGTTTAAAGGTAATACTGCACCAATTAATTGCATAATAAAGTACTATTGGGAATTTTATTATATTTGTTATAGGTGATTCTATGAATAGGATGAAGAAAGAAGATAGTAAGATTTAAATTTATAAAGAAATTTACAAACATTATTTAATGATGAAGTTTGGGATATAGAATCTTTTATTAAATTTTCCTTTTGTATTTTGCTTTTTGTGCCACTATTTGTATTGTTGAGGGCTTACTCCTGACTGCACTCAGGTATTACTTGTGATGATGTAGGGGCACTATACAGGATACCAGGGATTGAACTAGGGGTTAGCTGTGTGCATGAAAAGTGCCCTACTATTGCTCTAGTCCCCACTATTATTCATTTATTTGTACATTAGGCTATCCATGAATATTAAATGATAACACTGCTAATGTTACCAAAATAAAGCTTCCAAATAAAACCCAAAACTTAAAAAAGTTTTTATATTTAAAGTGCATCTAATTTATTATTTAAATTGGATTCTTTCTCTCAAATTCCAGATAAGTCACAGAGAGCTAACTGTCTGCAAGAATATCAATGATTCTGGATAAATGAAGTGCAGCAAGTATGCAATAAAACTACCTTTTTGTGTTTCAATATAATTAAAGTTTATGTAGATCATCATTTTGTGTGTGTGTGTGAGAGGGGGCCACAATCAGTAGTACTCTGGGAACCATTACGGGATTGGGGATTTAACTCGGGTCAACCATGTACAAGACAAGTGCTCTACACACTGTATTAGCTCTCTGAATCCATACTGTTATTGTTTTTAATAGCAACGGTAGATACATGCAATAATTTCAAGGGAAGGCAACAATATGCAACAGCATGAAATTTTTCTAGATCACTTTCGTTTTTTTACAAAGTGCCTTAATGAGTTTTTTCTTTGTTTTTTAGGCCACATCTGACTGTGCTCAGGGGTTACTCCTAGCTCTGCACTCAGGAATTACAGCTGACAGTGCTTGAAGAACAATATGGGATGCCAGATATTAAACCTCAATCAGCCACATGCAAGGCAAATAAATGCACTACCTATTGCACTGATGCACTCCTTCCCGACTTTTAAGAAACTATTACACCAAAGGTAGGAGACGGCACTGCTAACTCTAATTAACTAAAGAAAGTATGAGGATATTGATTCAAGTTATCTGACTGTTCAAGGTGACCCAAGAAATCATCTTGCTAAGCCTAGAATGAAGCTCATATTACTTTTAAGCTAGTTTTTATTCTATATACGATTTTAAAATGACTAAAACTATAAATCAATCAACAATTTAGTCTCAAAATATAAAATTTGTTCTGCCTCTCCAACTATAAAAAAAAACCACCTTAATTTACCTAGACCAATGATGGCTTTTGTTTGCACTTCTTCATCTGAATGTTTTGTAAAATACATTAATAGTTCCAGAACTTTATCCTTTATGTTTACCTGAGGGAGAAAAAAAAAGTATGTAAAGAATATGTTTAGAACAATTTTCAACAATAAAGGAAAATAAAACCTAAAAAGCTAATAGTAGTAATATGGGGCCAGAGAGTGTAGGATGTTTGCCTTGAAAGCAGATCACCCAGGTTTGATACCCGGTATTCCATATTTATAGCTCCCGTGAGCCTGCCAGGAGTAATTAATTCCTGTGGCTCAAAACCAAAATTAAAAACCAAAACAAAAAAGTTAACAGTAAAAACTTATATGTGAGCATCACCAATATGTTAATAAATCCATAATTTAAAACACTTAGTATTAAAAAATTTTGTATTAAAAAAGCCTGTGCCAGAAGTACTCAAAAACATTGTATCTACAACACATAGCTAATGTTAAAATGATATAAACTTGATCTTGTTCTAAACAAAGTTCATAAATTAGAAGCTAGTATGAAAAAACATGTTTAGAGGAGCACTGTTTTAAAATTGGCATTAAACCAGAGAACTCTCAACCTGTCTTCATCCTGAGTCATTACCCATTTTCTTTTTTTGTTTTTTTTTTTGGTTTTTGGGCCACACCCGGTGACGCTCAGGGGTTACTCCTGGCTATGCGCTCAGAAGTTGCTCCTGGCTTGGGGGACCATATGGGACGCCGGGGGGATCGAACCGCGGTCCGTCCTAGGCTAGCGCAGGTAAGGCAGGCACCTTACCTTTAGCGCCACCGCCCGGCCCCAAAGAACAACATTTATTTATTTATTTTTGTTTTTTGTTGTTTTTTTTTTGGGGGGCAGTCACACCCGGCAGTGCTCAGGGGTTACTCCTGGCTCCATGCTCAGAAATTGCTCCTGGCAGGCACGGGGGACCATATGGGACGCTGGGATTCGAACCGATGACCTCCTGCATGAAAGGCAAACACCTTACCTCCATGCTATCTCTCCAGCCCCACCCATTTTCAATTCACAAGGTCACAGAATTATATTTACAATATACTAAATAATAAGAACTGTTACCTTACTATTGCCTTTAAAGTCTTCCAGATCAAAATCAAAATGACGACATAATGCTCCAACAGTGAAAAGGGATCTAAGAAGTGCTGGTTTGTTTGTTAGAAGTGAAGTGTTATTTGGATCTTCTTGGTGTTGACTTTTTAATTTTGAAATGGCACCTATTTAATAACAGATGAAATAAACTTAAGAAATATTTATATGACAATTAAACTTCAGATTTTTAAGTTTGAATACTTCTTATCAGTGAATTGTTTAAATTCTATCAGTGCTTCTAAGTAGTAACATGCCTATTATGAGAGTACTCCTTAAAAGCCTAAAAGAATTAGTCTTAAAAAAAGGTAATTTAAGATTTTATTTTACATAGTTGGCAGAGAAGTTAGCAAAACATGCTTATCAGGAGATAAACTTCCCCAATACTAACAAAGTGTGCTAAAATGAGATGGACTTACTACAGAAACCAATGGAAAAATGTTAAAATCAAACCAATAAACTTACCATAATATCTATTAAAACAGGCCCATACAAATTTAAAATTTTGTGTAACTTTATTTACAACTGCGCCAAGACAACTCACACAATGTTGTACTACCTGAAATATAGAAATATTTAGAATATTTAAAAATAAGTTAAAGACATGGTAAAACATGATGTTATATTTTGTGAACTATATATATCAATAGATTGCAAAGTTAATGCTTACAGTCATGCCATATTTGATGATAAGTTTCATTAGATCTTCTTCGATAGTGGCAAGGAAAGTTTCACTTGGATGCTCCATTAGTGGTACAACAAGCTCTAGGATTTTTGCAACATTGCAGATAACCATGAAATCATTTTGTGTCTACAAGGAAAAAAAATCAGTACTTTATGAACATAAAAATCTAAAAATAAACCGCATGCAATTTTATGCATTTAGGAGATGAAATAGTATGTATGCAAAGTTTCAGTGGAAAAATTATTAGAAGGAGCCTTTTGTAATAAAAAATAAAATACCATTTTCTTTGTTCGTTTTTTTTTTTTTGTTTTTTTTTGGGGCACACCCGGCAAAGCTCAGGGACCATATGGGATGCCAGGATCGAACCACCATCCTTCCGCATGCAAGGCAAATTCAACCTCCATGCTATCTCTCCGGCCCCATAAAAGTACCACTTTTTAACATATAAAAGACAAAACTTAGAAGCCTAGTAATTAGCCAGTATTAAATACTATCAAGTCAGGGGCCGGAGAGATAGCACAGCAGCGTTTGCCTCGCAAGCAGCTGACACAGGACCTATGGTGGTTGGTTCGAATCCTGACGTCCCTTATGGTTCCCCGTGCCTGCCAGGAGCTATTTCTGAGTAGATAGCCAGGAGTAACCCCTGAGCATTGCCGGGTGTGGCCCAAAACCAAAACCAAAACCAAAACCAAAAACAAACAAACAAAAAAACCCCAAAAAAACCCAAAACCAAAAAAAAAAAAATACTATCAAGTCATCGTTCAAAATCAAGATCATCAATACTTTGCTGTCTATTTTGGAATTGGAGAGATAGTATTGTGGGTAGGAAGCTTGCCTTGCACGTGGCTGACCTGAGCTTGATTCCTGAAACCTCAATATTGCACGTGGCTGACCTGAGCTTGATTCCTGAAACCTCAATATTTTCATGAATGACTCTAGAATTCCTGAGCATTGTACCAGGATTAAGGCCTGTGCATCGCTGGGTGTGCAAACTGTCCACCTTCCCCAAATCAAAATGTTACAGCAATCATTCCATAAAGGTAGGAACCTGATTTAATCAAATATATAAATGTGAGAGTAAGAAAATAGGTTGACACTCCTAGGAATATACCCTAGGAAAATAAAAACACCATACAAAAATGCCTTCCTCATCTCTATATTCCTTGCAGCGCTATTTACAATAGCCAGACTCTGGAAACAAGCAAGATGCTCTTCAAGAGATGAACGGCTAAAGAAACTGTGGTACATACACAAAATAGAATATTATGCAATTGTCAGGAGAGATGAAGTTATGACATTTTCCTATACATGGGTGGACATAGAATCTATAATGCTGAGTGAAACAAGTCAGAGGGAGAGAGAAAGACACAGAATAGTTTCACTCATCTATGGGTTTTAAGAAAAACAAAAAACATTATTGTAATAATGCCCAGAGACAACAGAATGGGCCTGGAAGGACTGGCTCACTACATAGAGTGGTGAGTTTAATTAGAGAGATGACTACAACTATCATGACAATGTTAATGAGTGAGGGAAGTAGAATGCCTGCCTCAAATACAGGCAGGGGGTGGTGGTGGAGGGAGATGGGGGCATTGGTGGTGGGAAGGTTGCACTGGTGAAGGCGGTGCTCTTTTATGACTAAAACCCAACTACAATCATGTATGTCATCATGGTGCTTAAATAAAGAAAATAAATAATAATAAAGAAAAAAAGGATGAATCCTAGGGCTGAAGGAGCGATAGCACAGTGGTAGGGCATTTGCCTTGAACGTGTTTATTTAAATAAATAAGTATATTTATTTTAATTATAATATACAGAATTATAGTAAAATTTGTTTATTATAATAAATTCATATTTATTATAGAACTATAATTGAGATGTTCCAGTACCTGTCCTCCCCTCTGATTTATTTCAGTTAACATGACCTCCTCTAGTTCCAATCAATTACATATAAACCATGGTTTCATCTCCTAGAGTTGAGTAATATTCCATTTACACACACATACACCTTTTTATCTACTCATCTGCTGTTGGGTACTTCAGTTATTACAGATGCTGGCTATTGTAAACATGTAAATTCAAACAACTGCTGTTACGAATATATGTGTGCAGATATTTTTATAAATTGTTTTCTTGGAATAGATACCAAGGACTGAAATTGCTGATGTGAAATATCTCACTGTTATTGTGATTTTCACTGACAATAAATGATGCTGAACAAACACTTTTTCATATACCTATTGGTCATTTAATTGTGTTCTTTTGAGGAAATGTCTGTTCAACTTCCTCCATTTTTGGAGTTTGTTTTTGGATCACACCTGACAGTGCTCAGGGCTTACTCCTGATTTTGTTCTCAGGAGTCACTCTTGATGAACCCTCTGAGGTCCAGGTACCAAATATGGGTTAGACAAGTGCAAGGCAAGTGCCTTATCCTCTGTACTATGGCTCTGGTTCCCTTTCTCCATTAAAAAAATATTTTGTTTTGTTTTGTTTTTATTGTTTGGGTATACCTGGCATGTTTGGGAGACCATTTGGGATGATGTTGGAGATAAAATCCAAATTGACTGCATGAAAGGCAAATGTTCCCACTATACTATCTCTTTGACTCATTTTAGGCCATACTTGGCTGTGCTCATCAGAACTTACTCCTGATTTTGTGCTGGGAACCAAATACAGTGCTGGGGATCAATTCATGGGTGATCATGTGTAAGGCAAGCACCTTAACCCCTATTCAGTCTCTGGTCTCCATTTTCCTTTTCGTTTTCTCCCTATATTAAGAGTTTTTAATTATGTGTAAAAATATAAGTATTAGACAATGTTTTTACTTGTTATTTCCTGTTTATGCTTCACTTTACTAAAGCTCAATTAGGGAACTAAGACTCAAACCCAAGTCAGCCATGAGTAAGAAAAGTACCTTACCCATGGTTCTGTATCTCTCTAGCCCAAGCTGCTAGTTTTTTTTTTTTTTTTTGTTTTGTTTTGTTTTTGTTTTTGGGTCACACCTGGCGGCACTCAGCGGTTACTCCTGGCTCTATGCTCAGAAATTGCTCCTGGCAGGCTTGGGGGACCATATGGAATGCCAGGATTCGAACCACCGACCTTCTGCATGCAAGGCAAACGCTTTTACCTCCATGCTATCTCTCCGGCCCCTCAAGCTGCTAGTTTTAATCAATGTTTAATTTTCAGATTTGGTTTTAGAGAAACTGTGTTAATTGAAAACTCCCTAATATTTCTGACATGATACTCATTTCATGTACTATATTATAAAAATATTTCTTAAACAATACATTTTAAAATGACAGTGAGAAAGCAAATTTAAAACCCAAAAGGTAGTTTTGCAATAAGTACTCTGCTTTATTCAACTCTGATTTTTTTTTCATTTTTGGAGGAGTAGGCCCAAACCGGTGATGCTTATGGGTTACTCCTGGCTCTCCACTAAGAAATTACTTCTGGTGGTACCTGGAAAACTATCTGGGATGTTAGGGACTGAACTTGGTCAGCAGCGTGCAAGGCAAGCACCCTACCCCCCACTACCTATTGCTCCGGGCCCTTACACCATACCTCTGATGCTTTGAGTTAGATTTTCTATAAGTATTTATTTTGAGATTAGTTTACCTTACAGAAAACCAGAACTTGGGAAATATATTAGACCATATATACATATTATATGGTGATTATAATAATCACCATTAATAATTTATATATGGTGATTATTAATAAGATGCCATAAATATTAAAACATATTTGAGCATGTGACACAGCTGATCAAATTATGTTGATAATATATATAAATTTTTAATTTAATATACATGATTAATATTAAGACACAAGAAATAAGGCAGTGCTATACTTACACTACATTTAGTGGTAAGGTACGGTTGCATAGTCATAGCATGTTTAACCATGAGTTGGGGTCTTATTTTGCTGAATAAGAATAAAGTGGTTATGCAAGCTACCAATCTTCCAGAATTCACACCTTTATTGTCAGAGTCTGAAAAAACAAACAAAGAAATAAGACACAAATATATGGCTAGGCAATAAAATAATACAGAATATTATTTAAATTACTCAAGATTATGTATGTCCTCGAAAGTCAATATATTTGTCAATAAAAAGATTAGTATATCCCATAAATTAGTATATACTTCCTGAATTTCTTTTTTTTTTTTTGTTTTTGGGACACACCCAGTGACACTCAGGGGTTACTCCTGGCTATGTGCTCAGAAATTGATCCTGGCTTGGGGCACCATATGGGATGCCGGGGGATCGAACCGTGGTCCGTCCTAGGCTAGCGCATGCAAAGCAGCCACCTTACCACTTGCGCCATGGCTCCAGCCCCTGAACCACTTGCGCCATGGCTCCAGCCCCTGAATTTCATTTTTAATGATTACATAGAGAAAAAATAAGGGACAGCGAGTCTGCATTATGGAAGGCAAATTTTACTTTGAAGAAGTAAAATTGAAGTTAAAGAAGAATGGAATTTGTGAAGTTTTTGGGAATAAACGGGTTATATCTAAAAAAAACAATGAAAGTGATGATGGGAAAAAAGTCAAAATGGAAATATATTTAGGTGAGGTGATGTTGTGTTTATAGATACTAGGGAATAAAAGAGACGGTATTATGGCAAAATAAATTAAGAATAGAAATGAAAAATTAAGAATATTTGAAGGTAAACTTTAGAAAGGTAAGAAAAATACTGGTAGAAGTTGCTAGTTAAGAGGTACAATGGTTCTTAGGAGGCAAATTAGTTTTCAGAAATATGGAACTTTATGACATTAACTGACAAGTATAACCCTTAAAATCTAGAAGAGGAAAAAAATAGGATAAAGAGAAAATGGAGATAAAAAGAAAGAGGTAAACATGAGAAAAATAAAAGAAAAACTGCATTAAAAATAGAAGGGACATCAACAATAAGCAAGTTTCAATAACTGTTAATATTAGGAATTGTATTAGCACAAATCTTTTGAAAAATGTTTCAAAATAGATAAGACTATAATTTTAGAATAAATTTTTCTATGTTTTAAAAAGTGTGAATATTTCTGATAAATGTTATTAGTAAACACATATGAGGCCCAGGAACTGTTTTTTGGGTGACACATCTGATGATACTCAAGGTCTATATCTGACTCAGGACTTAGGGGTCACTCTTGATGGTACTGGTGTGTGTGTGTGTGTGTATGTTGGGGGAAGGGAAGAAAAGGGAGACCCTATGGAATTAGGAATGATTTCTGGTTGACCGTGAGCAAGGCAAGCACTCTTCCTCCTGTACTATCTCTCTGGCCTCTGGATTTTAATTATTGCTCAATGAGATACCCAAAATTTTATGTCATTGAAAGAGTGAAAAGATACAGACTCATCCTTTGTTACACAGCTCTAAAGTAATTGTAGCCAACTATAACAATATAATCTAGGCTGCAACATCAAATAAAAATTTTATTTAAAAGTGAAGTCATTTTGACTAATTTTTCTTTTTCTAGGGAAGAATATATATATATATATATGTATATATATGTGGCAATGTCTAAATTAGATTTTAATATTAAAGCAGAAAAATGTGGTCACTTCTTTATACACTGGATATCCTCTAATGATGATGCTGAGGGAATGACTAACATACTTTCTGAGGATACTATGTTGCAGCAAAATTCCTCTGTTTAAATTTTGATCTAGAAAATGTGATTTGACTCATATAGGAAGTCTTCTTGCAATGAGTCATACCTTAACATATTTCTAAAATCTAAATATTTGGCATGGTGTAAAATTGTCATCAAAATATCCCAATAAAGTTTCACTGGTTAAGTAAAAAAAAAAAGTGAAGTCATTAATTAGTAGACTAAGGAAAGTCAAAGAAAAAGTCAGAAATGTGCTGATATTTTAATATATCTTATAAACTCAATTAATGACCAAAATATAAAATATCTTACCAGCTAGAGATTCCTCATATTTAAGAATGTGCTCAACTAGGTTATCAACAAGTTGAGTACAAGCTTTCTTCACAGGTTTATATGAGGAATCCTCTTCAGACTTCAACAACTATATATATATATATGTGAAAAAAAAAAAAAAAAAGAATCCCAGCATAATTATTCATTAGGCAATGACAATATATATGCATTAAATGTGTCCCTAAATAATAAACATTCAATTTTCCATTAACAACTTGACACTAAAATACAAATTAATGAGACAAATGTTTTAAAGATTTTTATAAAAGAGTAATTTATAAATACTTTCAAATACTTTCAGCATGAAGTATTTATACTGCTATGTGTATGGTTTGAGGTAGGATATGAGAAAAATGAGAGGTAATTTTCTTTTAAGAGTACCACTAAATGGTAGTTGAGTTATTTTGAAGTAGAATTCCATTTCTCATTATTTCAAGTCCTTTAACATTTCAAAATATTATGCATTAATTACTACATTTTTATGTAATCATATACATTTTAATTTCATCTTAAAATTTTGCAACAATAAGGCTATTTCTCTTTTATCCCTTTACATACTATTAATAAATTGTAGAAAAGTGTAACGAATGAGTAAAAACAACAGTTCAAACTAAATTTAAAAAACTTAATCTTCACAATCACAGGTTAATAGTAAAATTATATAAGGTACAATTTGTTTTAATAAAAACCAGATATTATAATTTTGGAGAAATTAAAGTTGAAATATATTTTTGATTTCCATGAAGGTCTAGTATTATGTAATATAATATTCTGTAAAGATAGAAAAATGTTTTGTCTATGCTGTCTAATGCTTACCACAAGGTACCTGTAGCCAATAAAAACTTGAATTATAGCTAGTGTGACAAGGGAGTTAGAAAAAAATAAATCTGCATTACAAGTCTCTCTCCGTCCCTCCCTCTCTCTCTCTTCTTCCCCCCCAACTTGATTCAGTTTCTTTTTGACTTGATTCAGAAATTCTCTTCCATAAACAAATAAATAAATACAGGGTTGGTGAGAGTACAGGAAGCAAGGCATTGCCTTGCTTGCAGCAGAATCTAGATTAATCTCACGAACTGAACATGGGTACCCTGAGCACTATCAGGAGTCAGTCCTGAATACAGAGGCAAGATTAGTCCTTGAGCTTATCAGGATATGGTTCAAAAACAAATATCCCCACTGTATTTGAAATGTCAAGAATATAGCTTAGAGTTAGAGCACTTGGCTTTGGCCCCCTGAGCATCAATCTGGGGTAGCCATTAAGCTTAGCCAGATGTATCCCACATTACCTGCCTATCTACCTATGCACGCACCCACCCATTTCTTTTTTTTTTTTTTGGGTTTTCACACCCGGTGATGCTCAGGGGATACTTCTAGCTATGCGCTCAGAATTTGCTTCTGGCTTGGGGGGTCTATATGGGATGCTGGGGATTGAACCCTGGTTTGTCCTGGGCAGCTGCGTGCAAGGCAAATGCCCTACCACTGTGCTATCCTTCAGCCCAACATTCATCCATTCAATTGCCCATTTCCTTTCCTTTTTTTTTTTTTCCTTTGGTTTTTGGGCCACACCCGGCGATGCTCAGGGGTTACTCCTGGCTGTCTGCTCAGAAATAGCTCCTGGCAGGCACGGGGGGGGGGGGGGGGGGGACGGACACGGACGACCATATGGGACACCAGGATTCGAACCAACCACCTTTGGTCCTGGATCGGCTGCTTGCAAGGCAAACGCCGCTGTGCTATCTCTCTGGGCCCGCCCATTTCCTTTCATCTATGGGGTTAACTACTAAGTTGAAGTAGGAACCAATTTTTAAAAATTAAACAGAGGCCAAATGGGCGAGAGGTCCCTTCCAGAACCATGTCCCTTGGGAAAGAGAGTGCTTGTTGTCTCTGGGACTTGGCTCCTGCAGTCACTCGGCTGAGCTCTCTCCCTCTGTTTGCAGCCCTAAATACTTGAGGACACGTTACCATTTTCAGCTGGAATGGGCAAAAAAGAAGCAAGTCTGACAAAATAAGACCACCAACTACAGAAGACGAATTAAAATGATTCCGAGGGAACAGAATTTCTAGAACCACAAAGAAAGACTTCATAAGTTCCACTCTTTGACCTGTGCAGATACCGAGATCTCTAGATACAGAGGTCTGATTTTATCACTCAGGACAGAGCAGAGGTCTTCCACATACCACAAAAGCACCAAGGGGAGAGTAAATGAACATGAAAGGAGTCTATAGTTAATCCCATGACAGTACACTTCAAGGGTGGAGAAACCCTGTGTCTCTTAGGCCAAGGGAATTCCTTTTCAATGACTCCAATATTTACAGTGCCTATGCAGGGGAAAAAAAAAAGCACAAAATAATTTTATTTATTTATTTATTTATCTATTTTTTGTTGACTTCTTTGTTTTGGTGTGGATATTGAAGTTGTCTTCATTTTTTTTTACTTATTTTTTTCTTTCTTCTTTTCTTCTTCCTTTTTGCACTCTGTTATGTTTTTTATTTCAAGACCATGGCTATTATGTGGTGCTTATCTTTATTGCTGTAGTGCTCACTGGGTATTTTATTTGATATTTCTTTTTGAATTGTTGTGGTATTTCACTTTCTTTTTCCCTTTCGTCTTTCAAACCGAGGATGAGAGCCTTTAGTCTAGAAGGACTCTGCCCATTTTTGGCGTATTTAATTTTTACCCCATTTTATTGCTTTTCCCTTCTTCAAACCAAACTACATAACTTGAGCTATCTAGTCCCACTTCCAAAATAGAGGGGGAAATAATGGAGAGTACCAAGACCAAACAGTTGTATGATCACTAAGAAGTAAGCTAGACACAGAGGGGACCACTCATTCTAGCAGCCTAGGGGGCTGGATGGGAGGCAGGATGGGAACGGGTGGGGGGTGGTGGTGGTGGAGGGAGGACAATTTGGCGATGGGAATTCCCGATTCAATGTTAATATGTACCTAAAATATTACTGTGAAAGATATTTAACCCACTATGATTAAAATAAAAATTATATTAAAAAAAAAAGAATTCCCCTATTGTTTATTTTGGAACACAGTAAGAGTGGACTGAGGACACGACTAAGCTGTCAGCACTTCCTAGGACAATCAATTGTCCTAGCCCTATTACAGAAAGCTCAGCATTTCTACCTAATCTGCAGTGGTGTCTCTGTCTGGTTCCACTGTCCTGATTATTACCATATTCTTTTTCTTTCTCTTTTTTCCCCCTGGCCATACCCAGATATACTCAGGGCTTATTCCCAGTTCTGTGCGATGAGATCACATCTGAGGGGTTTGGGGGATCTTGAAAGATGCTGGCGATTGATGGGAGCTGCAGCAACAGCATAGTGGGTTAGGTATTTGCCTTGCATGCAACCAACCTGGTTTAGATCTCCAGCATCCCATTTGGTCCCCGAATGCCAGGAGAGGAGTGATTCCTGAGCACAGAGCCAAAAAAGCCCCCAAGTGCTTTGGTGTGGCCCCAAAATAAAAACAAACAAATAAGAGATGCTGGTGATTGAACCAGTGTTGGCAATGTTCAAGGCAAGCATCATGCAAACACTTTACTTCCTGTCCTCTATCTCTGGCCACAAACACATGTGTGTATGTGTCCGTACGTGTCTTGGGGGACTGGACTATACCTGATGATAATGGGAGCCACTTATAGCAGTACTGTATGATCCATGCAGTTATAAGGGATATTAAAGGGTCAGTAGCATGCAAAGCAAGCCTCTTAATCCTTTCATCCTTGTTTACTTAGTTTTTTTCTTTTTGAGGCCAATCTAATGGGGATCAGGTGCTGGGATAAGATCAGTGTTTTTCAATCACTGTGCCTCGGCACACTAGTGTGCCGTGAGATATTGTCTGGTATGCTGTGGGAAAAATTCCAACTTCATTCGTAACATACTGCTTCGGCTCACAAATAGACCAAATCATTATCATCATTATTTCATAATAAAGTAATTATAAAATAATTTCTTTGTGTTTATTTGATTCCTATTCAAGAGAATTACTTTATATATAGTCAATATAGGCACAGAGTTAAATTTTTTTAACATTTTCTAATGGTGGTGTGTCTTGTGATTTTTTTTCATGAAAAAAGTGTGCCTTTGCACAAAAATGTT
Source organism: Suncus etruscus (assembly GCF_024139225.1). Lineage (NCBI taxonomy): Eukaryota > Metazoa > Chordata > Mammalia > Eulipotyphla > Soricidae > Suncus > Suncus etruscus. The sequence goes on from NC_064849.1 coordinate 95,443,295, forward strand.
GAAAAACAATGATTAGAGGACCATGTGGTATCAGAGGTTAAATTTGACCCCTCACTATGAAAAGCATGCACTCTAATACTTAGACTAAAATATTTCTTAATCTTAAATATCTTGGGGCTGGAGAGGTGACGCTAGAGGTAAGGTGTCTGCCTTGCAAGCGCTAGCCAAGGAAGGACTGTGGTTTGATCCCCTGGCATCCCATATGGTCCCTCCAAGCCAGGGGCAATTTCTGAGCGCTTAGCCAGGAGTAATCCTTGGGCATCAAACGGGTGTGGCCTACCCCCCCCCCAAAATCTTAAATATCTCAAGTCAAATCAGCCAGTTTTCAGGTGGTCTGGGGACTCCATCAGCATCTCTTTTTCGAGAGTGGTTTAGGGCTACATCCAGCAGTACTGAGGGGACCACATGCTGTGACAAGGATAGAACTGGAATGGACAATATGCAACACAAATGCCCAATTGTTCTCCCCTTAGCAAATTTCCTCCCCGCCCCAGCTGGCAGTTCAGTGCAACTGCTTTCGGATATGGGAGAACACAATACCACACTGAGAATTGAACTCAGGCTGAGAGCATGCGAGGCTTGTGCCCTAACCTGTACTATCTCACAGCACTCTTGTGCTAAATTTTGTTAAGAACATTTATCATCATAACTCAAGTTACTAATGAGATAGAGGACAGTGGTTCTCTACCTTTAGGGTTACATCAGAATCATCTAGAACAGTTAATAATGCAGGGGTCTCAAACTCAATTTACATGCGGGCCGCAGGAGGCAAAGTCGGGGTGATCCTTGAGTGCAAAGTCAGTAGTAAGCCTTGAACATTGGGGGGTGTGACTCAAACAACTAAAAACAAAAGATTCCTCTAGGGCAGGGACACAAAATGTTGTATGGAGGGCCATTTGCGGCCTGCGGGCCTAGAATTTGAGACCCCCGAATAAAGTATTGGGCCCCATCTTTAGAATGATTTACTAAAATCTTAATCTATAATATTTCTGAACCTCTGATAGAGATTACTCTTGAAAGTCTCTTAAATATTTTTTTTGGGCCACACCCATTAACGTTCAGGGGTTACTCCTGGATCTGCACTCAAAAATCGCTCTTGGTTTGGGGGCTTGGGGAACCATATGGGACGCTGGGGATCGAACTGAGGTCTGTCTTGGGTCAGCTGCATGCAAGGCAAACGCCCTACCACTGTTCTACCACTCTGGCCCGAAAGTCTCTTAATATTTTTCTTTTTCAAATTTTGGGCCACACCTAGCAGTAACTCAGGGGTTACTCCTGGCTCTGCACTCAGAAATCACTCCTGGCAGGCTCGGAGGACCATATGGGATGCCAGGAATTGAACAGTCTGTCCAGGGTGGGCCACATGCAAGGTAAACGCCCTACTGCTATGCTATTGGTCCAGCCCCTACTCGCAGAAAGTTATGCTCTCAAAAATACTCCTAGGCAGGTTCAGAGGATCATATATAATTCTGGGGATCAAATCCAGGTTGGCTGTGTGTAAAGCAAATGCTCTACAAGCTGGGCTATATCTCTGGCTCATGAATATTTCTTCTTAGCCCATCTCTGGCCCCTAGGAACCATTCTTCTGATTTTTTTAAACCTTTCCTAGAATTTCACATAAAGGCCATCATATTAAATGCTATTTTGTACAAGACTGCCTTCGCTCTCCATTGTGTTTTGATTACTCACCAGTTATTCTTTTTACTTTTTAAAATTTTTTGGGGCCACCAAAAAATATCACCTGGTGATACTCAGGGGTTACTCTTGGCTATGTGCTCAGAAATCGCTCCTGGCTTGGGGGACCCTAGGGGACACCTGGTGATAGAACTGCTGTCAGTTCTGGGTCAGCAAGGCAAATGCCCTACCGCTATGCCATTGCTTTGGTCCCTTGATTATTCACCAAAGTTCTGTATGTATCAACATTATTACTTTTGATGTGGAAGACTATAAACTATATGACTATTACCAGCTAAAAAAATCAAAACATTCACTGCTTGATGGAGTTTATTGTAAATCAGGGAGAAATCAACTTAATCCTTCAATACTTTCCTTAATAATCTCAGTTACACATCCAAATTTATCACCTTAAGTTCTATTTCCACCAAATATTAGAACAAAAAGACAACAGCATAAAATTCTCTGCCACTTTGTAACAAGGATTGTCTTATCTCTGTTGTTCAATGTTTTTTGTTTCTATCTGAGATGTCATCAGAATGACTTTTACCAATTAAGTGTCTATCAAGATTCTTACATGATTATGATCTTTTCTCTCTTTTCTCTCTCTCCTGGCTCTATGCTCAGAAATCGCTCCTGGCAGGCTCGGGGGACCATATGGGATGCCGGGATTCGAACCACCGTCCATCTGCATGAAAGGCAAATGCCTTACCTCCATGCTATCTCTCCGGCACCTCTGATTTTTCAAAGATACAAATTTTATACATAAAAAGATAAGGTCTCCATTATATTTCCTATTACTAACCAGACCTGCTTTAAAAGGCTCTTTACTGGAAACTCTATCGTTCTCTACTGATTCAAGATCCAATTCTCTACCAGTTCCAATGCCACTTCATAAAATTTTTAGGTATTTGTTTAGTAACTCCATACTTCTTCGTACCAATTTTTGTCTTTGAATTGCTCTAATAAATGCTATTCACTTTTGGGCTTATATACTAGAAACTTTATCTCAGAGTTCTAAAGCTGAGAAGTTCAAGAATATGGTGCCAGCATAAATAGTTTTCTTTTTTTTTTATTTTTTTTGTGGTTTTTGGGTCACACCTGGCAGTGCTCAGGGGTTACTCCTGGCTCCATGCTCAGAAATTGCTCCTGGCAGGTACAGGGGACCATATGGGATGCTGGGATTCAAACCAATGACCTTCTGCATGAAAGGCAAACGCCCTACCTCCACGATATCTCTCCGGCCCCATAAATAGTTTTTAAAAAAGATTCTCTGTAGTTTTGCAGATGGCTATCTTCTTGTGTGATCAACATAGTGAAGAGAGCATAATAATACCTCACGTTTTTCGCTGAAGGGCAAATTCAATTCTGAGTATTCTATCCTTATCTGATTATCTTCCACTTACCACTATTCATTTTAAGAATCAAATGTTAACACATGAATTTTGGTTAATTTGTAACCCAAGAAAGAGTCTGCTACACTTCTAAAAATTACATTGCCAATCTTTCTCCTAATTTCCCCCAAAGGAAACTACAACCCCTTACTATATCAACTGAACATAGAGGTAAAGAAATTATCGGACCTTTTAATTGACACTGGCTCTATTCAGATGCTAATTCCAAGAGACTCAAAATATCACTGTAGCCCACTAATCAGAATCGGATTATGGAGGTAGGTTATCAGTGGAGAACAACTCAGTCAATTGTTTCAAAATGAGTTATTTCTCTAGTACCAGAATGTACAACTGAAATAGACATGCTTAGCATTTGACAGAATTCCCATATTCATTTAATCTGCTGAGTGAATCTTGTTTACACTAGAAAAGGATATTTGAAGCTACTAGAAATAAAGAGTATAAAAAGTAAAATTTCATTATTAGAAGAACTCTGTGAAAATTTCATCCTTATGTTACAAAAATGGTTGTAAGCTATTATTTTTGTCTAAATATTACCATGGTCAACTGCATTGGTAGTATTGATTAGTCATAAATGGATGTAGTGAGCAAAACGTGTGTATTCCCTGAAACTTATCAGGGTATGTATGTGTCAGAGAAATAGAAATAAAAACCCAGGACTATCTATTTCAGAAAAATTCCTAGGGGCCAAGTGGTATTGGGACAATTAAAAAAGTCCCATTCTAAATGAAGCTGAAAAGCTCTACATCTGCCCTCAAACTCATATAATCTAAAAGAGGTACAAAGTCTAGTAGATATCTTTAAAATTTGGAATAACAAATCCCTCACTTGGGAGTATTACTTTGGTCCTTTTAATGAATGACCTCCAAAGCTGCCAGTAATAAGAGGGCTCTGCAATAGGTTCAGATGGTAAGCCAAGCTGCTTTATTGCTTGGATCATCTGATCCAGCAGATCCACTGGTTCCTGAAATGGTAATGGCAGTCAAAGATGTTGTCTTGAAGCCTTGGGCAGGACACAACTTAAGAAAATAGCCCTACCATCCTCCACATGTAATCTCTATGCAAATATCTCTATGTAAATACCCAAAACTCAACCATGTGTTATCAAAATATCACGTAATCTGACCAATTCATGAACTAGTCACTATTAATCCTATCAATTCATAAAGTTGGGCATGCAGAGCTTCACTTCATCACCAAATATAAGTAATACATGTGATTAAGGAACAGCAGACCTAAAGGAACAGTAAAATTACAAGAAGTTACAGAGTACCTAAAATGCCTTCAATCTCTGTACCTGCCAGACTGCCTTTTGTTCTTTCAGTCCATAACAACAATGACTTTACTGAACCAGAAGTTAAGACTAACATCCATCTACTTTGGACTCATCAAGCCTCACACTCAATAGTCAATGAAGGATTTATCTCAAATACAGGGAATTCTTTCCTATCTTTTAATATTAACATATCTTGTGAATAAGTTTAGTGGAAAAGCACAAGTCAATCCAAGCAGAATTATTAAAGGCACAGATTCTTTAGAAAAAGAACCATAGTCAGGTGAGATGGTTATAAAAGGAACAGAGTTAGACTGCAGAAGGTAGTTATGAATAGAAGCTATGAAATTACATTGCAGAAATGAAGGTCTTGGGATCAGAGAGATACTACAGGTCTGAAGGCATCTGCCTTGCAAGTGTCCTACCCTATTTCAATCCACAGCACCACTGTAATGATCCCTAAGCATACTGTAAGCACAGCTGGGTGTGCTCTCCTTCAAAAAAATAAAAAGGAAGATCAAGACTTTAACTGTTATAACTACCTCTTACCTATTGCATTGTGATAATATTTATACACGTATACTCATAGAGAAACAGAAAACATGCATGCAAATATAATCTTAGTTTTATTCACTTACAATGAACATTAGACATACCAACTTCATATCAGAATATTTATTTATTTATTTATGTTGTTTTTGTCACACCCAGTAGCACTTAGGGGTTATTCCTGGCTCTATGCTCAGAAATCACTCCTTGCAGGTTCGGGAGACCATATAGGATGCTGGGATTCAAACCATTGTCCTTCTGTATGCAAGGCAAACACCTTACCTCCATGCTATCTCTCCAATCCCTTATTAGAATATTTAAATACTATTAATCTGATTACATAGTATTTTATTACACACACCAAAGAGAAGAGTGATCATTACTCTGAAAAGAGGATAGTACATTTTCAGTTTTTTTGGGTTACACCGGCAGTGTTCAGGACTTATTCATGGCTCTAATGCTCAGAATTCACAGCTGGCAGTGCTTAGGGGACCATATTTGGTGCTGGGAATTGAACATTGGTTGGACACATACAAGGCAAGAATGTTAACCACTGTATTAATGCTATTGTCGCTGTGGTCCACATTTTCAGTTTTATGCAAGTTGGCTGAATACTAGAGGAACTATGTCCTTGTTACTGGAGATTAAGTACAAGTTTAAGGTGAAGTTCAAAATTGGAAGGTGTTGAATATATTTATGTGTCAATTTTACCAGGCCCAGAGGAAGTCCAGTTACCTAGTTAAACATTTTTTCTGAGTGTGTTTCTGAGGCTATTTTCATGATGAGATTATCATTTGAATTAGAAGATTCAGTACAGCAAACTGCCCTCTCCCATTTGCTGGGCATCCTTCACTATACTGTAAATATGAATTGAGTCCTCAAACTTCTGCACTTGGGAGTTTAAACCATTAGACTTTCTGGTTTGGGCCTTTTGATATAGACTTATCTTGATGTAGCAGCTTTCTGGACCTTCTGTTTGCAGATGACAGACTGTGAGTTTTCAAAGCTGCTGCAATCATATGAGATAATTCTTTACAATTATTTTCTTTCTTCCAAAAATCAGGTTGAATTTGTTTCTTTGGACAACCATAAAATAACCCCATTCCAAGTTAATCTCTAATACCCAAAAACTATTCTACTGATTTGTTTTTAATGTAGATTAGCTTTGCCTCTCTTAGAACTTCATAAAAATGGAATTATAGTATGTACTCTTCTGTGCAGGGTTTCCTTTCTGCAAAGTATTTCTATTATTTATCAGCGTTACTGCATATATTTCTACTTGATCCTTTATAATGTACAGTGCTATATAAGTTACTTAAGTTTTGTCATTGCTTACATTGTATCATATATCAAAGAAGACATATTCTGGAATTAAAGCAATTAATATTAGAACTTTAAAATGATTCTTTTGTGCAAGAAGGTACTCCTGGCAGTACTCCTAGCTACTCCCAGCTGAGTGCTCCTGGCAGTGTGAAGGATTGACATAGTGCTAGAAATTAAATTCTGGCCTCCTTCATGCAAAGCATGTGGTATGCTTCTGCCTGGTGAGCTATTTCTCTAGTCCTAAAACAATTTGATTTTTATGTATCAAGGGGCAAAGGATATAGCTCAGTAGTAAATGCTCTGCACAGTGAACAAATCTACAGCTATTTTTATGTACCCATCAAATGTGATTTCTGACACCATAGGTAAAACAGGTGATCTCTGGAACCTGTGTGACTCTAAGCAAGCACTACAACCAAGTGAAAAAAAAATCACAAGCAAGCGTATAATTACCAGCTATTGTAACAACAAATGTAAAGGTGTGTTTACACGTGTGTTTGTGTGTGTGTGTGTGAAATGAATCTGTGTCAAGGATTCAGGGTCAACTGCATCCTGACACAAAATAATTATAAGTACAAAATATTAAAGACAAAAACTTTAGTTCAAATGATATTATAAATATACTAATATCAATAATATTAAAATATACCAATTGCTTTTGAAATTAACAAGAAAGCTCATTATTCTGAATATTGAAAAGTATTGGAAATGAACCTACTATTTCCCATATTTTCCTATCTAATTAGTTAATTGAGATACGAGTCTTTGTTTTTGGACCACACCTGGTGGTACTCAAGGTTACTCCTGACTCTGTGCTCAAGAATTATTCCTGGCAGGCTTGGGGGACCATAAGGGAAACCAGTGATTGAATCCTGATTGGCCACATGCAAGGCAAGCTACCTGTTGTACTATATGCCCATATACTATATGCCCAACCACAATAAAATTCTTATTTAATAAAGAACTCTATCTAGCTCATTAAATAAGTAACAAAATAACTAGAAAAAATAAAAACATCTAATTGAAAAAAGGATTTAGCACTTTAACTTTAAATTTTATAATATTGCTGAGTGAAATAAGTCAAATGCAGAGAGATAGACATAGAATAGTCTCACTCATCTATGAGTTTTAAGAAAAATAAAAGACATAATTGCAATTATGCCCAGAGACAACAGAGATGATGGCTGGAAGGTTTGGCTAAGGATATGAAGCTCACCACAAAGAGTGGTGAGTACAGTTAGAGAAATAACTACACTAACAACTATTACGACAAGTGTTAATATGTGAGAGAAGTAGAATGCCTGTCTCGCATACAGGTAGGGGTGGGGGAGAAGATGAGGGGCATTGGCGGTGGGAATGTTGCACTGGTGAAGAGGGGGTGTTCTTGTTATGACTGAAACCTAACTATAAGCATGTTGTAACCATGGTGCTTAAATATTATAATAATAAAAATAAAATTTTATAATAGAAATGACATAACAAAATAAAAACTAAAAAAAAAATCACTGAATGTGACAAATATGCCTCCTGTGGTGATACAATTCTATTTAGTAATTTAAAACTTTAAATTACATTTAAGAAAGTTTTGGGGCCTCTATCCCCAAAACTAAATTTCGATATTAAGTCTCTAGATCTAACCAAGAGTTTACAGGTTGGGGGAAAAAAAAAAAAGAAAAAGAAAAAAATGGGAGATGATAAAGGAATAATTTATATGTAACACCAAAAGGAAGAGATCTGTGAAATTTAGAATGTGGAATATTTTACAGAAAAGCATTTAAGTGGTATGAAAAAAGAGGTGAAGAACTTACTCTGTAATAAGTGAGTCTTAAAGAGCTTTATCAACCAAAACAGCAAACCAACAATAAAAACACATCTTAAGACACAATCAGGGAATACTGTGATCACTGACTAGGAATCAGTGAGATCTATTCAGATGACAGTGGTATTCAAGTAATTTTTTTTTGAAAAGTCACATCTGTTAAATATAGGGCATATGTACATATGTATAGGTGAAATGATATAAAGTGCAGGAGTTGCTTTAGAAAATATTAAAGAGAAAAATATAAATAAAAATGCAGGGAAGGATAAATTAAGATTGAAAAAGTCGAGCATGTTTTTTTTTTTTTTTTTAGGTCACATCCGGAGATGCGAAGGGCTTAGATACCCAAGCTGACCACATACAAAGCTAGTGCCTCCTTACCCACTATATACCTCTCCAGTCTTTATCAACTTTTAAAGCTGAGTAATATGTACTTTATTTTTTGGTTTGTTATGAATTTATATTTTAGTAATACGTACTTTTATTTATCTGAAAGTTCCTGACATTTTTATAAGGAGCAATTAAATAGGGAGATTAATAGAATTATCCAGTATAACAAAAAATTTTTGTAACTCAAATCTACAAAGAACTGGATTAATACATTCTATGCTATGCATTCTTAGAAATCAAAATGAGACTCACATTTTGAAGGAGTTGCTCAAACCAGTCATAGCCAGTATCTCTGCATGCAGCAACCTAAGAAGGAAATGCGGCAGAAATAAAAGTTTAGAAATAAAAGCTGAGTAAAATACAGTTTTGCTTTTCTTTTACCTTAAGTAGAACTTTTCTCAGTGGTCTTATTGAGAGACTTGTGTTTAAACTTTTCAGTAAGTAAATGATTCATCAATGTTAAAAATTATTCTTATAAAAATCAGAATGTGTTGAGATTATTTTTTGTTTCTGGGGTCACACCCGGCAGCGCTCCTGGAGTACCTGGCTCTATGCTCAGAAATCATTGCTGGCAGGCTCGGGGGACCATATGGGATGCCGGGACTCAAACCACTGTCCTTCTGCATGCAAGGCAAACACCTTACCTCCATGCTATCTCTCCGGCCCTGTGATTATTTTTTAATCAATTACATAAATCAGATTGTCAGAAAACTATGTAAGGTCTAAAATAAAATATGTAGTATTTCCTCAATTTTTCTAAATACCATATTTAAAGACTTTGTAAAGAATTAGTATTGAAAATATAAAACACAATCTGAGTAAAATGAATAAACATAATGGGTCAAACCGTATTTTCTGAAAAATAGAAATTACTATCTAATTACAAATAGTTTTTTCCTGGACTATAATTTCTATTAGTTCACTTTCAGTTTCCAATTACTGGAGAAATTGAAAGAATTTTAATAATGAATGCCCAAAAGTGGACTATGTAGGAAAACCGATCTTATCTGACTTGCATCATTTGAGAGTACCCACAAGAAAAATAATTTTAAAAGATAAGCTATCCCATAATTGTCACTTCCCCTTTAAATGCTAAGTATTTAAAAATCAGGTAAATTTGCACCCACAAGGATCACATCTTTGTTTTAGTCCTTACCACATCAGTGATGTTTAAAATTTTCCTCGTCATTGCTTCTTTGTCATTGTGTGGAGTAGGAGTAAACCAGAGTTTTTGGAATGTTTCATTTACTAATTTCTAGACACAAAAAAAATTTTAACTAGGTAAGTATAGCATCAAAAATCTCAATAACAAATTCTTAGAGTCTAAACAAAACTATAATAAATCAAAATATGCACTTATAAAATTTTTGGTGTGAATGATTCTTTTCTGCAATGATTAATAGCTCAAAACTAATTCTTTTCAATTTGGTAAAGACTTACAATCAATGGTAGTGATATTATGATTATCTCAGAAGTTCTGTCTGGTACAACACTTAAAAGTCTGTCTGTCCAATGTTGATGATTGAGAGAAGTAGAATGCCTGTCTCAAATATAGGCAGAGGGTAGGAAATAGGGAGTAAGGGGACATTGGTGGTGAGAATTTGCACTGGTGAAGAGGAGTGTTCTTTCTTTGACTGAGTTCCAACTACAAGCATCTTTGTAATCATGGTGCTTAAATTAAAAGAAAATAAAAGTACTATAATTAAAAAAATGTCTGTTTATTGCTATAACTGGTAGTGTTAGAACTTATTTCCTGAATCTGTGATCAGGTGACTGTACTGGATGCCAAGAATTGAACTTGGGTTGGCTGGCACAGCAAATGCCCCACTTGATATAGTATCTCTTTAGTCTCTCAAAAGTTTTGAAAACTTTTTTACTAATTTATGGGGCTGGAGTGATATAGCGTTTAAGGTGCTTGTCTTGCATGTGGCCAATCTGGATTTGATCCCCAGCATTTCACATGGGAACCCTGAGCACACGAGGAGTGATTCTTGAATGCAGAATCAGGAGTCACCCCTGAGCAGTGCTGGTGTGGCAAAAAAAACCCTAACCAACCAAAAAACAAAACAAAACAAAACAAAACAACAACACCCAGACACGTTATTTTTACTAATTTGAGAAGTTAAAAGAAATAAAAACAAACATGGAAAATCCTCTATGTAATTCACTAAACCAGGATTAAATTTTCAACGAAGTATTTAATAATTTAGAAAAACAAGTGCACACCATTTAAAAATTTAAACTTACTTCTTGTCTTTTTTTGGGGGAGGGGCCACACCCTGTGACGTTCAGGTGTTACTTCTGGCTCTGCACTCAGAAAACACTCCTGGCTTGGTGGACCATATGGGATGCCGGGGATAGAACTGAGGTCTGTCCTGAGTCAGTCTCATGTAAGGCAAACACCCTACCACTGCACTATTGCTCCAGCCCCATAAAATTGAAACTTACTTCTAATTTTTCTGGTAATAAATATAATGCTTAAAATAAAATTAAACATTGCAATTGCTGAAATGATTATAAAAAGTAAGATTTTTATTAATATAAATATATAAGTATGAAAGTATGTATTTATTGAATCTATAAAGCAAAAATAATGATTCACTTATAAAAATACATTATTTTTGTTATCTGGGCCATATCAAGCAGGGGTGTGGTAACCACAAGGGCTTACTCCTGGCTGTGCTCAGGGATCAGACCTTCTGAGGTCTGAGGGATCACATGTAGTTTTAGGGATTAAATCTGGGTGCTATTTACAAGATAAGCACCATACCCACTTTACTATCTCTCCATAGCCCCACTTGTAAAATTTTTATATGTCAACAAAATTAGGTAATACACAATTATATCATTAAAAAACTAAAAAAGAAAATTAAAAGCAGTAAATGTTCTAGCTTACCTTTATGCCCTCTTCATCATTAACTCTGCGAATCATTTTTACACACATTTCTGTAATTTTTGGAAATGTTGGTTGTTCAATACAGATGTCTCTTAGAATCTTTATCACCCTTTTCCTGACACTTATACCAGTATCCTAAGAACAGAAAATAATTTTTAAGTGTCAGGAAAATCAAGACAGCTATTGATTATGCATGACATTTGATAAAATGAAGATAGAGAATAATTTCACCGAAAATGATATATATATCTGGTCACTAAGGAAAATCAGTATGGAGACTGCTTAAAAACAAAAGAGCCACAATATACACAGGTAAGGCACATATCTCACATATGTACTTTAAATCCACAGATTGCAAAAAAAAAAAAATTAAGATTAAATGACAGGGGGTTTGGGCGATACAGCGGTAGGGCATTTCCTGGCATACGGCCAACATAGGACGGACCCCAGTTCGAATCCCATATGGGCCCCTGAGCTTGACAGGAGTGGCTTCTGAGCACAGAGCCAGGAGTAACCCCTAAGCGCCACCGAGTGTAACCCCCAAACCAGAAACCCAAAAATCCCCCCCAAAATAAATAAATTAAAAAAAAAGATTACATGACACAGTAATTCCACTTCTTGTAATCTACCTCCAGAACACAAAAACATTCAAAAAGACATACACACACCAAGGTTCCCTGGCCAGGATATGAAAACCAAATGGATAAAAATGAGGCTTTGGTGGCAACTGGGGAAAATCCCTTTAGTAAAGGGTATGGTGTTGAGTTACTGCATTCATGATATCCTCTTTAATAGCATTGTAAATCTTAATGCCAAAAAAAAAATTAAAAAGTGGTATATACACACATACACACAATCACACAATGAACTACTACTACTCAGTATAAGAAAAGATGAAATCTTGGGGCTGGAGCGATAGCACAGTGGTAAGGCTTTTGCCTTGCACACAGCCAACACAGGACAGTCCCTGGTTAGAATCCCAGCATCGCATATGGTCCCTGGAGCCAGTTAGGAGCGACTTCTGAGCTCAAGGCCAGGAGTAACACCTGAGCGCCGCCGCTGAGTGTGACCCAAAAACCAAAAAAAAAAAAAAAAAGGAAAAAAAGATATCTGGCAGTTTTTTGTGACCTTGGTGGAACTGATGGGAATCATCTTAAAAAAACATCAATTCATATAAAGAATAGTAAGAAAATTAGTGATCTCACTCATGTATGGTATACAGAGAAACAAATGAATACATTGTATCAAATGATGACCAACCCATGATTTACAAATCCAAGATTAATAAACTGAGGAGAAGAGGCAGACTAAAAATGACGTGACTATAATGGTAGAGTCTTACACACTTTGGTGGTGAAGGTATAATAACTGTTTTTCTAACTATGTTTTACAATAGTTACAACTATGTTTTTTTTCAAAACTAATTTTTTTGGGGTCAACAACTGTGGCAGTGCTTAGGGAACCATACTGGGATCTATCCAAGTTGGCCACATGTAACGAAAGTACCTCATTTAATTTGGCTGCTGAATTTCTGAGTATTTATCTAAATAATACTAATATACTAATTATAAAGATAGTGAATCCCCTATGTTTACTATGGCATTATTTACAATAGTCATGAAATGAAAACAAACTAAATGCCTAATTATAAATGACTGAATAAAAGAAAGATGTGGGGCAGGGGAAAAGCTCAAAGGGCAACACATGTCCCCTGAGCATAGAATCCTTAATGGCTCCCAGCACCACTAGTTCTAAATACTACCTCATTGCCAGATTGGACCACCAAAGGCAAGAATCACTGAGAGTACCTCCTAGCTTACATGAGCTCTGTATGGCAGTTCTTCCCTCTACTATGTCCCCTAAATATCTGATATACACCCCACAATACTAAGCGACAGAAAACTACCAAAACCAGCATTTGCAGCAATAAAACAGAGTAGGTGTTGGAATTATAGCACAAAGGGTAGAGCATTTGCCTTGCATGTTGCTGACATTGGTTTAATATCTGGCACCCCATAGGATTCCTTAAACCTTGTATGAGTGATGCCTGAGCAGGGACGGGGTAAGCCTTGAGTACTATTGGATGTGGCCCCCAAACCAAAATAATAACATAAATAAGCTAACCTTAAAAAGAAAAACTGGGGGCCAGAGAGATAGCATGGAGGTAAGGTGTTAGCCTTTCATGCAAAAGGTCACTGGTTCGAATCCCGGCATCCCATATGGTCCCCTGAGCCTGCCAGGAGTGATTTTTGAGCGTGGAGCCAGGAGTAATCCCTGATTGCTGCCGGGTATGACCCAAAAACAAAAACAAAAAACATAACAAAACAAAACAAAAAAAGAAAAACTGAATAAAATAAACAAACAAATAAGGACAAATAAACGATAAGGACAGAATGGTGTACTAAGTGAAACAAGACAGATGGAGAAAGGCAAATACATGATTTTATTCAACTGGAAGATTAAGAAACAGATGAACAAAAAACAAAAACACAGATTCTGAGAAAAGAATGCTGTTCCCAAAGGGACAAAGGATGAAGGGTAGTTTAAAACAGTGATGGAGAGCTAGGAGACAGCATTCAACTAGTAGAGAACAGGCCTAGCATGAATTCAATCCCCATCACATATCCCTTGTCCATACAGTTAGGTCAAGCAATGACATGTTAGGGAGATGCCCTGAGATGCCAGCATAAATGGGAGTGGCCCCTAAGAAGTTTAAAAATAAAGGCAGTCAATGTTATTTGGTGGATGAAAAATAACTTTTGGTTGGATCATAATACAGTATAAAAGATGTCAAAGTTGGGGCCAGTGATAGCACAGCAGTAGGGCATTTGCCTTGTATGCGGCAGACCTGAGATGGACCCGGGTTCAATCCCAGGCATTCCATATAATCCCCAGAGCCTGCCAGGAGCAATTTCTGAGCACAAAGCCAGGAGTAACCCGTGGTCCAACCCCCCTAGAGCCCCCCCCCCAAAAACACCCCCCCCCAAACCAATCCCCCCAAAGATGTCAAAGTATGCTGTACATCTGAAACTTATTTAACATTTAAAGCTATTTACTTGAATATAAATAGTAAAATTTTCAAGTAGTTTTATTTTAACAAACATTTGTCTTATAATATTAAGATGGGAATACATTAAGCTGAGAAGCTTCTGCACCTCAAAAGAAATAGTGCCCAGGATACAAGAGTCACCCACCAAGTGGGAGAAGCTATTCACCCAACACTCATCAGATAAGGGGCTAATATCCAAAATATACAGGGCACTTACAGAACTTTAAAAAAAAAAATCTAATCCCATCAAAAAATGGGGAGAAGAAATGAACAGATGCTTTGATAAAAAAGAAATAAATGGCCAAAAGGCACATGAAAAAATGCTCCTCATCACTAATCATCAGGGAGATGCAAATCAAAACAACGATGAGATACCATCTCACACCACAGAGAAAGGAACTCTTATCCACTGCTGGTGAAATGCCGTCTAGTCCAACCTCTATGGAAAGCGAGATGGAGATTCCTCCAAAATCTGGAAATTGAGCTCCCATTCGACCCAGCTATTCCACTCCTAGGGATATACCCTAAGAACACAAAAATACAATACAAAACCCCTTCCTTAGACCTATATTTATTGCAGCACTATTCACAAAAGCCAGGCTCTGGAAACAACCAAGATGCCCTTCAACAGATGAATGGCTAAAGAAACTGTGGTACATATACACAATGGAATATTATGCAGCCGTCAGGAGAGATGAAGTCATGAAATTTTCCTATACATGGATGTACATGGAATCTATCATGCTCAGTGAAATAAGTCAGAGGGCGAGAGAGAGACACAGAATAGTCCTACTCATCTATGGGTTTTAAGAAAAATTAAAGTCATTTTTGCAACAATCCTCAGAGACAATGAGAGGAGGGCTGGAACTTCCAGCTCACTTCACAAAGAGTGGTGAGTGCAGTTATAGAAATAACTACACAGAGAACTACCATAATCATGTGAATGAATGAGGGAACTGGAAAGCCTGTCTGGAGTACAGGTGGGGTGGGGTGGGATGGAGGGAGATTTGGGACATTGGTGGTGGGAATGTTGTACTGGTGAAGTGGGTGTTCTTTACATGACTGAAACCTAATCACAATCATATATGTAATCAAGATGTTTAAATAAAGGAAAAAAATAATATTAAGTAGCACTCCTAAAAGAATCATTTTTAGAAATGTCTTTAGTGCATAGTTGGTATTCATTTTTCAACATCAAAATGTTAATATAATGTCTAAATTGTATTTATGAATCATAAAAGATAACATACCAATATTCTTTCAATCAACATATCATAATACTGCTCAGCA
Source organism: Suncus etruscus (assembly GCF_024139225.1). Lineage (NCBI taxonomy): Eukaryota > Metazoa > Chordata > Mammalia > Eulipotyphla > Soricidae > Suncus > Suncus etruscus. The sequence goes on from NC_064849.1 coordinate 95,458,973, forward strand.
AGCTGAGGTCGACAAAGGACAAATCGACCCAATAATTCTACGGCTGCTTCTCTGACACTAGTAGAGTTATCCATCAATCTTCCATGAACTCCTCGCTGCATATCCAGCTAAAAGAAGCAAAATAGAAAATTTATGCTAATAGAGCCAATACTGTAATTTAAATAGAAAATTCAAATTAAAAGACTAATTATGCTCCTTTTTACCCTTGCTAGAATACTGGGGTCTACAGCAACAACCTCAGATAAACACTTCATGGCTTTTGTTCTTACGGCAATAGCATTTTCACCAAGAACTCGTAGGATCTGCCAAGTAAACATTCATATTTTTGTAAATTTTAAGACAGGTAACATTTAACAAAGCAGAGCATACAAATATAAAATAAAGAAAAACAAATCTATTTTTAATCTCTTAAATTTTTATGTAATTCAGTAAAAAGAACTATTATCTCACAGAACCAAAACTTTAAATTAAAAGTAAGTACATGTGCTAAGTGAGACTTTTTTTTTTTTTTTTGGTTTTTGGGCCACACCCGGTAGTGCTCAGGGGTTACTCCTGGCAGGCACGGGGGACCATATGGGACACTGGGATTCGAACCAACCACATTTGGTCCTGGATCGGCTGCTTGCAAGGCAAACACCGCTGTGCTATCTCTCCAGGCCCCTAAGTGAGACTTTCTAAGTCCTAGCTTTTTCCAAGCTAGCTCTGAAATGATAGGGGCAGAGTTGGGGGGTGGGTATAGATAATAAGGTATTAGCCTCAGATGCAGCTTCTTCTGTTTGCTTAAAGAAGATATATTTCCACTCAATGGAATATTACTTAGAAATAAGAAAAGATGAAGTCATGCAATTTGTTGATTCATGAATGTATCTGGAGACTATCATAAGTGAAGTCAGAGGAAGTGGAACAGACACAGAATGATATGTCTCATATAAAGAAATTTAGGGGAGTAATAAATGCTCAAAGGCAATAGAAATAAAGAGCAGAACTGGTCTTCAGTAGGAAACTTGCTACTAGGGGTGGGTGAAGGATAAGTTAGGAGGGTAACACTAGTACAATGATAGAGGGAAAAAGTGCTTGCCACAAAGGCAAACTGGGGTTGGGGAGAGGCATGGGAGGGAAACTGGGAACTGGTGGGGATAAATATAGTATGCCTGAAACTTAATAATGAATAACTTCATAACTCTGTAAGTCACAAGAATTCAATAAAAATATTAAAAAGAAAAGGTGTATTTCTAAAGGGTGCTGAATGAACCCCTCCAAACAGGGACGTGCAGCAAAATAAATCTGGGAAACTGTGCTCTTTTTATTATGCAGGCTTTCTCAATTAAAGTTTTTTTTTTTAAATAGCTGTATTTTATTTTTGAGAATAATGGCCCTACAAAACCTTGCAATATATTTTAATTTTAGAGTCACAACAGGCAATGATTAAGGCAAGCACATGGCACCATTAAGTGTTACAGGAGATTGAATCTGATTTGGCCACATGTAAGACAAGGGCCCTACCTGCTGTACTATCATTCCAAATGCAACAATGTGTAAAATCAAAAATATCATGTGATATTTAGGTAATCTTTATATTACTTTATCATGTGTATATATCTGTAACATGTAAAAGAAAATATTACATTAATATTTAAAAATATTTGTTTTCAAGAATGAATATACTATACCCCATCACTTTTCAAAATGAGAAGAATCAATGTATAAGAATTCTGGTCTAGATTACCTGTGTCAAATAAATATCAAAACTCTGGGCAAAAGGCCTCATAGAGGCCAAGTATCGAACAATCAAACAAGCATCATCATAGTCCACGGTATCAGAGTTCATCCTACAACATAAAGTCATTACATTTTTATTTAATATTTTTTTACAAAGTAGTTAAATATCAAAATAATTGAAAAAAGTAAACATGTTTTTCTCTGTGGAACTTACTTTAAAGTGCTGAACTGAGAAGGTGTGGTTTTGATAATACTTCTAAGAAACTTTTTCCGGTTTTCAGCTCGATGCATAATTTGACCAGTTGTCTCAACTTCCTTTGCATGATGTGCTCCTTCAGATGATTCTTCATCTTTTTGTGATTTCATTGCCTTTTCTGTCTCCAATGTTGTGTCACGAAACCACTGGGCTATATAAAATTTACGGGAAAACTGGAAAAAATTATGTAGACTTAAGTTTTATTAACTTTAATAGACTGATAAAAGTACTATAAAAGTACTCCCAATCAAATAATGAATAACATATATCTTAAACATCAGATGAAAATAAATTTTATTTTATTTTTAAAAATTAATTAATTAATTAATTAGGTTTTGGGGCCAGACCCGGTGACACTCAGGGGTTACTTTTGGCTATGCACTCAGAAATCTCTCCTGGCTTGGGAGACCATATGGGATGCCAGGGGGATCAAACCACGTTCAATCCTGGGCTAGCATGTGCAAGGCAGATACCTTCCTGTTCGTGCCACCACTCCTGCCCCTATGGAAACCATTTTGATGAATCAGGGCCAATCCCACCACCAGTGTCTGCCTCCCTCAATCAATGTTTCCCAAGTACATCCCATACCATCACCTTTGACCCCTAGCCAGCCAGAAAAACAGGCCCATTTTAAGGTGAGACTGTTAAGTTTGGGTCTCTTGATTCCACTTTGTTGCCTTTGGCTTGCATATTGAGGTCCATCCTTTTTTTAACACTACCAATGCATCTGAGACCACTTGGCTCCTGACCTCTATCCTTTTCTATTTGTGTTTCTCTTCTTCCAGTCAGTTTCTTTCATTCTCCTTGCTATACTCTGGGGCCATACTCTGCACATTTTGATTTTATTTCTTCATAAAATATAGAAATAATTTTTTCTAAATTATTCTATCAAGTAAACATTTATTTAAGTTATTTTTTAAAGTGCAAATTCTATTTTATTGTTCTACTTTTCCCTGTATTAGACCCTCTCAAAACACAATAAATTTTATTTTTATTTATTATTATTTTCCTTTGTTTTTTTTTTTGGGGGGGGGTACACCTGGCAGTACTTAGGGGGTTACTGTTGGCTCTGCTCTCAAAAATTGCTCCTGGCAGGCTCAGGGGATCACATGGGAAGCCAGGGATTGAACCTGGGTTGATCCCGGGTTGGCTGTGAGCAAGGCAAACACCCTGCCTGGTGGCTTCAGATACAAATAAATTTTAAAGATGAAATGAAATCATCTAAGACAAAATGGATAGTCTTGAGGTAATTATACTAAGTGGAATAAAGAAGAAAATTAACGGTTGACTGTGAAATATAAATAGCTAAATCAAATGAACTGGCAAAAACCAGTAAAACTCATAAGCTCAGCAAAAAATACAGTATTACAAAGTGGAAAGCACTGGTTGAGAGGAATAGAGGTATCATTTTTTGTGAGGGGCAGGGTTGGGGACAAAACCCAATGGTACTCAAGGCACCATAAGCAGAGTTGGAGATTTGAAATAAGGTCAGGGGCCAAGGCAAGCCACGTGCAAGGCATATAAACTATCTCTCCAGATCTGGAATTCTATAACAGTATGAAACTAATAATAGTAGATGAAAAATAAAAATATTAAAGACTCAACATTAAAAAGCTTTGACTATTTAAACAATGAAAATTTGTTTTCATTATTTGTCCTGATATTTTGATCATATCAAAGGTAATTTGATAAATATGAACACTTTAATCTAGAATGCAGCTATGAACTGCTTAAGAACAGTATGACACATCAGTAAAATCAGATGATGGGGTCAACTGGAAAAGTTTTAAAAGTGGTTTTCAAATGCTGGTCTGCAAGTATAAAAAGACCAAAAACCACAGAACAAACACACAAATGCTAGGCAAAAGACATAGCTCTTTTCAAAATGTCACTTTACACTATGGCATATCCAATCTATGCCTTTCCTTTCCTTTCCTTTCAGACTGAAAATATATAGCAGCTAGCTCAATAGCTTAGTTATTTCCAAGTTATTTTGATTATATATTCCTCATCAGTAAACAATAAAAAATTGCATTATATGCAAATTGCTTCCAGAAAATTTATAAATTTATTTTTCAAATATTAGATATATAACATACATCAAGTAGAATTAAAGATTATATTTAAAAATAAATATAATTCTAGATTTCTTCTTATGTGTTACTAGAGTATTTCATGGTTAATTTGGATCATACCCACTGTGAGGATAAATTCTCAGGACCTTCCCAGAGCTTCTAAAACTTTTTTCATTTATAGATCCCTTTTTGCCTTAAAAATAGTTGGAGGATGGAAAATGCCAACCTAGCAGTGCTTAGGGAATACATCTGATGGTGCTGGGTCACTTGACCATAGAGTGCTGAAAACTGAACAAAGGTTCCTGCAAGCAAAGCATGTATTCAGCCTGTTAAGTCATGTCTCTGGGCCACTGTCTCAGAAATTTTTATTTGATCCTAAATACACAAGCATGAAAAGCTGATATGCAAGTCAAACATCTACTTATAATAAATAAAAAAGAAATATAGCTTGCTTTCCTTTCATTTTTAGGAGAAACCTGGCAATGCTCAGGGCTTACTCCTGGTTTTGCACTCAGTATTTACTCCTAGAGATTTTGGGGGGACCATATGAAATGCTGGGGGTTGACCCTGTGTCAGCAGCATACAAAGCAAGTACCCCCACCCACTGTATTACCTCTCTGGCCCCAATAATTAATTTTTAAGATTTTCCATGAATCCCCCTTCAATCACAGAACTCAATTTAAGGTAGACCAGCAACTCAGTTGAAGAAGTTAGGAACTAGCCTAGACTCAAAGATAACCTATGGAGGGCTAGAGAGATAATACAGTGGGTTGGGTACTTGTCATCATGCAGCTGGCCATACTGAATTTATCATTCATAGCATCACATATGATCCACTGAGCAATGACAGAAGTGATCCCTGAGCCCAAAGCCACAGATAAGCCCTCACTCAGCTCAATGTGGTCTTAAAAATCAAAGGCAACCAACTGAAAGATTTTCAAGTTATCTTCTGTGTCACACAACTTTAAAATATTGGTATAATTGAACCAGAATTTTGTATACTCTTCATTTAAAAAATGGTATTTCAAATAACTTTTTCTCTCTCTCTCTTTTATTTTTTTTTGGTTTTTGGGCCACACCCGGCGGTGCTCAGGGGTTACTCCTGGCTGTCTGCTCAGAAATAGCTCCTGGCAGGCACGGGGGACCATATGGGATACCGGGATTCGAACCAACCACCTTTGGTCCTGGATCGGCTGCTTGCAAGGCAAACACCGCTGTGCTATCTCTCCGGGCCCAACTTTTTCTCTTTGATACCTCTCAATTTCCTTTTAAATTCAATTTGAAGAAATGTGTGGTATCACACACACACACACACACACACACACACACACATACTAAAGAAAATCTTACCACTAACGAAGGATCAGTTTCAGTGTTTTCATCCAAATAATCAAGCAACGCTTTTTGCAACTGCTGGATTTCGTCTTCTCCTCCTGAAACCTAAAATATATGTCAGATAAGAAAAAATGTGAGGATATAGTGCTTTTCATGTGACACCTGGTAGTGCTTGAAGGCCACAATAACTATATGTGGCAAGACTTAAGAAGCCAAGTGGTCTTAGATCACAAACAGTCATGTGAATACAAGGTAATACACTCTAACCTCTGTACTATCTCCCTGGGACCAATTGGCACATTTTATAAACTATACATACTGAAGCATACAGTAACTAATATAAGCAATATCAGACTAGGAAAGAGGAGACATCTCAAAAGGTTGGAGCACATGCTTTGTGAGACCAAAGTTTGATCCTTAGAACGACATGATCCTCTGAAGCATTTTTGGAAGGAAACCCCAAGCTATAAGAAGAGGGGATCAGACCCTGGGTGATCCTTCACTACATCCACCCATCAACTCAATTACCAAGGTGAGGAAGAATATCTGGCAGTGACCAGAAAGATTCCCAGCTGTTACTTCTAATGATGCTTGGGAAACCACGAGGTAGGGATTGCACACAGGTATGCTACATGCAAAGCACGTGTTACTGAGCTATTTCTCTGGCCTCTTGTTTTCCTTTTAAATAAAAGTATTTAGTAAATATATTTTTATCAATATCTTATATATTACAGGTATTTTGGGAATATTATTTAAAAAGAACAGCTAGAAAAATATTTTCATTTGTAATTAGTACATTTTGGGGATGGGAGGCACACCCAGCAGTGCTCAGGGGTTACTCCTGGCTCTGTGCTCAGAAATAACGCCTAGCAAGCAGGTTTGGGGGATGTGGGGGAGCCAACCTAGGTTGGCTACATGCAAGGCAAACACCCTGTCTGCTATCGCTCTGGCCCTGTAATTATTAAGTTTTATAGGTATAATTATAGAGTCATTTGAGGCAAAATTCTAAAGTCCAATGGGAAAATGGATGGGTATAGAAGGAAAGTGAACACTTATATGGTATGATTAATGATTATTTACCTACTCTTTTTTTTTTTGGGTCACACCCGTTTGATGCTCAGGGGTTACCCCTGGCTAAGCACTCAGAAATTGCCCCTGGCTTGGGGGGGACCATATGGGATGCCGGGGGATCGAACCACGGTCCTTCCTTGGCTAGCACTTGCAAGGCAGACACCTTACCTCTAGCAACCTACTCATTTTCTTAAGTAACCTTCAATATTAATATCACCCTTACTTTAATTATAAAAAGTGAAGTAGGGCTGGATAGCACAGTGGTAGGGCATTTGCCTTGCACACAGCCGACCTGGGACCGACTCAGGTTTGATCCCTGGTATTCCATATGGTCCCCCAAGCCTGCCAGAAGCGAAATTTGAGTGCAGAGCCAGGAGTAATCGAGTGCCTCTGGGTGTGGCCCCCCCACAAAGTGAAGTGATGAGATACTTAAACGAAGCAAAATGAAAAACCATTTCCTGGGCTAAAATGATAGCACAGCGGTAGGACAGCTATTTTGCATGCAGCCGACCTGGGATGAACCGGGGTTCGATTATGGTTCCCCGAGCCTGCCAGGGCATTTCTTACCTTTCACAATAAAAAAGATAAAGAACATCTGAAAGTGCAAAGTAATTGAATTGGGCATACAAAATTACAACTTAAAAAAATTTATTTGCTCAAAAAATTGTATTACAACAATAGTGTGCAAAATAAAAATAAACTAAGAATTTATATAAATAATTTAAAAGTTTCTATTAGTCATAATTGTTTTGAAGGTCTTTACTTTCTATATGGTGCTTTTGTAAGCCTACCACCTAAATAAGTATAGATTTTATTTTAAATCCTCAAAATGGTCAACACTAATGTAAAAAATCAACCAACCAACCAATCAACCAAAACCTAATAGAGGAACTGGAGCAATGGTATATATGCTTAGGGTATCTGTCTTGCAACCAGCTGACTTGCACACATAGAGTAAAGTAGTTAGGAATAAGCCCTAAGCACACTGGGTGTGACCCAAGAACCAACCAAACAGAAATATAGTCTATTATTTATCCCCGTAACTTTAATCGTTATTTTAATACCTGTTTTAAAATTCGTTCAATAGAACCTTGATCCATTTTGCTTGTAACGGCATCTTTCCTCAATCGAGCAGCAACAGTTCCAAGGTAATCAAGAGATGCCACTCTTAAAGCCATCTCTGTTGACTTGTTACTGAACTGATGTACCTGAAATTAAAAATGAATAATTTTGATTTAATTTAGTAACTTTTAATAGCAACTTATATAAATTCAAATCTATGTTGTACTATTTGAAATTTAAAACATTTTCCTTTTAATACTATTTTATAAAGTGACTTAAATTTCTGGAGCCTAGAACTTTTCATTTAAAAAAAATAACAAACCTTCTTAAGAATAGATGTTTTCTCAGTTGTTATAAAAATTATTACTGGGTAAGAGAGAGAGAGCTCAAAGGGTTGAGTATTGTTCTATATAGAAGAGGCTTATTCTATTCTTGGCATTGCATATCTGAGCCTGGTCTGAGTGAGCCCTGAGCACAGACAGATATGGGAGAGCTATTAAATACTGCCAAGCATGCCGAAAAATTACAAAGAAAACTAAAACAAAATGACTAGTAAGTTCTTTACACTAGAATTTTGATTTCTCTGAAATATCTTGATTTCAGAAGAGTATATTTTCCAGTTCACAAATGTTTGGTTCCAAAAGCTGTGCAATTAATTTGTCCAAATGTATGTTAAAATAAGGTATACAAGTATTGGGGCTGGTGAGGTGGCGCTAGAGTTAAGGTGTCTGCCTTGCAAGAGCTAGCCAAGGATCAGGACCATGGTTCGATCCCCCGACGTCCCATATGGTCCCCCCAAGCCAGGGGCAATTTCTGAGTGCCTAGCCAGGAGTAATCCCTGAGTATCAAACGGGTGTGGCCCGAAAAAACAAAAAACAAACAAACAAACCCCAAAAAAGAATTATAGCAAATAAGTTGCTTGCTTTGCACATGGTTGATCTGAGTTTGATCCCTAGAACCCCCATGTACCCTTAGAGCTGCTGGATGTGGACACACACACACACACACACACACACACACGCGCGCACGCGCGCACACACACACACACACCACACACACACACACATTCACGATTTTTTCCTACTCTATTATAGGAAAATAAAAAGTTTAGTATAATATTAAAAATGACACAAAAATTTAAATTAGTTTCATGCTTTGCAATGAATTAACTACAGTAATTTATAACTTAATCTCTAGACTATTTTAAATAGAAATACTACCAAATCCCCCAAAAGCTTTCTTAAAGTTTTCTTATGTAACAATATAAAGGACCAAAATTACATTTCACTTTTCTTTAGGTTGGACAATATTATGTACAATTATGCACATGCAAAAGTAGAGATGCAATTGTCATAGTTCCTTACACATTTTTAAAGAATTCATCATCTGTGAATCAGAGTATATCCTCATTATGTTGTCTTCTAGTAATCTAATAATCTTTAAATGCTATTCTCTTACCAACAGTCTCCCTAACAAACTAAGGAGTAGTTCAGCAGCTGGCCATTCAGGCTTATTGACTGTTGAAAGGAGGTCTTGAACAAAATTTTCAAATAGTGGTCTGTAGTCTTCTTCACCTTGCTTACTACCACATCTGTTCAAAGATACGTAATAAAAAAGGTCTGTGAGTTTAAGAAATATATCTAGTAATATGATTGAAACTGTTTTAATGAAATTTTTCTCTTATATTTTAAGACAGGGTAGAGATACATTAAATATTCTTAGAAAGAGTAAGAGTCTCATAAACTTTCTTATTCAATTAGAATGTCCCAATATTGGAAAAAATTTATTTTTATCAAATTTATAAAAATTTCAATTTAGCACTTAAACTTTTGGAATCTTAATATATACGTTCACAAATTTTTCATTTTTAACATCTAAGTATCTAATTTTTGTTATAATTATAAATTTTGATAGTAAAATCCAGAGAGATTATGAGGAAATCAAGAAAGAATATGGGCTTCTCTAGAGAGGAGACAATAGAGAATATACATCTCAAGTTTAAGATGTAGTCTAAATGCCTAATGTTTTAAATATCAATAAATCAAGGGTATTAAAGGTTCAAATTTTAATTTGAACATAACAGCAAAATGGGAACAACCTTCTTAAATAATATGAATTCTATTCTGGGAGAAATAAAATTGAGCAAATGTTCATTACACTTACTTTTTCAAGAAGATAGAAAGGAAGTTTTGGGCTGTTCGCATGGCTGTTTCGTAAGAGTTGGTAATAACAACATCTTGGTCAACCTAATTAAGAAAAATTTATACAGATACAAAAATTTAGCAACAAATTATTTAGGAATAAAACTTTTCATTTTTTGGGACCACCTGAATGTGCTCAGGGCTTACTGTTGATAAGGGATCCCTCCTAAACGGGTTTGGGGGAACATATGAGATGCTGTGGATCAAACCTGGATCAATCACGTGCAAGGCAAGCATCCTACACACTGTACTACTGCTCTGATCCTATGAAATATTTAAGAACTAAAATGCTTAAGCTGTGTGTTTATATCTAAAAGAAATCATAATTAACATACTAAATATATTAGAGTTGTACTGGAGTGAATAAGGTGATTAGCAAATTTAACAGTTGCTTAAAATCATGCAGGCCAGAACAAGAAATGTTTTGATTGAAAACTAAAACAAACACACCCCAAGCTCACAGTTTACAAAGTACTGAAGTAGGAAAGATATAAAGAAAATACAACTTTTTAAAGATTTAGATATCTTTTTAAAGATTAGGTAAAAGTAATTCTAAATTATGGGAACTTAAAAGGTGACTAGATAAATGTTGAAGTATTATATGACTAAAACTTAACTATCAATAACTTTGTAAATCATGACTCTTTAATTAGATAAATCCTAGTCCCACAAGGCATCCAAAATACCAGTAGGTTCCAATAATAAAAGTGACCCTCCCCCCCAAAAAAAAAGCTAATTAAAAACATGGTCTGATTTTAAACTTACCAAGACTCAGTAAAATAAAAAAATAGTAAATATATAAATTGGAACATCATTCTGTTGAGCAGCCATCAAGTTCCATTACCATAAAAAAGGTTTTATTTTTCCTCCAGTAACAAAAAAAAATCCCCCTCTACTACAATTTAGTTAACTTATTTCTATTATACTTCTAATAGCCTATAAAAGTATATCTACAGGGGCCGGGCGGTGGCGCTAGAGGTAAGGTGCCTGCCTTGCCTGCGCTAGCCTTGGATGGACCGCGGTTTGATCCCCCGGCGACCCATATGGTCCCCCAAGCCAGGAGCGACTTCTGAGCGCATAGCCAGGAGTAAACCCTGAGCATCACCGGGTGTGGCCCAAAAACCAAAACCAAAAACCAAAAACAAAAACCCAAAAGTACATCTACAGAAACTCTTGCTTCATGTTGTGATATAGTTGTACATAATAAATTCTTTATTAACCCAAATCAAAACGTATCTTGTATAAGCCATATTAAAAATGGTGAGTGTGGTGCTGGAAAGTGTAATACAGGAGGTGGGGTGCTTGTCTTGCATGCAGTCAACCCAGATTTGATTCCTAATATCCCATATAGCTCCCTGTGTATTACTGTATGAGTAATTCCTGAATACAGAGACAGGAGTAATCCTTGAGCAACCACGAAAAGAAAACTAAAGGTGAATGAAAACATTGCTATGATGTCACTGTAACTTAAAAATTATGTGGGCAGAGGTAGTATGTGTTTTTATGTCCCTGGTCAAGAAAGACTGAAAAGGGAATAATGAGATTAGGAGAAGGTAAGAAACACAAAGAAACTTTTTGCTATGCAGTCTTTTAAACTAAAATTGCTATATATGTAAAAACATACATATTTTACTATAAAAGACTAAAGAAATATATTTCCTGTTTCTTTTGTTTCTGTAGCCAGAAGTGAGACATTTAGTTAGAGCAATATCCCCAATATTCCTAACCAATTCCTGCTTCTTATGAACTTTAAAACAATACTACAGAACCTGAAAAAATTCTAAGTGTTCATGGATCAACTTTAAACTAAAAGCCAGTCTTAGCTATAAAATTACTCCATAGAGTACAAACTTATATTCCACATGAGTTTATTATAATCATTATATACTACTGTAGACTTCATATGCTATAATATTCACCTTTAAATTAAATGAGTCATTATTTAAATGAGTTTTATAATTCAGAGGTTATCATGTCCTTTGCAGCTCAAGAAAGATTAAAATGATATTGATGTTTCATGATTGCTAGATGTAATAAACAAAACCAAAATCTAGCTTTTTAAAAACTTCCTATAAGGATTCTAAATTTAAGTAAAAGAGTCCTATTTCTGGAATTCAGTTTTATAAGGTAAGAACAGAAAATAATGATGCTTCTTCTACAAAAATGAAGCTATAAAACTTATAAAAGATTGAGTACTTCCACATGTTAAGTCTTTAATTTCATCCTGGTACTGTCTCTAACGCTCCCCCCAAAGTAATCTGAATAGTGATTTTAACATAAAAATACCCATATTGCATGGGAGTTTGAAAATGTGGGAGTCTTTGACTGGGGGGGGGGGTTGCTGTAGGCCACACCCAATTGTAATTGTGCTCAGAGTTTGTTCTTTGCTGTGAGTTCAGAGATCACTCCTGGAGGGACTCAGGACACCATATATGGTATTTGGAAATCAAACCCAGGTCAGTTGCACGCAAGACAAGTGCTCTACCCATTTACTATTTCTTCAGCCAAGATTTTGTATATTATCAAATCATGTTCAGAAGGGTAATCCTTGAACACTTCCAGCTGTTCTGTTACCCCTCTCCCGCCAATCACTTTTAAGAAATAATGATAATTTTTCAGTATAAAATTTTTATTTGTAACGCATATAAAGTACAGGAATTTGTAGGGTATAAAGTTTTCTTCAGCTAGAAGTATCAATGATCTTTCCCCCCCTAATTTATTAAAAGTAGAGATAATGGCCATTACAACTTCTAAGTATAATTTTTGGGAATAGGTACTTACTTTTTTATTTGAGTCCTCTTCTGAATTAGAGTCCTTCTCTGATGATGGTAAATGTACTACACACTGAATAAGTTGTAAAACAAGTGCAGTAACCATCTGAATATACATAGGTTCTCCATCCATATCACTACTATTTAACCTTTAATGAAGAAGAAAATATTAAATAATGTAGAATGTATCTTGAACTTTTCCCAAATCATGACCCCTTACAACTCTTTTTTTTTTTTTGGTTTTTGGGCCACACCCGTTTGACGCTCAGGGGTTACTCCTGGCTATGCGCTCAGAAATCGCTCCTGGCTTGGGGGGACCATATGGGATGCCGGAGGATCAAACCGTGATCTGCCCTACTCTAGCGCTTGCAAGGCAGAGACACCTTACCTCAGGCACTACCTCTCTGGCTCCACAACTCTTAATCATTTGTTTTAGTGTGGTCAGGGCAAAAAACAAAGATCAAAAAAATCAACTTTTATGTCTTTTACACTAAAGATATTGTATATGCTGATAGCTTTTCTTTAAATAATATATGCTTATCAATAGACATTAGTAAAAAATAAAGAAAAATTATTTTATGAAAGATTATTCAAGTAATCTAAGTGTAAACTATGGATCTAGTCAATTCATTTAATCAGAAATAGGATAATAGCTATGGTAATAATTATTGATAATAGTATAGGCTAGGGGCCGGAGCACTGGCGCAAGTGGTAAGGCTTCTCTGCCTTGCCTGCGCTAGCCTAGGATGGATCTCGGTTCAATCCCCCGGTGTCCCATATGATCCCCCAAGGCAGGAGCGATTTCTGAGCGCATAGTAAGGAGTAACCTCTGAGAGTCACCAGGTGTGGACCCCCCAACAAACAAACAGAAAAAGTACAGGCTATAGTTCTAACCATAGCAATGAATTAACATTCCTTATTAACCGTGAGTTTAGATTTATCAGTTTTTACTCTGTGCCTATTCTTTTCTTTTGTAGAACACGAGATGAAACTCAGGGACACACACAACTCACATCCCTGTTCCTTCATTCCCTTATTATACTACTGTTAAAAATAATTTTTCAGTATTCCCCCCAAAATGAAACTATTTAATGACTTCCTATTGTATAGAAGGTTAAGATCAAGTTTACTAGTTTGCATATACAATTCTCCTTGACTTGCCTTTGACTCCTTTTATCCCTATTCCTATTTCTCCTCTCAAAGAGTGATTTTTTTAAAAAAATTTTTTTGGTTTTTGGGTCACACCCAGCGACACTCAGGCTTTACTTCTAGCTCTGCGCTCAGAAGTTGTTCCTGGCAGGCTGAAGGGACCTTATGAGATGCCAGGATTTGAACCAGGGTCCATCCTCTGTTGGCCATGTGCAAGGCAAATGCCTTACCACTGTGCTATCACTCGGCCCCTCAAAGAGTGATTCTTAAACAAGGTAGATAAGTCTAGGATGACACAAGTATCTTGCAATATACACACAGGACAACCCCATGAAGTTATCTTGTACAAAATATTAACTGTGCTAAGACTGAAAAGCATTACACTTTAAAATCACTGAACTTCTTTACACATTCCAAATGAGCATGGTCATTTCACATATATGTGTGTGAAATACCCGTGATTTTTTTTTTTTTTTTGAGTTTTTTTGGCCACACCCAGTGGTGCTCAAAGATTACTTCTGACTCTGCGCTCAAAATCACTCCAGGCAGGCTTGGGGGATCATATGTGTTGATGGGGATCAAATCAACGTTGGTCCTGGGCCGGCTGTGTGCAAGGAAAATAAATACCCTACCACTGAGCTATCACTCCGGCCTGATATTCTGGTTGAATTAATTTTAACTAATATAACTGAAATATCAGAAATGATAAAAAAAGTTTAACAGTATTAGTGGAACTCTTCATTATAATTTTGTTCTGCAATATCTAGTTACCTGAAGTTTCTTAAACTCCTCTTGCTGGTTGGTAATCTTGCAAGAGAAGTAAAAATTTCCTCTAAAATTAATTGCCGATGCTTTTCATATCTTGAGAACACCTGTTTATAAAGTAAATTTATTATAATTATTTTAAAAACACCAAATTTTGAAATAAAACCATACCATGTGACAAAATTATCTGCAAAATAGAAATGAAGCTGTTTTCAGTATCTTCAATAAAGCTTACTTTGCTAAACCTTAATACATTTTCCTGTAGAATTCAAAGAATATATTACTTTTATTTAAAAGATTCTGTTTTTACCGTAAGTATTATGACATGAGCTAAAATATTAATCTATAGAAAACCTGAATTTACATTAATTTTAGGAAATTTGGGTAAAACAAATATTTTTCTGGTGGATAAAAATATGAATTCTCTTTACTTACTGCAGTAACTAACTTAATGGCACACAATTGTAGTTCACTGACATTTTCCACAAAAAATGGTGTTATTCCCATTGATGATACCTGTACACACAAATGAAGAGTAACTTGTATTTAACTCTAGTTGATTTCAGGAACATTCTAAATTCTAAAAACAGTCATGAACTTACTGGAAAACACTAAGAAAACATTCTTTCCCCTTACCAATCAGTATCTAGTTCTTTATCTGCTCCCTTTCCTCCTCAATCAACATTGGCACACACTTCCTTCACAGATGGTATGCTGCTAATCTCCAACTTTTAGATTGATAATTGTCATATGAATATTATAAAAACATTGAAACCATGTTTGCTATTTTCAATGCAAAATCATAATTATAATTTTCTTTAACGTATCTTTTTTGTTTGATTTTGGGCTGTAAGTGCTGTTGATATGAAGTTATTCTCAGCTGTGCTTCCAAAAGTGGTTGGGGAAACCATGAGGTGTGGGGGTTGACTACATGCAAGGAAAGAAAATTAACTAATCCCTGTAATACTTCTCTGTCCTAAGGGGGAGCGGAAATCTATCTTTACAAGAAGTTAGAATTTACATTATATTCACTTGTTTTCAGTAATCTCCATCTTTTTGTTTTGCAACTTCTTGTTCTCATGTTTTCAACTAAAATACTTTGAACGGAAAAAGTAACAAAGTGCTGCTATTTGAGTGAGACTATTCTGAACTCAATTAGACACTCTATATTCAAATTGTTTTGTCTAGGAATATATGAATTGCTTTAAAAAAAAAACTCACCTGAAGAATTGTTGTATCTGTAAGAAGCTGAATTTCTAGTAATTCAGATAAGCTGCTAACAATGTCACAAACTTTATTGTAAAGCATTACTATTACTCTCTGCTTATGTGTAGAACATTTAGCTCGTTTTGCTTTCGAACTTAGTAAACCTCCTAAAAGAAAAGGTATTTAGAATAAAAAAATAAATCAACTTAGTATTTGTTTTTATACATTACTATTTTCTGAATTAAGAGAAACTTTCTTGGTGGGGGATTCCTATATAAAAATACAACATATTAAATGAGAAAATTATATCTAGAGATAATGATAAAAGTATAAGGTTATGGGATTCTTATATAAAATATTAATATTATGACCTAAATTTTCCTTCTTTCTTTAAATACATACAATGTCAACTATCTCATACTTCTTTATAAAGGTTTTAAGTAAGAGAAAGAATATGTTAAATAAAAGATTTTTCAGATACTAATATTCTGGGTTAATATAAATCAAGGAAAAACGATATATGGAACTAGAAGTTATTATTATCTGAGATTTTTCCCTAATTAGTAAAAATTGCTTCTCATATAAGTAAACAGACATTGTAGAAGTTCTATAGTCTAGCCAGTCTAAAGTCAAACCAAATAGTATTACATTCAGTAATCTATGAAGTTGGGTATACTACGTTAATGTTTCAATACAGTAAAACATAATACAGATAACTGATATACTAAAAATCTATCAATATAGACAGACTCGTAAACTAACCTCCATGAGGATCTAATCTGTAAACAGGATCATATTGAGGATAAAGTGTGTTCTGTAAATGAAATTTAGTGTACTGTATAACTCTTTCAATTACATCCTCTATATATACAGCTTTTGGCATATTAGGGGATGTCATAATGTTGATAGTTGTAAGACAAGCATCTGCTGATTTTGTAACTCGCTCCATAATAAGGTCTCTCCATAATCTTTCTTCTTCTTCAGTATCATTATTCTATTAAAACAGCACATTGTTAATAAATAAAATAAACATACATATTTGTACATTTAAAATAAAAATGACATTTGAATTTTCACTAGTGGAAATACAAGAATTGTAAACAATTCCAAAAAATGTATTTCACAAATATTAGTAATAGGGGCCCGAGAGATAGCATGACGGTAGGGCATTTGCCTTGCATGCAGAAGGACGGTGGTTCGAATCCCAGCATCCCATATGGTCCCCCAAGCCTGCCAGGAGTGATTTCTGAGTGTGGAGCCAGGAGTGGCCCCTGAGAGCTGCCGGGTGTGACCCAAAAACCAAAAAAAGAAAAAAATAAATAAAAATATCAGTAATAAAGTAAAAATATGGACAGCACTTGTGTCAAAACATAATTTTTTTTGTTGTCTGAATTTTGCTATGAGATCACACCCTACTGACAAAATTATACTCTGGCTTCTGTATCTCTTACTCAAGTCACATATTTCTGCTAAAGACTGCAACTATATTTAATTGTGTTTGGGCATGCACAACATTGAGAAAACTGTAAATTCTGCTTGCTGATGTTAGAATGAAACAGTAAAAACAAAGAAAAAAGGAATGTTATCTAAAAGTAATAAAATGTTAATTGAATAATTTACTAATACCAGTAGAAATACCAGGTGTTTTTTTTTTTTTTTTTGGTTTTTGGGCCACACCCGGCGGTGCTCAGGGGTTCTCCTGGCTGTCTGCTCAGAAATAGCTCCTGGCAGACACGGGGACCATATGGGACACCGGGATTCGAACCAACCACCTTTGGTCCTGGATTGGCTGCTTGCAAGGCAAACGCCGCTGTGCTATCTCTCCGGGCCCGAAATACCAGTTTTTCAATAAGTTAATTTAGTGTCATTTTAATTGTGATTATGCAGATGATTTAAGATATTTTCTATAGGGGCTGGTGAGGTGGCGCTAGAGGTAAGGTGTCTGCCTTACAAGTGCTAGCCAAGGAAGGACCGCGGTTCTATCCCCTGGCATCCCATATGGTCCCCCCAAGCCAGGAGCAATTTCTGAGCGCTTAGCCAGGAGTAACCCCTGAGCATCAAACGGGTGTAGCCCCAAAAACCAAAAAAAAAAAAAAAAAAAAAAAAAAAGATATTTTCTATAATGGTGAATTCAAAAAACTAACGTAAGACTTTAGGTTATACATCAGCAACTTGTATTACAATGCAATGTTACTTTGTTGCTGCTTGTGGACACATCTGGCAATGCTCAGGGATCATTCTGTGGTGATGCTTGGGGACTATGTGCTGTGTGGAGAATCTAATGTACTGTTGGAGAATAGAACATGGGGCAATTGTGTGAAAGGCAAGTGCTTTATCCTGTACTAATTCTCCAGCTCTCTAATCTTAAAGTAAAAATTCTTCTATCATATCTTTAGTTATTAAATATCCCTTTATATCTTAAGAATATTTTTATAGTCATGACATTCAAAACATTAGAAAAAGAAACAAATTAAAAAGTAAAATATGTAGAGAAGAATGCCTATAAACTTGATTACTCTTTCCCTAAACTTATCAGTTACCATTCATTTTACTGTTTACCTTATTTAGAAAATAAGATAACTTAGGGCTGGATGATAGCTCTAAGAGATGGAATACATGCCTGACATATGTAAAGTCCTATACTGTCTGTTGCTATATGGCCACTCCTTCTGAATGCCAACTGCAAGAATGAACATTATTTGTATCGGCTGTCAATACCATTGGGGGAAGTCCTTATAAAAAACTTAAATTTATATATAAACATGTAACAACTTATTTGATATTAACAATAAAATTTAGTATATAATATAGCTTGTCTTAGGTATTAAAATTGCTTTTTAATAAAAAAAAGGAGGTTCATTATTCATGTAAAAGATTACAGCCATTTTCTTTTTCTTTTTTTTGGTTTTTGGGTCATACCTGGCAGCGCTCAGGGGTTACTCCTGGCTCTATGCTCAGAAATCGCCCCTGGCAGGCACAGGGGACCGTATGGGATGCCGGGATTCGATCCACTATCCTTCTGCAAAAAAGGCAAATGCCTTACCTCCACGCTATCTCTCTGGCCCCCTTTTTTCTTTTTTTGGTGAAAGATCACAACCATTTTCAATGTATCACTTTAAACAGTGCTAAGATTATCAGGAATAAAAGTATTTTTAGAGCTCGACAGTTTAATAATCTAGAAAGTATGCTCTCTTAATGTAGGGAGTTTGGGTTTGATCCCCAATAGTGCATATGGTTCACTGAGAACTGACTACTGTACTACCTGTGTGAGCTCAAACCAAAATCTAAGTATTTTTAGTACACTGTGTCTGACAGCTCTTGAGAATTCCATATTCTTTTGGGTTTTGGGGTCATAACCAGAGGTGCTCAGGGTGTACTCCTGGCTCTGCAATAAAAAAAATCACTCCTGGAGGATTCAGAAACCATCTGTGATATTAGGGATTGAATCCAAGTCAGCTCCACACAAGACAAGTTACGTTACCTGTTGTGGGAATTTTAGATTCTTGAAATTAATAATCACATTTCCAGTTAGTGTGTCTTAAATAAAACTCTCAGACATTATAATGTTGGAACAAACTGCCAGTAATGCACGTTGTTTCTATAAATTCAAGAACTAACTTAACAAGGAACATTGGGAATATATGGACAATTAACAAAGCACTAAAAGAACCACCTAAGATATTATTTTCCCACATATTATATGTATATTAGAAAATAAGTACAAGTAAGTATCTATCTAGTAGATATATACAGATCTATATACAAAGTGCCAACAGAATATGACTTCTTTGTGTTTTGGGGAGTTTTCTATAATAAACATACAACCTTTGTAATCTGATTTTTTTTTTTTTTTTTGGTTTTTGGGCCACACCCGGTAACGCTCAGGGGTTACTCCTGGCTATGTGCTCAGAAGTTGCTCCTGGCTTGGGGGACCATATGGGACACCGGGGGATCGAACCGCGGTCCGTCCAAGGCTAGCGCAAGCAAGGCAGGCGCACCTTACCTTTAGCGCCACCGCCCGGCCCTTGTAATCTGATTTTTACAACAAAACATTAATAAAAAATTGCCTTATTCTGAAGGGATGGGTGTTAAGACATTTATGATTGAAACTCAATCATGAACAACTTTGTAACTGCATATCACAATGTGATCCAATTAAGTAATTTAAATTTTTACCTTATTCTTTTATTAAATGCCTATCAATAGTTTATATTCACTGATGATAAACACTAATATTAATTTGAACACACATATGATTTTGAAACACTAGTACAATGCTAAGAAGGAAGACTGCAATTTGTTAATTTGCTAATTTATAAATTACTAGAGTGCAATATTGTTTTTGATATAAATGTATTGAGCTGTAATAACTTACCAGATATTAAAACTGCCAGAGTCTTTAGTGTTTCACATAATTTAAAAATTAAATTAAACTGCAGTATACTTTTGAGGTAAGTATAAAGATAGTACATGGGAACCAATGTTTCAGAACACATTAGAAAAATCAGACTATGGCTTCATCTTTAGGAAGGTCAAGAATAATTACTAAAATCTATATTAATGAATACATATGCACATGTATTTATTAACATTAACAAATAATATATATATATATATATATATATATATATATATATATATACATGCACACAAGAAGAGCATTAAAGAACAGTTCTTTGAGGAGAGGGGCGGAGAATAGTGCAGCAGGTAGGGGATTTGCCTTGCAAGTGGATGACTTGGGTTTGATCCCATATAGTTCCCTGAGCATACTAGAAGTGATTCCTGAGTGCAGAGCCAGAAGTAATCTCTGAGCAATGCTGGGTGTAGTCCCCAAACAAAGCAAAACAAAATAATCTTTAAATTTAATGAATTTACATTTGTCATTATTACTGTTAATGCTACAATCTGAAAGTGTGCAACATTAATTTTGAATTACTAAAAATGAAATTCTAACACCACTGATAATAAAAACTAATGAAATTTGAAATTTTTCCTAAAACTCATCATTCTTAATGAAAAATTCATTAGCTCAACAATAGTAACAGTACAATAATACGAATTTAAACTTACATGATTTAACAAGGTGGAAAGCTTAGACCCATCCTGAATATTCTTCTCCAAGATATTTAAAACTTTCACAGTTTTGTCTGTTGAAAGCTAAGATAGAACCAAAAATTCTTTTATTAATCATCAGTTAAAATAATTTTTTAAAAACCATTTCCTATAATTATTCTCCCTGAATTACTTAATATGTGGAATTATCACTCTTCAGAAGAACAGGAAAAGACAAAGAAAATGCTTCACTCAAATCTGAATTAAGTAAATGTACTGTTTCTGCAAGACAGAAGAATGAATATAGACTGTGTACATGTTATCAAGCCAATTCTTAACATATAGAAGGCCCCCTACTAAACAGTGACACTGAACATGAAATTAATAGAAAATTCTCTTCAAGATTTCACTTGCCATTTTAAATTATCCTTTCACACTGTTATTCAGCAGGTCTCTCAAAATCTAAGTGTATCTTAAGTAACAAAAGCATGAAAATACAAATGAATAAAAGCTATAAAAGTGAAGACACACTGTTCAGCTTAGCAGACATCTGTTATTTAATTTCTTACAAAGAATTATTTTTAAATTAAAAAAAAAGTAGTTGATTAGTTTCTTGTAAGACACAAATTCTCTTGGTTAAATAGGTGTCCTTTCAAATGCCCAGTATGCATCCAGGACTCCCAACCTTAAGAGTCAGAAAATTTACATGGGTTAGGGTTAGGTTAAGGTTAGGGAAGATGAATAGTTACTGCAATTAAGTGCATTTTTATTACTCAAGCTAGAGTATAGAAGTTATCCAAATTATTTCCTTATGTAATACTGTTTTTTGGGGGGGCTACATGAAACAATGCTCAGGGGTTAGTCCTGGCTTGGTGCTCAGGAACCACACTTGGTGGGCTTGATGGACCATATGGGATTACAGAGATCCAAACAAGGTCAGCCACATGTAAGTAAAGTGCACTTCCCGCTGTTCCATCTCTTTGCAAGCTTTATATAATTTTAAGATGAATGGAACTAGAGATTTCTGGGAAAACATCTATTTTAAAAAAATTATCAGCAAATCCAACTTTTGAAAAAGTTATGATTATTAACTGCATTAGTTAGCTTATGAATACAACCTAACTGGGGGCAAGGAAAGAGAATAGTGATTAATCCATGCTAGGCATGTGCCTAGTCTGGGTTTAAATCCTGACAAAAACACTGCTTAGTGCAACACAGGGGTTCCCCCTAGCACTATTAAGTGTACCTTCAGCACTGCAAGGGCGGTCTCAAGTGTCCCTGGGAATACAAGGTTCAACTATCATTATATTTTTAGGCCCCTACACAAAATTGATAGCTCAGATGTATAACAATTACTGAGCATTGCTTGGGAGATTAACCAACCATCACCCTCTGTCCCCAAATATAAACACCTAAGACTGGCATTGGCACATTAGAAACTGATGACACATTTAGTAAAAAATGGACCACACATATTATAGTGGCCACCACAGGCTATACCATATAACCCAGATATGTAATAAGCTATTATCATTTACTATCCAGTTTCACACAATGATGAAATCATCTGACAAAGGATTTTTCAGGAAGTGTTACTCATTAAGTGACATAAAATTATATATACCATATTTTTTGTACCATAAGATGCACTCCCTCCGCCCCCTTCCAAAAGTGTCACTTATGCCGCTTGGAGCTAAAGCCTGAATGCAAGAGAGGAGAGCATCTAAAATCTATATTTCATCTTATGGTCAGATGTGTCTTATAGAGCGAAAAATCAGCAGCTGGGATTTCTGGCCATAGTATTCAGTGATAAAAAAGAAAATTTTGTCATTTAAAACACTTTGGGTGGGCCTTCAGGGCAAGTTGATTCTCTCTCTCTCTCTCTCTCTCTCTCTCTCTCTCTCTCTCTCTCTCTCTCTCTCTCTCTCTCTGAGGGCATGGTGATTCTCTCTCCTCTCCTCTCCTCTCCTCTCCTCTCCTCTCCTCTCCTCTCCTCTCCTCTCCTTCCCTCACTTCCCCTCTCTCTCTCTGTCTCTGTCTCTCTCTTTTGTGCCACATCTCAGGATTTATTCCTGGTTCTGCACTCACAAAATACTCCTGGTGGGGCTTGGGGAACCAATATGTGATGCAGGAAACATTTAACTTGCCGCATGCAAGGCAAACAACCTACCTGCTGTATAATCTTTCTAGTCCCGATTTCTCTTATGTCAAGAGGCACAAGGCATAAAATAAAATACTATAAGGTTTTACTACATGCAAAATCTAAACAACAAGTCAAAATTAAAGAACAGTAAAGGTTGAGGACTATAGGTAGATGAAATGAGTGAAGATCATCAAAAGACATAAACTTTCAGTTATAAGATCTCATCAAATAAGAATAATGACCACATAGTAATTCTGTATTGATAACTGCTAGAGTAGATCATGGAAGTTCTAAGTTCTTTTTTTTTAAACTTTTATTTATTGATTGGTTTCTGGGCCACACCCAGAGGTGCTGTTCATGGGCTACTCCTGGCTTTGCACTCAGAAATCACCCCTGGCAGGCTGGGGACCATATGGGACACTAACTGGTTTCCTCCCTGGTTGGCTGCATGCAAGACAAATGTCCTACCACTGTGCTATCTTTCTGGCCCCAAGTTATAATTTCTTGTAAAGATAATGATCATGCTTTATATATTTGATATTTACTGATATGATAAAAGTCATCACATACACAAATTTTATAATGGTGGTGGTAAATGTTTACTAAAAAGATCATTTCACAAAATACTGAATTGTTACTTTATGAATCTAAAATTAATGTTATGTGTAAATTATAAAAAACATAAAATTTAGGGGCTGAAAGTGTAGCACAGTGGTAGTGCGTTTGCCTTGTATGTGGCTGACCTGGGACAGACTCAGGCTGGATTCCTGGCATCCTGAGCCTGCCAAGAGTAATTTCTGAGCACAGAGCTAGGAATAACTACTTAGTGCTACTGGGTGTGGCCCTCCCAAAAAAACAAACAAAAACACGTTAAAAAAAATAAGATTTACAGCACAGTAGTAGGGCATTTGACTTGCACACAGCCAACCCGGGACCAACCCGAGTTTGATTCCTATCATTCCATATGGTCCTCTAAGTCTGGCAGGATCATTTTCTGAGCTAAGAGCTAGGAATAACCCGAGTGCAGCTGGGTGTGGCCCGATAACAAAAAACAAATGAACAAACAAAAATAATTTATAATATATTTTTACTTGGAATATAAGCAGAAAATGAAAAGTAGTAATAACTTGGTTAAAAATAAAATATGTTCCAGTCTGAACTAAAAAAACTGGGGAAGAAGAAATATTTTTCATTGTCCAGAATAAACTTTATAGGTAAACATAATCTTTTCTTAGTTATTTTATTATTTTGGAAGGTTATACCTGTATTTAGATGACAAAATTTATTTTATTATTTATTTATTTATGATCCACACCTGGTGGCACTCAGGGGTTACTCCTGGCTCTGCACTCAGCAATCGCTCCTAGCAGGCTTGGGAGACCATTAGGATGCAGGAGACTGAACTGAGTGCAAACGTCCTATTGCTGTGCTATTGCGCTGGCCCCAGAAGATGAAATTTAATGACTTGAAGTCAATAGTTACAAAAGAGAAACTTGATTTATAAAATAATTCATCTTAAAATTAATTTTAGTTGCATAGTAATCATCTAATAATTTACGGTATGAGTAGTTGTTGAAAAAGATCAAGGGAAACTATCTCTTGATGTCAGTATTATTTGAGGTTATTTAAAAATATATTCTAATAAAATGAAACTTACAAAGAGCTTATGCGGGGTAAAGAACAGAACAGCTATAAAGACTACATCAATGTACTGAACTGTACATTTCTCCACTGTAAATGATGAAAGGAAATGCTGCAGAAACATCTAGAGTAACTTCTACAATGTCTAAGTAATCTAAATATATGAGTACTTAAACCCAGGACCATGATTTTTCAATGTGGTAATATGATTTTCTTTGGAAATAGTAGCAGAATATTTCTTTGATTCAAGGGTTTTTTTTTTTTAAATAATTCAGCTAGACTCTCAGAAGGCAACCATGAGTTTTTACTGCTTTTTGTGCACTACAATTAATTTTGACGATATTAATTAAATATATTAGCTAGTAAGTCAATTATAAATTTTACTTTATAGTGCGATACCTTATCCATTATACCCATTGCTTTAATTTTAGCAGATTCACTGCCAAGTTCATTAAGCTGATGTTTTCCTAATAGCAGTTCCTGAGGAATTTCATCATCATCACCTGAAAAACCAAACCAAACAAACACAGTTTAGGTCTAAGAAATATCAAACTTAATGTTTAAATAAAATTTCTAAAGACACAGATATATAGAAATTAAATAACCTATCATACCTCTTTAAACCTCAAACAAACCCTGAATCAAAGAGGACAGGAATTAAAATGAATAACTGTGACTAGAATGAGATGAAGATATAAGACATCCCAATGGCACTACTTTAGATTTACAGATAAACTTTCTCCACCACGGTCTTTGCCCTCTGGCTTCTATTTGAGTTCAGCCAGTGGGGTACCCAGTCAGAAGATTCAATAGGAGAGAAATGACAAATTATTTGTATCCTTCACTTCATAGTTTCTTTGCAAGTTCTTCTCAGGATGCTCATGTCTTCTAACAAATAGTTCATTTTTTTTTTCAAGGTAGCCTGTTCTGTAACTTTTTTTTTCCAACAAAGTTTGGACAGCTTGCTTTTTTATTTGTTTCTCTGGATGTAGACATGGTTAACTGTTCCTCTTCTTAATTCTAGATTCCAGTACTACTCTGCCCTCACTTTATTTTAGTAACTGGTTAATTTGTAAGTAACTACTCATTATACTCTGACTCTAGAGACCTATCTTTCTAATGATATTTATTTCCCAGAGACAAGGCCTCTTAGGGGCTTGGGATTAAACCCATGGCTCCTATATACAAAGCATTTCCGCATCCCTTTGAGCTATCTATCTGGTCCTCAAGTTGAGACATAAAATTATTTGAGGTTCTCAGCAAAGAATAAGAAAGTTCTATAAATTATGAAACTGGTAGTTTAAACAACAGAACAGTTCATTTATGGAACTTAGGTAGGTAACTCATTTAGCAGATACATTTGTTGCTGCTACTTTTGCACCATACCTGAGTGTGCTCAGGGCTTACAACTGGTTCTGTACTCAGAAATCACTCCTGGTGGTCATTGAAACATACGTGATGTCTGCTATTGGCCCAGGCACTTGCAAGACAAGTGCCTTACCATTATACTCTCTCTAGCCAAATAAATAATTTTTTTGTTTTTCGGCCACACCCAGTGATGTTCAGGTATGGCTATGCGCTCAGAAATTGTTCCTAGCTTGAGGGACCATATGGGATGCCGGGGATAGAACCATAGTTCGTCATAGGTTAGTGCACTCAAGGTACATGCCTTACGGCCTGTGCCACCGCTCCGGCCCCCAAACAAATAATTTTAAGTAAAAGGGCAATTATAAACTCTCTAAGAAAATTTTCCCTAAGATGATGGGCTCTATTGGAAATATTTCATACTGTGTGGCTTTTGTATAAATTGAACACCAGCGTTTGCACCAAGTGAAGATAGCATAAAATGTTAAAACTAGCTCTAAATATCGGTTAGTATTTATAAGTAAGATCCTTATAACTGCAAAAGCCAATTTATGAATACTTCATTAATCATAATCATCCTAATTGGCTTGTTTTGGTTTCCATATTAGGCTCTGTTTTGTATAATGTATACTGTATAATGTATTGTATAATGCTCTGTATTGTATAATGTATACAACATAATGTATTGTATAATACACAATTATTGTAAAATTGTATAATACAATTTTATTCACTTTTGCATTAAAGCACTTTACATACACTTGCTCTTTCAGTCTGTGATCTCTCTGAAAATGAAACTCTTTCTGCTTTTTCCCACTATGGAAAAGTCCTTGCTCTCTCTTGAACCATATTCCTTTTTTTTCCCTCATGTTTTGCTAACTAAATTTTGTACTATTAAAACTTGCTTGCTTCACTAAAAAAAAAATCATTTAACATATTATTGACATACAGAAGCTATACAATATCCTTGCTCATATTAATACCCTAGTAGATCCTAGTACCTTAGTAGATCTACAATCTATCCAAGTTGTTTTGCATAAGGACTCCCTTAATTATTCAAATCGACCTGGCAGCTGCATGCTCAGGATTCCTAAAACACTATTATTTCAATCATATTACAGTTTTGTGGTTTATTCAACTTTTTGCTGACTTTTACTCATAGGTATTTTTTTTGGTGTGTGTGTGGGGGGTCACACCCGGCAGCGCTCAGGGGCCACTCCTAGATCTTCGCTCAGAAATCGCCCCTGGCAGGCACAGGGGACCATATGGGATGCTGGGATTTGAATCACTATCCTGGACGCAAGGCAAATGCCTTACCTCCATGCTATCTCTCCGGCCCCTTACTCACAGTTTTTGAGCTGCTCAGGACTTTATCTAGTACTACCTCTCTGGAGCTTGTTTTGCCCCCTCCTCCTTCCCGTTGGGTTTTTGAGCCACACTTAACTATGTTCAGGGGTTATTTCTGTCTCTGCATTCAAGAATCATTCCAGCGGGCTCAGCGAAAACATATAACATGCCAAGGATTGATCTTGGATTGGCTGTGTGCAAAGCAAGCACCCTGCTGTGCTATCATTTCCCTCCTTCTTCTGTTGGTTTCTGACAAAAAACATTTTCGATTGGTGTTGGGGGAGCATACCTGGAGGTGCTTAGACTTA
This sequence comes from Suncus etruscus, assembly GCF_024139225.1. Lineage (NCBI taxonomy): Eukaryota > Metazoa > Chordata > Mammalia > Eulipotyphla > Soricidae > Suncus > Suncus etruscus. The sequence continues at coordinate 95,486,439 of NC_064849.1, forward strand.
ACTCCTAGTAATGCTCTTGGGAATGTTAAGCAGTGATCCAATGGAGTCAGTCAAATGCAAGGCAAGTTCCTTAACACCTTTGCTATCTCTCCAGTCCCCGTGACTTTTTATGTTTTGTTTGTGTTCCGGGCAACACCCAACAGTGTTCAGGGGTACTCCTGGCTCTGTACATATGAATTACTCTTGTTGGTGCTCAGGGGACCATATGGTGTACCGAGATTGGACCTGGTTTTGCTGCATACAAGATAATTACTCTACCCACTGTACCATCTCTCTGGCCCCTGGTCTTTGCTTTAATACTAATTTTTGAATTTAAATATTCTATTTTATAATTTTACTTAAGTAGAATGATCAGTCTTTTCTAGATTATTTTTTCTTTTTTTCTTGGCACACACCAGGCGATGTTCAGTGCTTACTCCTGTCTATGTGCTCAGCAATTATTCCTAGCAGGTCTTGGTAGAACATAGAAGATGTTGGAAACTGAACCTAGATTGGCTGCATGCAAGGCAAGTGCCCTTATTGCTGTACTATGGCTCTGGCCCCAGTTCTTCTAGTTTTCTGTTTTTGTTTGTTTTTGGGCCACACACAGTAATGCTCAGGGATTGCTCCTGACATATCAGGGGGACATATAGGATGCCTGGAATCAAACTTAGTTGGGCTGCATGCAAGGCAAACACCCTACCTGCTGTACTATCACTCAGCCCCAGTTTTCTAAGTTTTTGATTTGTAACTTTTGACTACCAATTTGAAAATGCAGGTTAAAAATAATCTATAAACCTTACTATGAATTTATTTCTAAAAACCTTGTTCAAAATACTTTCTAATTCTCTTGGAGGAAACTTCCTCTTTTATCCATGCAATAGAAATGTATTAATATTTAAGTAATTGTAAGACTTAGCCATTTTTTGTTATTAATTTAATTTCAATTGTATTATGATTGAAGAATGTTTTGTATAAATTATCTAGGAGGGAAGAAATCTAGAACTTAACACAGCCTAATGCAATCTCAATTATATCCCCAACATCGTATAAATTAAATTCTTAAAAATATACATGTCCAATCTAAATATACGAAAACAAGTAGTTGTCAGGGTAAGGGGGAAATGGGAGAATGTTCTAAATTGATTGTGATTATTATTGCACAACACTGTAAATTAAAAACCACTGAATTCCTAATATTTACTTCCCCACTTCTCCATTTCCTTTCTTCCTTTCACCCTGATTTTGAGACCATACTCAGTATTGCTCAGGACTCTGCTCAGAAGAGACCCAGGCACGTTTGGGTACCATATGTGGTACCAAGCATTTGAGCTGGGACAAGCAGGCTATAAGGCAAGAATCTTAACTCCTGTATTATCTTTCTGGCTAGATTTTAGGCAAGTTAGCAACTGTTTTAAGAAGATACTATCACTAATGTAATACTTGATTTTTTAAATTAGATCTAATTCACTGAAAACACAGGTTAGATGATGTCACACTACATCAATTTCTTTTTTGGTTTTTGGGCCATACCCTAAGTAAGTTGCTTACTCCTGGTTCTGTGTTCAGGGATCACTCCTAGAGGACTCAAGAGGACTGACCATAAGGGATGTCAAGGATTGAATCCAGGTCAGCTGCATACAAGGTAATCCCTACCCACTGTACTATGGTTCCAGTCCTAGATCTCATTTCTTGGTGCACTGATCATTTTCTCTCCCCTGGCACAGAAATTCATAAATATTTTAGGCCTATCATTCCCTTTTCAGGGAAAAACAACAACAACAACAACAAAAACACTCAACTCTCTCCTAGAAATCGTGGTTGTTGCTTTTTTTTTTTTTTCGGACCACACCTATTTGATGCTCAGGAGTTACTCCTGGCTAAGCGCTCAGAAACTGCCCCTGGCTTGGGGGGAGCGTATGGGACACCAGGGGATCGAACCGTGGTTCTTCCTTGGCTAGAGCTTGCAAGGCAGACACCTTACCTCTAGCGCTACCTTGCCGGCCCCGGTTTTTTTTTTTAATTCAGAACTTTTTGTGTGTTTTTGTGCCTTTAATTTCTTTTTACTTTTTTTTTGGGGGGGGGGTGAGTTTGGGTCACACTTGGCAGCACTCAGGGGTTATTCCTAGCTTTATGCTCAGAAATTGCTCCTGGCAGGCTTGTGGGGTGCTAAGATTCGAACCACCATCCTTCTGCATGCAAGGCAAATGCTCTACTTCCATGCTATCTCTTCGGCCCCTAATTTCTTTGTACTTTTAAATGAATACTTTATTTAAGCACTGTGGTTACAAAATTCTTTATACTTAAGTTTCAGTCACAGAATGTATACCACCCTTCAACAGTTTATTTTTCCCACCATCAATGTCCCAGATTCCCCTCCCATCCACCTATCCCCACTGCTTGTCTCTGGGGCAGGGATTTTGCTTCCCTCCTTTTTGATACTGTGGTTTGCATTATCATTAATTAAAAGGGCCATGCATGTCACTTTATCCTCTTTTATCACCCAGTACTTTCCAGAGTGATAAATTCCAACTGTAATTGTCATAGTGAACCTTTCTCTACTCTAACTGCACTTACTATTCTTTGAGGCAAGCTTCCTACCAAGCACTCGTCCTCCTGTCCCACAGCTCTGTTGTCTCTAAATATTATTACTATAATGTCATTTATTTTTCTTATATCCCACAAACGAGCGATATTATAGAAATCTTTCTTAACTCTTTAATGTTGTCATGTATCACCAGTTGCCTATACTTAGATGTGGATTAAAAAAGTTTGCAGTGCTAGTGTCAATGTGTTAAATAAACAAATAGAAAACATCCCTGTACCAAAACCACTATATCACCCTGAATTATTCAATATTATATTGAAAAATTGAATATTATTATTAAAAAAAGAATATTATTACTCAGTGGAAAGTAATACCCATTCTGTGAAACAATGCTGTAAAACTGGCAGAATGCTAGATATCTAGTCTAATAATTTTTAATTTTTTCTATATTTAGAGAAAAGTGAACATATTTAAAAAGTATTTTACCAAATGCAGTAAAATCCATATCTTCTAAATTATCTAAAATATTCTCTATAGAGGCTGTAAATCTCTTAAAAGTTGAAGAATCCATCATTTCTGCAAAAGACAAAATAAAATTAAAAATTTTATATACTCATACGAAGCAGAAAAATAAAAGTTGAACATTATATATACAAACTATAAAATGTTACCTTCAGGTGTGAGTTTTGGTTCATAAGCTTTCCTCTTCTTTTGTTTTTCCTTTTTCTTCATTTTTCTAGCAACTAAAATTAAATAGAAATATTGGAAAGCAATAATGACAACTTAAAATATTTTAAATTTTATGCCCAGTTTCTTTCTGAACATTCTTTTAACAATGATCTCTTTCAGAACAAGATATATGCCTTTGCTTTACGTAATTTAAAATTCTGACTTACAAGTTAATACGTAAAAAGATATAAACTATTCTTCAAAGCCCAAACCCTAAATTTAAATTGGCTTTAAGAAAAGAAAACTATTTTTTGTTTTGTATTGTTTTTTTGGGTCACACCCGGTGACACTCAGGGGTTACTCCTGGCTATGTGCTCAAAAATCTCTCCTGGCTCAGCCACATGCAAGGCAAACGCCTTACCGCTGTGCTATCGCTCTGGCCCCTGTAAAAAAACTGTTGACACTGATGAATTACCCTCAGTAAGGCTGGGAGGAGGAGAATAATCTTCCATGTCAGAATCGGACGGACTTCGGTTTCGGTAACGACCACCACCTGAACTCCTTCTTCCTTCATGGGAGTGGCCACTTCTTCTATGATCCCCAGAACTTCTTCGGTCACGCTCTTCATATTCCCAAGCTTTATCATCATCTTTTTTATGTCGTTTCCTAGAAGCTAGAAGCAAATTCCATGACAAATAATTTACCTCATTTAAAAAGACAACAAAATCTGTATTTTACAAATGGGGAAATCTTTGTTGCGTGGGCTTAAAAAATTCTGAATCAACTGTTTAATCAGAAATTTAAATTCTGACATACAGAGGTGATGTCAATTATTTTGGCATTAGTTGTCTAGACCTAAAGGTTTTTCAAGAATGATATTATCTTCTAATAAATATAGATAGGAATGCCTCAAGAATTAAACTCATTTTTATTTCTAAGAAAAGTATTCTTTAAGTTAGTAACTCTAAATTTTAATATAAATTATGACATGTTAGGCTAATCTAGCATTTGAAAAAATAGGAAACCTTAACATTTAAGCTATTGAGAAAGAGGTCTAGAGGACCATTTAACAAAATGGTCTAGACAGATAGCTCGACTTAAAAAAGTGAACCAAAGAGATGAACTCACAGAAGACCTGGGTTGAACCCCTTGTACAAGTACATACGTATGTACATACATGTGTATACACACATATAAAAAAAACTACTGAGAAAGATTCTGGGATATGAGTAACCATGTACACCATCAATTAACAGCTAAATTGAACCCACCACTTAGTCATAAATTCTACCGTCTTAGCTAACTTTTATCACAAAGACAGAATAAATCTGGGTAATTGTAAATACTCATATAATGAATTCAGTTCACCAAGAACAGACATGTCTAAACCCAAGAAGAAAAGCTTTTCAGCTTATGCATGCTACACAAGCATATTTATGTGTTACCTTTAATCCTTTCCTCATCTTTGCAGGTCTATACATTCTGCTAAGACCATCATACTGAAAGAAGCCTCTAGGCAGCATGAGCAAACATTATTTCCTGACATACCAATTCTAATAATGAACTAATAAAAGCTGCCTAGAGCACTGTGTTGAAAATAATTCTGAACTCTGAGAAAGCATAAATTTGGCAAGACAGCTGATTAGGAATGCCTGTCCAATGAAAGCTCAAGAGCAAAACAAGTGACAAATATTTTCCAGATCTGCTCCAGGATGCAAATATTACACCAGGTTAAAACACTAAAGAACTGGTATGTCCTATACCTTGGGATCACATGCTGTTGAAATGTCCACTTTTTAAAAATTTATTTATTTTTTGCTTTTTGGTCCGCATCCTGTGATAAGCAGGGGTATTTCTGGCTATGCGCTCAGAAATCACTCCTGGCTCAAGGGACCATATGGGATGCTGGGGATCGAACCAAAGTTGACTTGGATTGGCTGCGTGTAAGGCAAACGCCCTACTGCTATGCGATTGCTCCGGCCCGGGAATGTCCACTTTTTTTTTCCCACAGAAACAAATGTCCACTTTTTAACTTGAAATACTCTGTAGCCTGCTTGACTTCCTTGTTTTCTTGCAGTTGCCATCTATTTTGAATTATTATGATCAATAGCCAAATATTTAAGGGAATACTCATGTCCATCTAGCTTAGGTTTAAAGATGCCAATCTTTGGCCCATGTTAGGAGTCCTTATGTAGGTAATCCACACACATACCCAGCTTATCTTATTCTTAGATGCTGCCCTAGCTAGTACTATTCAAATATGCAGTTTGTTTTGTAGTTCTGGGATCTTCTACCGAGAAAATACAATGGAGAAGTACTAATAACAAGACTGAAAACGATCATTTTGTTTCCTTATTTTGGAGATGTATAATGACATAACAAGACTGCTCATTAAAAAGGAGAAATACAAATGGTTTATTTAAATATTCAATTATTTTCTTAATTATGTATAGACAATGAAATAGGAGTAAGAAGTAGGGTATCTAGTATATTTTCTTGGTGAAGAACTGCTTATAAAATTTTAAGTACGGTAGTGTGGAGAGGGTAAAAGTAGAGAGGGAGGGAGGGAGAAGGATAAAGAGAGTAGGGGAGTAAGAGAATAGGAAAAGATGGAGAAACAGGTTACTAAAACAAAGCATTCACTAAATGTTTTTTCAACAAGTAGTGAATATCAGATCAAATACCCAGTGGAATGTCAATATGTGCCCTATTGTTCTTTCTTATTTTAATTAACTTTAAAAGAAATCCTTTCAAACATTCAATTCTTAACAGAAAATACTTGAAAATCTTAGAGCTGTTAACAAGTATAATAAGCTGTATAGATATAAATCTTTATAAGTCTTAAAGATTTTTATTTCACATTTATTAAAGCTTAAGCAATTTAGATAAAAATGGGATGGCAACTTAGGAAAAAATAACCCAACTTTTTAAATACACTGTATATTGCAATAAGCCTATCAGGATCTAATCTCGGTTCATTATGAAAGATTTCTCTCATTACCCAGCAAAAAGCAGAGGAGCAACTCAACAGCAAGATATATAAAATATGGGGCTGGCGAGGTGGTGCTAGAGGTAAGGTGTCTGCCTTGCAAACGCTAGCCAAGGAAAGATTGCGACCGCGGTTCGATTCCCCAGCGTCCCATATGGTCCTCCCAAGCCAGGGGCAATTTCTTAGTGCTTAGCCAGGAGTAACCCCTGAGCATCAAACAGGTGCGGCCCGAAAAACAAAACAAAACAAAAAAAGATATATAAAATATAACGGGTATTTTTTCCCATGTTCCTTTCATGAATTTTATCTCTAGATCCTCTTTCTATCTCCCTTCCTCACAGCTCAGTTTATATAATGGCTACCCAAATCTGCATGGTCTCACTCCCAATAGCCCCTTAAGTCCTCCACCCCCTAATATGCTTAAAGGCCATTTCTTTAGTTTTTGATTTTCAGAAAAGTAATCTGATTAAACTAAAGAATAAACTTTAGATTTCAAAAAGACACTTTTAAAACAGCATATGTTTGCTACATATGTTCTTATAATACTTTGTACTGAACTCTACTTTTACTATATTTTTCTTTGGGGGGATGGTAATGACAATTTGGTCCTTCATGCCCCCTACCAACTAAAATGCTTCCATTGCTTAAATCAGTGAATATAGAAATACTTTTCTATTGTTATTTATATAGAAATAATACAAGAAAATCAGGAAGCTATTCAGAATTTCTTAAAATTCATAGAAACTTCTCTTTTCTGAAAAGGATTATAGTTCATGTTCTACAATTAGCTTTCAATACATGGGGATATATCTATATATAAGATACTTTAAAGGTAAGACAGTAAGTCAGAAGGCAAAATAAACTAAAGAAAGAAAAGTGCCTGAATTGATAACAAAAGAGGAATATGTGGTTCTCTCCTTTCAAATTTTGTTATTTCAGATTATATTATCCATTCCATTCACTGTAATGTGGGATAGCTTCAGAATCTTTATTAACTTAGCAATGTAGGCAGTCACTCTCAATTAACTTACATTAAAGTGTGATCTGAACATATCTACAATTAGGGAACCTCTTCTTGTTTATTCCCTTTAGAAATGGGTTATATATTAAGGAAAGGAGGAAGTTAAAGAGAAGCATGCATATAAAGGTATTTAAAGTCACCAAATCTTCCTTCTCCTCTTTTTCCAGAGTATATCTTCCCACAAACAAAATGTTTGATTATAATAAAAAACCATTAATTTTAGTCATTGAAATATACTGCATGTAAATACATCTCATGATAATACAAAACAACAATTATACATATTTTAATTACATGTCAGATTAACTTTGCTGTGTATTTTATTTCAATTTAAAACTGTTCAGATCGTTCAATATTCAGGTACTACTGCTCATAGCTCAAGAGCTCACAGTTTTAAGATCATAGTTAATGAACAGAGATTAAAAAACTTTGGAGGTGAAGGCTTCCATCAGCAAATACAATATAAAATTGCAGCATGCATCTGTCTTTCCTGCCTTGCTTGCCACACCTCAATCTACGGACACTAGGTGAAAAAGGTAGAACACACTGGTGATCTTCCCACTTCTTTTGGTCATAATGACTAAGACATCTGGCACATAAGTGAAGATCTCCCATAGTCTGTTTCCACTGAATGCCGTTTAAGTCAAACAAGGTTGCTGACCCCTCTTGGCTAGGCTCATTCTCTTGTTCCAGAAGAAGGAAGATAGGGATAAAAGAGAAGAACTTTTTCAGTGGACCAGTAGGAAGACAGGCGGAGGTATAGCAAGTCTAGTGCAAAGACAGGTGATCACAGTGTTGTAGAGAGGTAGCTGTGTAGTGAAGAAGCCAGCTCTGGAAAACAGTGAAACAAGGGAGGAATTCCAGGACACAGCTGGGCAAAAACGAGAAGCCAGGTCCAAACCATACAGATAATTGACAATGTGGCTAATCCATTCATAATTTAGTGATGGTATGGATTAAAATATTTCTTTACCCGGCTATCTCCTACGTGTCCTTCAAGTCACGTGTCACCTCTACCAGTGTGCCCTGCACCCCAAGTATGATTCTGATGACAATTCAATGTGCTTCCATAGCACCCTACATTTACTTATTATCATTTTAATGTTTGCACTGTACTATAATGGCTTACATTTCCTCCCCATTAGATTCTTCAAAGACAGGGGATACAGTATTTTATTCTAAGTGCCTTTTATATAATAATAGAAATCAAAATATCTTGCTAAATGTACAGATACCCATCTGTGTTATTTGTTATTAATCACACAGCTAGTTAAATTTCTTTTCTTGTTGCCAACAGAGCTCATAATCGACACATTTTTAAGGTATCAAGAAAAAAACTTGTTGTATTAAGAATTAGGGTTTTACTTTGGTTCACCCAAAAATTATGTTGTTTTTTTTTTTAGGACAAACATGTCAATCTGTTTTTTAATTCTAAAGTAATAATAAATTTATAGGGTACTTACATTCAAAAGCTTCATCACTATCATTATCTTCATCTGAACTGATTTCAGCATATTTTGGCTTTTCATTAACTGTGCTACGCTTGCGCTTATTCATTTTCACACGTTCACAAAGTGGCATGGTGGATTCGATTTCTGCCAGGAGTTCAGGGGGTAATTCTTTTAACACTGATTGATCTATACTACCTATTAATGAAAGGTAAGAAAGAAAATCATTTATATCTGAAGATAAAGGGAAATTTAAAATTTTTGGAATAAAAATGAAATACACATTTTCTAAAGTCATCCTTGTATTTTAATAAACCACATTTAGAATAGGTCAGTCTCAAACCAATGATTCAATTTTCTATTGTATATGATAACTTTTAAAATGATACTAATTACTATAGTAATGAAGGTAGTTATTATTTTTTAATGTATCACCTTTGTCTGTACTGATTAAAAAAATTCTCCACAAGGGGCCAGGGAGATAGTGGAGTGGTAGGACTTGCCTTATATACAACAGATCTGGGTTCAATCCCTGTCACTGTATATGATCCCGAGTCAACCAGGAATGATCCCTGAGTGCAGAGATGGGAGTAAGCCCTGGATGGCTGGGCATGGCCCAAAACAAAAGGTTAAAAAAAAGTTTGAAAATGGGGAGTCATGGGCTGGGCATATGGCTCAAAGTAGAACACATGACAGCACATGCAAGGCCAACTCTGATCCATACACTAAATAACTCTCTTTTACCCCAGTACAACTAAATGTAGCCTTGGTGGTTCCTGAAGACCACAACTTCAGGCACTAGTGAAGAATGTTCAGGTCTGGATAAGTTTTGCGAGGTGTAGTTCCAGGGCTTCTCCTAGTACCTCCTGGTGTGGGTCCTATGAAAAACTGATTCACTGACATTATAAAATATATTTATAAGTAGGTGGTATATGGTATGTTCTTGGAAGCCAGGGATTTGCTTGAGGTCTAAATCAATTAATTTAAAAGTAACGTTACCTTTCACTATAAATAAACAAGGCTGCTCATCTCCTCTTTCACTATGATGTAAGCGATTTCTTTCAATAATCCTTTCTTTTTTTTTTTTTTTTTTGGTTTTTGGGCCACACCCGGTAACGCTCAGGGGTTACTCCTGGCTATGCGCTCAGAAGTTGCCCCTGGCTTGGGGGACCATATGGGACACCGGGGGATCGAACCGCGGTCCGTCCAAGGCTAGCGCAGGCAAGGCAGGCACCTTACCTTTAGCGCCACCACCCGGCCCCTCAATAATCCTTTCTAAAACAATGTTGGTTGTATAGTGTTTGAGGCAAGAGATTTATATGCTTTTATTATCACTGACTATTTGAGAGGCATGAATTATCAAAGATTTCTTTGTATTGACAAATAAATACATGCAATTTAAATGAAGATAACACACAAAAATACAAATATGCTTAAGATAATAAATCAACATCTGTTATGAAATAAGCTCATATGAGTATGAGTAAAAACTGAATATATATTAACACATTGTAAGAACTATTAGCATAATAATTAATCCTACACAGAAAGACACAAACCATAAACTACTAATGTTTTTCTGCATCATTAGTAGTCTATAAACAAAGTTTAAGTAGCAAAAACTTTAATCACTAAAGGTGACAATTTTCATTTACTTACCCTTATATTGTTTTAAGTGGATGTATAAAAATAATGTATTTAACCATCCTTCCTGAATTTTATTTAGCAGTTGGGAGCAATGCATTCCTTAGTGGCTTATAGCGGGGAATATTAGTAATTAGAATCAACACTAACATTGCAATATTCAAATATTAACAGTACTATAAAGACTACTTCAAAACCTTTATAAAATACAACAATTTAAAAATATAAAAATGCATGTAATTTCAATCAACTAAAAGTCTTTTTAATCTTTTCAGAAATACCAATCATTATGGAGGAGTTATTTCAGTAACTTTTCAGTTTTTTATGCTCCTAAGAATTTGCACTAAGCATTTTATCCTGAAAGATGTTTTATTCCAGGGTTGGGAGAAATAGCTCAATGGACTGAAGAATAAGCATTACATGCAGAAAGCGAGATTCAATCCTGAACATCACCAAGAACAGCCTCTAAGTACTAATCAGCAAGAGTGCTATTTCTCCATCCTGTTCCCTTCCTTCAAAGAAGTGATATTCGAAATACTATTCCTAAGAAACCTGCTCCCATGAGCCCCATCAGGAGAGATAGCTGAACACAGAGCCAGAAGAAAATTCTGAGCTCAACTAAAAAAAAAAAAAAAAAAAAAAAAAACAAAAACAAAAAAAAAACAACTAAAGGCACATGCCTTGTTGAAAGACTCTGGGTTTGATCCCTGGAAATGGAAAAAAAATTTAATTCAAATAATTAACTAAAACATAAAGATAAAGAATACAATCAGATTTAAGAATTGTTCTTTCTTTCTTACACATGCAAGGCAAGTACTCTACTATTGAGTCACAATCCTGGCCCCAAAAGTGATAACAGTCTAATTCAGCAACATATGACAGTAACATAATTCCAGGATCAAATGTTTATTTTGTACATGTGGCCAACTTAAAATCTAGCAATGGTTAGTCAATATCTCAGTGCACTGTATTCCCAAAGTGAGCCCTGTTTCATTTTGGATAAAAAAAATGTTTAATTTCACAGATTTAGGTGTTTCATGCCTTTAACTACCTTTGTTTCTTGCTTCATTTTTATAAAGTGTCATAAATTAATTCAACCACATGACTTCTTATAAATATTAAAAGTAAACTGAATATTTAAGAGAAAGAAATATGTACTGAATGCTTAGTATAAAATTAATTTGCAGTCTTTCAAGAAAATTTCCCAGTTAAAATTTAAGTGGAACAACAGTGCTACAGGTAGGGTATTTGTCTTGCATGTGTCCAACCTGGGTTCAATCCCTGACACCTCATATGGTTCCTTGAGCACCACCAGTAGTGATCCTAAAGTGTAGTGCCAGGAGTAAGCCATGAACACTGCTGAATGTGGTCCAAATCCAAACAAAAATTAAGTCCCGAAAGTTCTTTTTTTAGTTGATAATGATAGAAACACTTAATCACAAAATGAAAAGCTAAAGATTTCATAACCTGAAGCCAAAGCAATAAATAGCACAGTAGGTAGGGGCATTTGCCTTGCATGCTGCCGATCCGAGTTCAATCCTTGGCATCCCTTATTGTCTGCCAGGAATGATTCCTGAGTGCAGAGCCAGGAGAAACCTAAACACTACAAAGGTGTGCCCCCCAAATGGAAAAAATATATATATATATATATATATAACCAACACCTAGGAGCATAAAATATTTTAAAGGCAATTAAAATATATATATCTTGCATATTATATATAATCATATCCTAAAACATAAAAATAAGTACATTTAACAACCTGCCAAAATATATTAAGTTAATTTAAATTTAACTTTTCAAGAATTAGAAAAAACTAAAAAATAATCCAAAATTAGATCAACCTTTTACATATATATAAATCATATGGCAGTGAAAAATTCCAAAAAATATCTACTTTTCATATTGAATTATACAGAAATTCTACTTATAACTACATCATGCTCATTAACCCCATTTTTTAAATCAAAATGCCTATTTTTACATACAAAATTATAATTTAAAATATATAGTAAGTATTGGAAAGCTCATTTCATTTACACATTATCTTACAGTTGCTTTTTTTGTACTACAATGTTTAGAGGTAAGAAGTCCACGTAGCATAATCTATTACTTGGTCCTTAACAGAAAGTTGTCTGACCTCTTATCTACGTCATGTCATGCTTTATTCAAAATGGACTACGGTGTTATCCACCCTGCAAATTTATTTACTGTATAAATTGGTTAACAATGAAAACATACTGCCAAGGAGTTGGTTTGTGACAAGTGTAAAAAAAATAACTATGGCAAATAACATTGGCAGAAGACTCGGAAAAATTAATTTTAAGCACCATAGTAATGATACTGACTCACCACTTAAATGAGTTTATCAATATGCAAACACACCCAATTACCAAAAAAAGAAAAAAAGAAGCACCATTGAAAAGAAAATGTTTCTGGGCTCTTGCCTTGATGCAATTCAATAGGGTTTGATCTCTAGCACTCCATATGGTACCACAGCACTGCCAGGAGACATACCCAAGTGCAGAATCAGGAGAAACTCCTGAACACCACCTGGGTGGTTGAAAAACAAAACAAAACAAAAAAACATGTTTTCTAAGAAAGCATGTCATTTACTTCATCAATGACACTTTTCTACCTCTCTCTATAAAGTATGATACAGGGATATACAGAAAGAACTACTATTTTTAAGGGGAAAAATGGCATAACCTAACTTTAGATCTTAAGGAATTAAAAAAAAAACCCCACAAGTACAATATAAGAAAATAAGCACGATGAAAATAAGTAGAATGGCCAGAGCAATAAGGTGTATTCATTTAGCCAACAATAGATCAATCTTGGTTCAAATCCCAGCATCTCATATGGTGCCCCGAATCTGCCAGGAGCAACTTCTGAGCACAAAGCCAGCAGTAACTCCTGAGTGCTGCCCGGTGTGACCCCAAAAAACAAACAAACAAAAGGTAGAATAAAAACTAAAAGGATATAAATAAATAAAACAGTACTTGTAAAATTGGGCAAAAATATTAATATTAGATAAGGATGACAGACCTTGACTTAAAGTTTAAAGATAAGGACAATTAGTCCTCAGTTTAATATTTTCCCAAAGCTAAGAGCTGGAGAGACAGTATAGCTGGTAGGGCACTTAATCAATTCCTGTTAAATCCCTAGAATCTCAAATAATCTCAAAGACCCCCAAAATGAGTGATCCTTGAGTGCAGAGGCAGGAATTTATCCCTAAGCACAGCAGGGTGATGACCATCACCCCTAACAACAAGAAAAAAATGGCTCCAATAAAATTAAAAATAAAAAATAACTCAGGTGACAGCATATAAATACAAAGGATAGCAAAGAGGCTACTAGGAAACCTACTATAGATAAATTCCTATCTAAGCAAAACAAAAAGTAGGCCAATATTCCTGATAAACATAGGCCCAGAATCCTCAACATGTTAGCAAATTGAACTAAACAGTATATGTGAAGAATCCTGTGCTGTCATTAAATAAAATTTATTACAAAGATGCAAGTTCAGTATCTGTAAATGACCAACATTTGTGTATCTATGTAATTTCCTAATTAACAAAATGAAAGACAGGAGTCATGATAATCTCATTAGATGAAGAAAAAAAGCATTTAAAAATTCAATAGTTATTCAAGACAATATTTCTCACCAAATAAGGTATTAAGGAACATACCTAAACATATATAGCAAGTCTATAGTATCATCATGCCCACTTTTACCATTTTTATTCAACACAGTACTATAAATTCTAGCCAGATTAATTAATTAGGCTAGAAAAATAGAAATTAAAGATATCCCAACTGGAATGCAAGAAACAAAACTGTCTTTACTTGAAGCTGACTTATGGTGCTCAGGGTATTGGGGATTGAAACTAAGGTTTTTCCAACCAGCTTTTATGGTTTATGGAAAAACCAGGTTTTTCCATATCTCTAAAGAATATTCATTCCAATAGGGGCTAGAAAGATAGTACAGCAGGTAAGGTACTTCCCTTGCATGTGGCTGATTAGGATCCAATTTCTTTTTTCTTTTTAGGATCCAATTTCTTATACCACACACATATGGAGCCCCACATGAGAATGATACTTCAGCACAGAGCCAAGAATAAACCCTGACCACAGCTAGGTATGGCTCAATCACACCCGATCTGCCTGAATATTTTAGTTGTTTGAAGACTAAGAGATAGTTGCAAGGATATAGCATGCTCAAGTATTTGCATTTGATTTCTGGTACCAAATGGCTTCCAGCATCATTTAGTCCAGAACCCAGCTGGGCATTAATTGAAAAAAATTAAAGGTTCATAGAAAGGAAGGACAATACTCAAATAACAGAAAACTGAATGAGACAGATATTGGGGCCAATCTTGTAAAAGCTACAGAGCATAACAAAGGTAGAATAAATGAAACACATAAATAAGAGATTTCTTTTGGATTCTTAAAAAAATTGTAGAGGGTTGTTAGTTAAGAAGAGCCATTATGAAGTTTGAGAAACAGAAAGTTTGAAACTATGCAATTCTTGATTTACGGTTTATTGGTGGGCACAAAAAGAATAAATACAAAATTTTATAAACATGATGGCAATTTACTCTTTATTTAATCAAGAGAAATTAAGTTTGCTCTTATTATGTTCCTGGCATTATGCTAGGTATTAAGGGTCTGGATATAGCTCCATAAAAATAAAATTTAATGTAACTGTCACTTTATATTTAATTTGCTCACATAAAGGACAAAATAAGCAATCTATACTGTTCAATTATCAAAAAGAATGGATACCTTAAATATGGTCAGCAGGTAATATTTAAATATATATTTATATATTAAGTATATTTATATATTTAAAGAATAGTTCTTCTGAGAAGGCGTGAGGGAAGATCTACCAAGAATTTTGGTCCACAAAATTCAACCACAAAACTACCCTACCATAGAGTCTAAAATACTTAACTTTAAAAAAAGCACCAATATGACAAAATAAATTTTTATGACTTTACAAATACAATTCCAAGGGAACGTGAGACAGTACAGGAGTTAAGGTACATGCCTTAAATGAACCTGACTATGGTTCAATTCTGGTACCACCTAAGTATTGCCAAGTGTAGGGTTAGAGTCTCTGAGTGCCACTGTGAATAGCCTAGGTTATATCGAGTATCAAAAGGACCCCAGCAGGACGGTATCCTCGGGTTCACATCAAAATGCTGGGCAAGCTGAGAGTCACTGGAAAAGTCCCAGGCTTCCTGAATACCACTTGGAGAGAAGAAAAAAATTTCTAAATAATGTTTACTACAAAGGGCAATTATGTAATCCACAGCTTTGCTTCCCAAACAATGACTACGATCCACAATTATGTAACTCTGCCACTGCTTATTATAGACTTAAAAACCAAAATTAATAATTATTGATATATTTAGATATAAACCCAAGTATAAGCTAAAGGTATCTACATGGAGCCTCAGAATGAACCTAAAGAATCAAATAATTTTTTGATAAATAGGGTCACTTATATGTATGTGTATATGTACATACATATGTAAGCACAAGCATACACACAAGTATCTACGCTGAATAGGAAGATATCCACAGCCAATGCATTAGCTACACAGAGCACATAAAACATGCACATTTGTGTTAGGAGTACACTTAGGAAACATAGATTATATATTCATAAGCAATGAAATCATGTCAGAAAACGGAGATTACTAATTAGTAGCCATATATATATTTTTTGATGTTCAGTCTTTTTTAGAAAAGTGCTTAGGATGCAAGGCTAGTATAAACTGACAGAGGGCAGGGAAGAAGATAGTCCAGGGACGAGAAACAGGAAGCAAAAGGGTACCACTTTCCATCATTTCATCTGACTTTTCTAAAACTTTAAATCTATACCATGTAATTGCGATGTGTAAACCATTTCCAAACTTTCAATGGACAATTTTAAAGACAATTTTTATCTAAAAGGAAATACATTCTAATGCTAGTAATATAAGTCTTTTGCATAAATATGCAATTCTGAATAGATGCATTAAATAACAGTTATAATAAAAATTAATAAAGTATATTATAACTTAGAATCTGAAAACTTCACTAACACCAAGCACAAGTATTTAATTATTTTATTTTGAAAGATAAAAAACAAATAAAACTACAAAAATCTAAACATTTTATAAAGACCAAATATGAATAAAACACATTAGTCATGATGACAATGTACTTTTCTGAATAAAGAATTCTTAGTAGTAATATGATTTAATAAACTTTGGGGAGATAATGTCTGACAACATTTTATAAGACAACTAGCCTAAAGAATGTAGTCACTACCATACTAAACAATAGAGTTTTGCATTTTTGTTTATAAATATAAACAAATTCACAATAAACCTTTATGGAATCAAATCTTTAAAATCAAACTCATTAAATTAATGTGAAGAACTTTAACTCAAAATTTCTATTTCATGAACTATAGACATTTCAAAACATTATAATCAAAAATATATTAAAACATAGAGGAGTACAAAATATTTTCTCAACAAACTGCCATTGTATTTCTAGCACTAAAAGATCTAACCCCATGAAAATATCATTATTCAGATAACCAGAAAATTGAATTCAGCAACTGTGTAAAATAAACCAAACCAAACAAAAACTTACAAACTAATTATTTAACCTTCTTAAGAGGTAAATAGTATTTTTCTACAGGAAAGAACAAAATTATCTATTTACAATAAATATCTCAAGGCCAGAAAGAGTTTTATGAACTGGTGCATAAGTGATTTGCATTCAAGAGGCCAGATGTGCTCCCCCGCACCTAAAATGTCCCCCTATTCAGGTCTCTCCAGAATCCTTAACATAGAGCTGGAAGTAGCCCCTAAGTACTGATGTCTCTGGTCCCTAAACAAAACAAACAGAATAAAATGACAAAATGTATATTTTATCACTAACTTTATCCTCCCTAAATATAAGGAAGGAGAAACATTTAAGTAATGGTGAAAACAGCCTATAAAAATACAATATTCAAACAATGTTCTTAATAGAATTTATAACTTGGATTTCACATAGTATATAGAAAAGAATCTTTTTTGTGTGTGTGTATGGGGGTTATGGCCACATTAGGCAGCACTCAGGGATTACTCCTGGCAGTCTCTGGGGACCATATGGGATGCCAAGAATCTAACTCAAGTCGTCCCTGGTCGGCTGCGTGAAAGGCAAACACCCTACTGCTGTGCTATTGCTCCGTTCCCTAGAAAAGAATCTTTTTATAAAGGCAAGTATATTCATTCTATCATACATTCTAATCATTCACTTATAGCAACTTTTAGACACACAAGATAAATAATAGAGCATCTCCATTTGTACACCAAATGACAGTAAAAATATTTTCATTATGGTAACTTAAATGAGGGGGGGGTTTGAAAACTTTCAATATATATCACTAAAAGTGACTTATTTTACCTAAATATATATATATATACAGCAGCCCAATTTTGAAAATTTTCATTTTTTTTAACTTCCCAGTAACTCCAAAACTAAAAAGAAAACTGATTCGAATAAAGATGATGTTGGTATAAGTATTCTTACCTTTATTAGACTTTGATGGTTTATTCCTGATGGATTTAAGGGAACTTCTTGACTTATCCTCTCTATCTTTAATAAGTTTCTGAACATCATCCAAAGACAGTTTTTGCAGGACAACTACTGGCTTAGCTCCTTTATTTAGATCTTCAACTAATCCCATTTTTTCTACTTTATCTTTATGCTCTCCTTTCATTTCCATTTTCTTTGTCTCCTGAGTAATACTGCCATCTTTATCCCTCTTTATTTTTGGAATGACAAAATTTTTCAATGCACCAGACCTGCCTCCTAACAAGTAACTTGGAAATTCTGCTTTATTGTCAGGGTGTGCCTTATTACTGTCTACTTTGCTCTTGTTACTCTCTGTCCTTTTGTCATCTTTACTATTTGGTGATTTAAAACCAGATCTTGATTTATTAGAATCTCCTTGTTTAACACGAGGACTGTCAGGTCTTGATTTTTGCTCCCCAGAAGATGGTCTTTCCCTTGAGTCCCCTGATTCATGCCTGTGTTTTCTTTCTAGTTTTTCAGATTTTGAACCATCAGATTTCATGCCATGATCATTTCTACTAGAAGATCTCAATGTTTCTGGTCTTCGAACCCTAGGTTGATCCCCTCGATGTCGTTCTGATTCATTTTTGTCATCTGATTTTTGTTTATCATGGTCACGTCTTAATGACTCAGAAATAGATCGCCCATCAGGTCTCTGCTTTAGGGCTTCAGCCCGTTCGGATTTTAACCGAGGTGGATCAGATTTAATATCCTGTTTATGCTTAGACACGTCAGATTTCTTTTCTGTTGATGGCTTTGCAGAATCTCTCCTATTTTCATGCCTATGTTTTGGTGTTTCAGGCCGCCCATCATTTTTTTGCTTTGGAGTTTCAGGTCGACCCTCACCTTTCTGCTTTGGAGTATCAGGTCGCCCATCACCCTTTTGTTTGGGGGTTTCAGGATGTCCATCACTCTTTTGCTTTGGAGTTTCAGGTCTGCTTTCACTCTTTTGCTTTGGGGTTTCAGGTCTTGATTTTACTGTTTCTGATTTGCCATTATTTTGTTTGTCATTTGGCTTTGTATCAGAGAGTTTGTTTTCATTTTGTTTAGACTCAGCAGTGGTGTTCTCATTTTGTTTGGACTCAGTTATTTTGTTCTCATTCTGTTTAGGTTCTTCTGTTTGTGCCTCATTTTTAGCTTCTAGTGTATTTTCACTTGATTTTGTCTCCACCGATCTATTTTCATTTGGTTTAGAATCTGCCAATCTACTTTCATTTTGTTTCATTTCATTCTTTGAAAGCTCAGAATCAGACTTTTTTTTAGGAGTCTCAGGATGGTTTTCTGGTGTGGGTTTAAGATTTCCAACAATATCTTCCTGAAGAACAGATATAGGTAAATCATTACATTGTTTGATTTCTTCAGGCTTTTTTATGGAGTCTGAATCCTGAGTTACAGAAGCCTGAGAGTCCACTCTTCCTGCCTGATGAAGATCAATACTAACCATTAATGCTGGCCTTGACCCATTTCCCGTTGAACCCGTCTCCTGAGAAGCTGGTCTATTACCTCCTGTAGCACCCCCAGCCTCCTGTGGGTAAGAATCTTGTTTTCTTTTTTTCAAAGGCTTATCTGAAATTTAAAGATAAATATTCAGTATCAGTAATAGACATATATTCGTATCTTATTAAAAACCATATGGAATTTCACTACTTTTTAAAGTCACATTTTAAAAAATGACAAATGCAAATGTTAGTGTTATTTGTAATATAGCAGGTATGAATGACATAATAGTTTTAAAACAGATTTTGAGATAATATTCAAAATATTCTTGCTTTATGTATCACATTTTATAAAAATAGTAAAAGTAATTTAATATCACAGTTAAGTACATGAACCCCCAAATAAACAGAAATTAAAGGCAATTAAATAAAAGTATTTTTATGTTAAAAATTTTAATAAAGAAAATAAAAATTCCAAAAAAAAAACAAAAAAAAAAGAAAAGAAAAATTCTTTATAAGGTAGGGCAACCTGATATAATACTATTTTCATTTAAGATAATTTTAATTGTTAACAAAAAAACTAGAGCTTCAAATTTGCTAACAATAGGAGATGTAGTTTTAATTGCTATGAGAAAAAAACTAAAAAACAGAAATCATGTCTCTGAAAAATGGTAAATGAGAACAGAATAAATGAATATTAAAAATAATTATTCATTAATTTTTTCATCTAGAATTCAAACTTCTGTTCAAGGTACCAATAGCACAAATGAAATTTAAAAGCTAACAAATAGAAGTAAAATAATAACAAAGAAATATGCAGGCTATAAATATTTTCTGAGAAGCATAGGAAAATCCTATCTTAAAATCCACAGCATTCAGCTCTCCACGTAGCAAGATACAGGCCCACATCTAGGACCTTAACAAGAAATAAATTTACAGTATTCTTCAATATTAAAAAACACACACAACCACAAATCCACAACAAAATTGTCAACATAACAGCCATGTATTTCTTTATATGATTAAATCTAACTCAGAAAGCAGCTAGGCCATATTCTACAAATTGAGTCTTACATTAGGTTCTGGGAATAGTTACAATACCTTGATTTCCTCCAGCTTTCATATTTATTTGTTGACTTGCCTATCTAGATTTTAAAAGGGTTTAAAGGTTATTTAAAATCATTTTTACAGGAGAATATCTAGATTCTCCTATAATACTCATTATTAATGTGATACTATCCATGGAAAAAACCATCACAACAGAAAATGGGTTTTTACTGTTATGGAATCAAGTTCTGGAAAATAAATTATTAGTAATGCCTCTCTTATATGTAGAAATTCCATAATTTTATTTTAAAATAAGAATTTAAGTTATTCCAATTTTAAATTCAATTTTAATTTTAAATTTAATTATTTTCTTTCTTTTTTGGGGGGCCACACCCATTTGACGCTCAGGGGTTACTCCTGGCTATGTGCTCAGAAATTGCTCCTGGCTTGGGGGGACCATATGGGACACCGGGGGATCGAACTGCGGTCCGTCCTATGCTAGCGCTTGCAAGGCAGACACCATACCTCTAGCGCCACCTTCCCGGCCCCAAAATTTAATTATTTTCTAATCACCACCTCTCCCTCCCGGTTTTGGTCCACACACTGACATTACTCCTGGCTCTGTGCTCAGAAATCACTCTTGGCAGTTTTTGGGGGGGACAAATGGGATTCTGGGGATTGAACCTGGGGTAGCCACTGTGCTACTGCTCCAGCCCCTTATTTTCTATTTTTATAAAATGAGGTATGTTTCTTTAAGCAGAATTAAAATGTTCCGTTTATTAAACAAATGAAAGGTAATAAAAATTAAGGTCTTTTTCCCAATTTGAAATTAAACTTGGTATAAATTTTAGCAGGCATTCTATATTAATCCCTGATAAAAAAAAAGTACTCCTGAAACTAAATTTATGTCTACAAAGTTTTAGTTTTGAATTTTCTGCCATACAAAAATTTTTTATATCTTATCACAGAGCACACCTAAAATATAGCACAATTTAAATTATAGTACCTTATCGATAAAATGCTTTGTCAACTTTTACCTATCTGTTAAGCTTTTAAAATGACAAGAATTTAGGAACTTAAACAATAAAATGCCATAGGGAACTTAATATTTTTAAAAGAAATGCTTTAAAAGGCATTTAAGAGTAATTAAGGAATATTTAAGAACTATAATGACTTAGTTACCAGGCATGTGAAGCTTTTTTTGGAAGCTTGTGGGTCATTTTTTTTAATTAACATAAACATTCTGTCTTTCAAAAAAAGTAAAATTCTCAAATGCTAAACTTATTTTGGTTTTGGGGCCACACCCTGCTGTGTTCAGGGCTTACTCCTAGCTTCTGTGTTCAGGAGACCTATGAGACCATGTGGATGGAATATGGGAGATCAAGCCCAGGTTGGCTTCATGTGAGACAAAAACCCTACCTACTGCTGTATGTATGTAGTCCATCACTCTGGACCTTGAACTCTAAACTTTAAAGGATTAGAGAATAATACCTAAGAGATTATGAAACATTTACCCTCATTCCAATTTATCTTTCATTATTAAAATAAAAATCCAACAAATAGTTTAAGTTCAAAGAAACTGCTTTACTTAAACTATAGATGTTATCTTAAATTATATATGCTAGAATTATTTATAATAAAGTATATGAAAACAAAGATGCTATAATTTTTCTATATGCACAAAGTATGACTAACTTCAAAGGTTTAATTTTCAACTATTGAAAAGTACTTCACCTCTTCTGCAAAACCCAGAAAAATTCCATTACAGTTGCAAAGAATCTTGGCTAGTTAAGAACATGTAGATTGCGTTTCACTTGATTTGATTCAGTTCCACCATGAATTTAATCCTGTAAAGGGGCTCTGAATCTGTACAGGTCACTTTGATTATCCAATTTTGCTAGCAGTCTTCATTATATCAATAAACTTCACTTAATGATGGAAAGCCATCTCTATTGAAGAATAATTTCAATATTTGGGGCACTGATTATCTTTAAGCCCTCTTCAGCAATGGGAACCATATAATTAGCTATCAGAACACATATATTCCTGAGGAAAATGCACACAAAAAGAGATCACAATTTCAAAACCAACACTTGCCATCCAATGCTCAGAATTTTGAAAATAAGATCCAGTCCTTTGTGAAATCTGAACTAAATCATACTTATAAAAAAAAACGATAACTTCCTTAAATTTAGAACAAGTGAAAACAAAAAGCAGTAAAAGCAGAAAGCACAGCAATTGTTTACATTATTGTAGATAATTAAAAAATGAAAACATCGTACTGCTAAACCACATGTATAGGTTAAGTAGTTAATTATTCTCTTCCTCTCCAAAATTTCAGTCTCTAATTCCAAATGAGAGTATGTAGTAATTTACTTTTATAAGGGTTACAGATTAGTAATGTCAATTATAAAAAACATTAGCGAAACTAGGACATTTCTTACACTTTCTAACATGGAAAGTGGACCTTGGGAAAAGAAAATAGGCAAAGATGAACAAGGAAACTCCCTTTGATAAAAGAAAAGCAGAAAAGAAAAGGATAAGTATTAACATGAAGGGGACATTAATATTTATGATAGGTAATCCCAGAAGCAAAGCATTATCTAATCTGTGTAACTGCAGGAATTAAAAATACAAGCAAAAGATAAAAATGTTCTTGAGAAATACTATAAAATATTAGGTTACACAAAGTTTACCAATCAAAGTATATAAAACTATTCAAAGGTCAAAGGGCTATATAAATATATTTATGTATAAATATTATATTGCATTCAGAAAATTGTCTTTAGAATGGAATAGAGATACATTAGATTCTACAACAGCCTTGGAAAATATTAAAAGGTTCTTTTCTCAAGTTAAAAAGTCGACAGACTACTGTAATTACTGAGCTTTCAGTTATCTTCAATGAATAGTCATTCAAATGTCAGCTGTATTAAAGGGATGCTTCAAATGTAATGAAAATATAGTGGGAACAGGCTCAAAGACTACAGCATTTTTCTGCAAAACCATGTACACAGACAAGTAAGCTTGGCTCCTTATAATCATTACCACCATCTCCCCCAAACACAATTAAATACATAGCCATAGATTGCGTTAACTATCAAATATATAATCTACTTTTAAAATGTAATGGCAACTAGTGATAAATTTATTTCACACATGTATTTCATCTTTCAAAGGCTGATTATAAAGCTAACACTTCAAAATATTTTGCTTTCATTTACAATCCCATCTAACTAGAATCAACATGCCAAACATTTATTCTTCTCCAAAACTCAACAATTACTTATAAAACACTAGCCCATCACACATTGCAAGAAACAAAATGCCAAGGTTCAAAAAGAGTTGGGTGGCAATAAAATTCCAAAAATTTGGAATGACTTTCAGAAGCATTTCAAATAACAATATGGGGTCCGAAAAACTGACATAACCAATTTATGAAAATACACACACATGTAAGTCAAATTAAAAGTTGGGTAACTCCCATGAACAATTTTTCTGCTTTAATGCTTACATTCATTTAAAAATCAAATTAAGAGTTCAAAACTGTAAGTAAGTCAACTTTGCTCAACTTTTCAATTATCATTGTGCGAGCCACACCACCACAGATTATAGAAGAAATTTATTAGGTAATTAAGTTATAATATTTAAGTTTCTTCAGAAAAGTATAGTTTCTATTTTATTTTCTCAAAGGAAGTAAATACTAAAAATCAAGTTTGCTAATAAACAATTAACCCAATAATACTATCTTTATTATTATCCTGATTTTTTTTTAATTTTTTTTTTTTGGTTTTTTGGGCCACACCTGGTGACGCTCAGGGTTACTACTGGCTATGCACTCAGAAATCGCTCCTGGCTTGGGGGACCATATGGGACGCTGGGGGATCAAACTGTGATCCATCCTAGGTTAGCATGTGCAAGGCAGATGCTCTACTGCTTGTGCCACTGCTCCGGACCCTGTTTTTTTTTTTTTTTTTTTTTTTTAATCCTGTTTTAAAGTTTTAAAGAAAAACTTTAGGGTTGGGAGACAGTATAGGAGTTAAGGTGCTTTCCTAAGGTTCAGTTGATTCTGGATCAATCATCTATATCCTACATGGTCCCCTGCACCTCCAGGACTGATTCCTGTGTGCAGAGCCAGGTGTGACTCAATATTTCCCTTAAAATCATTCAAAAATTATATTTTCTTTAAAGAACACAATTTTTCCAAAAGTAGATTAAAATGCCATACAAAAATTCAGTTCTAAACGCAGCTAATATTTCTTGGACAAGATATTTGATTTCGTGGGTTGGGAGTAAGCAAAAATAGCTTTTTATTAAAGGGCTTCAGAAGAGGATAGAAATCCAATTTCTTCAGCCTGCCCTGGATTTTCCCAGCTATATAGCTACAGAAAGGTTAACATGTTTCTTGCAAAACTGGAAGAGGAGCTAGAAATTGGGTATTGGTTATTGGAGAAATTGACTACTGCTATCTTCATGACAATAGGTTAGTAGAGGAGATGCATTTTGGAAATCGTTTGGTTTAATTTCTGAACCTCCAAGCAAAGAAACACAATCTATTATATCACTAATATAAAACACCCAATTTTCTAGCTAATAAAGATTCCTAGACATCTCTTTGCATCTGTAAATTATGCACGTAGCAAATACTATAGTACAATGACTAAATACAGTCTTTTTAGTTATAGCATGACAGAGAACTCAGCAACTTTCTTACAATAGAAAAATAACTATGAAGAAATGATCCTGTCACATAAAAAACAAAACCATCCATAAAAAATTAGTCCTACCCAAAATAAAGTTATTTTATAATTACCAAAAAAGGAACATGAAAACTTTAAATGAACCTAGCATATTTTACTGGATTTTGTCATAAAGCATATTTTTGCCTAGATAGTCAAATGTGTATTTATATCTGTAAAAATATCTAATTCCTAAATCCTATAATTTCAATCAGAGACTCATTAGTTTCTCTTTAAAACTTCAAGTGATTTTATAATCAAGAACTTAAGAATGTACATTTGATTATAGCTCTTTATATAAGAAAAAAGCCTATAAACTCATATCATAGATCTTGAACTCTATACTAGGTCAGATAAGAGAATTCCTAATATAACTACAAATAAATGAGCCCTGACCCACAAAGCTTGCTGTTTATATTATCTTAAAATTCCTTCTTAAATTTCAAACTAAATAATTTATAAGGACCAAAGCAATAGCAATGTGGGTAGAGCATTTGCTTTGCATGTGGTCAACCCAAGTTAGAGCCCTGGTATTCCATACCTTCCCTACCCCCACACCTGCAAAGAGTAATTTCTGAGTGCAGAGCCAGGAGTAACTCCTGAGCACAGCCGGGTATGACCCATCCCCTCTCCCCAAATCAAAATTATATGAGACTGGGTTCAATCTGCAGAACAACATAAACTGAAAATCATTATTAGTAAAGAAAAGAAATAATACCAGAGAGATAGCACAGTGTGGTGAGCATTTGCCTTGTATAACACTGACCTGGGTTAGATCCCTGGTATTCCATTTGGTCCCCTATCCTGCCAGGAGTAATTTCTGAGCGCAGAGCTAGTAGTAACCCCTGAGCGCTGCCAGGTATGGCCCCCAAAAAACAGCTAACTAACTAACTGACTATCTAACTAAAGAGTAGAAATATAAAACAAGTGAAAAACCTAACAGGTTAGTTAAGTAGACATATAAATTTTCCTTAAGTAAACTGATGAAAAATAATTCTACAGTAAGTAGCTAATCTTGTTTAGGTAGAACACTGAGGTTGTGTAACTAGATAATTTATGGAAATGTGATATAGAAATGATTTTCTCGCTTTTTTTCCAAATTAAGTATAGATAAAATCACTTGACACATACAAACTTGAGATTTTCTAAATCTCAGAGTGGTTTCAAGCAAAAAATGAAATTAAGAATTTAACTTTTGAGGTGGTGAATACTATTAATAAAAATATACAGACTAAGAATATAAAAGTTGAAATAATTATATAAATTGCCTAGAGTATATTGTAGTAATAACATTACTTTACCTTTATCTTGAACTTCTTTTGAAAAGCGTTCCCTTTCAATAGCTGATTCTCTCTCTATTCGTTCAATTTCAGCCAACGCATCCAATTCCACTTCATCGTATATAGGTCCCTGTTGTGATATCTGTTGCTGATTCTGTACCACAGAAGTCTGGGGCTGTTTTGTAGCAATTGAAGTGTTCTGTTGTAAAACAGGCACTTGGTTTGCTGGAAGGAATGCTGTTTGTTCTTGCTGCGACAAACACTGGGCAGCATTTAGTGGGCGATTTATATCCTGTGGAGTAATGGGTGTTTTTGAAGTCTGTCCTGGGTACTGCACATTAAAAGGAATATCATTTTCTGAAACATTGCTATTTTCCATACCAGAAAGCATGTCCTCTTGCTGGTCCATGTCTGAAGACCTTACACGAGAAAGTCTTAATGTAAGTTTAGTTGAGTCCTTGGATGGAGAACTAATGATATCATACATTGCAGCTTTCTCACTCTGGTCTTTTTCATCCTTGCCTAATTTCATTTTCTTTTGTTTCTTTTGTTTTCTTTCTGGAGAATCTAGCAAGATGTCTGGTGGAACATCTCGAGGTGATGAACAAGGTAGAGGTTGAGATGGTAGGATTAAAGTTGGTCTTGATCCTAGAAAAATAATTTAGTAACATTGAACAACTATGCCAGATTATTTACTTACAATGTGACAAAAATATTGTGACAATACAGTAATGCAAGAAAAAAATTTAAATCATCTAATCTAAGTCACTGATCAGTCACTGATCTACATAAGACAAAATCAAAGTTGAAATACTGCCCCTATGGTTTTCTGGCTTGCTGGCAAATGACCAAGGTTTCCATTTTTCAGACTAGTATTATTTGTGATTTTTGTGACTATAAAATATAAATATAAAACAATGGGCAAAACATTACTTCAAAAAAACTTTTTTGGTATTAAATCCTTTGCTAAATAATATAGGAAAACTTGCATATCTAAAGCCAAGAATAAGTCAAGTTCTATCTTTAAAATTTCCTAGTTACTACAATGACACGAATACATACTGGAATGAAAAAGTCAGGAAAAATACAATTATTAGTCTCCACAAACTAGTTATAAATTACTGGTTTTTACCTCTATGATTTCTTCTTTTTCTTCCTTAATTTAATATCATTCGTAAATTTTATTTGGCTTCCTAATCTTTTTGTTTAAAGAAAGTTTATGTAACCCAAGCAAATTCAGAGCTCAAAAGAATATCTTTGGCATAGCTTGCTTTAGATTGACAAGTGCTATCAAGTATTAAAAATAAGCTAATCAAAATGAAAAATTCTCCTAGTTAACAAGCTCTTATGAAGAACAGTAGCATTAGTTAGTATTAGTAAACTCCAGAACAAATAAAGTATAATTATACCTAATAAAGCAAACATTTTTTAAAAAGTTAAAAAAATTTATGGGAAATTACGAAAACCAGTGTAGATTGAAAAAAGCTTTTAGTTCCATGTCAATCTTCAGTACAAAGAACCTAAACCTAGATTTGTCTTAAATTAATTTCTCAGGAGCTAGAAAAATAATACAGTAAGTGATTCAGGTTTGACCCCTAGAACTAACTTGATATGATCCCGTAAAACCCTCCCTGAGCACAGTTGGGTATGGTCTAAATTTTTTTTTCTTTTAAATTCTCAGTTTTTAAATGAGGCTTCTCTCTTTCCTCTCCTCTCTTCTCCCCTCGCCTCCTCTTTTCTCTCTCTTCCCCTCTCCTTGGACCCTTCCTCACCTCCTCTCTCTCTCTCTCTCTCTCTCTCTCTCTCTCAACAAAAATTTTCAGAACATGTTAACTGTCTATGGGACTTTAGGAATTGAAATTAACATTTTATGACAATTTATTTTGCTTCACAGTTAGTTTCAAGTGCTGTGAACACCTATATGCTTAATTTAGTACACTTGTTTTTGTAGAAAATAACATGAAGGTTGGGGCTGAAATGGTAGCACAGCGGCTAGGGTGGTGCCTTGCACACTGTCAACCAGGGTTTGATTCTTGCCGTATCATATGATCCCCCAATCATGCCAGGAGCAATTTTAGAGCACAAAGACAGGAGTAACCCGAGCACCGACAGGTGTGGCCCCCAAAACAAAAATACAACAACAAAAAGAACATGAAGCTTAGATTCAGATATCTGTCAAAGATAATACAACTAGCAATTCCAAAAAAAGTTAAACCCAGATTTGTCTTAGTATAAATTCCAATGCAACACATTACTTTGCTATTTATATCTTGAACATCAGGAAGAAGGTGAGGATAAAAAAAAGAGAAAGGTAGAGTAACAAGCTTAAGAGAGTGTGCAGGCTTCTTCAAAGATGGAGAGAGCTCCAATATACAACCCAGCATAAAAGCATGAAAGTCCACATCTCGAGAGGAGCGATTGTTCTTGGGCAACTGTGCCAACTGGTGTGCTCGGTATTCCCCTGGAAGCTGCTGCTTTCCAGCTGGTCTCAAGGGTACATTCATAGCACACCCCTGAAAGCCACTGGTGATCCTAACATGATCCCTGTGGTAACCGGGTGGGGTGCATCAGCCCAAGCCAAGCCAGCCCAGCTGCTGCCGTGGAGTGCCACAAAAGGGGCATTTTCAGGTGACCCCTCAACTACCTCAGGTTTGCAGCCCTAAAAGCAGTAGCTAACTACTCACTGGGATAAACAGAGTAGTTCCAAAAAGCCTGGATGAGTATTCAAAGAGGATTCCACTTGCAGACAGCTCCCAGTGGCTGGGTTAAGGGGGCTAGGGGTGGGCTCAGTTTCTTTTCCATTTTTAACCTCCCTCCTCACCCAGATTTCCATGGGGATCTTTCCCCTAATGGGATTTCATGTCTCATCAAGAGCCCCCCCCCCCCCCCCCCGGGCCAGGCCCAGTGGCCACTGGCTGCTGTTCTGGGTACCCCGCCTGACCCTATACACACTTAAACACTGGTTTTGAGACCTTTCTTTGAACAATATACTGCATTTTTATTTTCAAGTTTTTCAAATAAATATTACAATCTGGCAATACATGTGCTTGGGCATGGCAATACATGTGCCTGCTATTTAAATCTTATATGGCAAATTATATACACTTTATAATGAACTCCAGGGGCAGAAGTATTTGCACAGGGGCAGGTAGGGCATTACCTTGCACACTGCCAACCCGGGACAGACCCAGGTTTGATCCTCGGGATCCCATCTGGTCCACCAAGCCTGCCAGGAGCAATTTTTGAGCGAAGAGCCAGGAGTAACCCCCCCCCCAGCGCCCCTGGGTGTGGCCCCAAAAAAACCAAAAACCAAACCAAACAAACAAAACTACAACCAAAAACACTAACTTCAACTTCCAACAAGTCATCTAAAAATCAAATTGATTTGAGAATGTATTAATTCTTTTTTTTTTTTTTTGGTTTTTGGGCCACACCCGGTTTTGCTCAGGGGTTACTCCTGGCTGTCTGCTCAGAAATAGCTCCTGGCAGGCACGGGGGACCATATGGGACACCGGGATTCGAACCAATCACCTTTGGTCCTGGACCGGCTGCTTGCAAGGCAAACACCGCTGTGCTATCTCTCTGGGCCCGAGAATGTATTAATTCTTAAAACTTATATAAAAATAATTTCATAAACAGAAAGAGGTTTCTGATGAATAATGTTTCCAAGGCTGGCTGTTCTAATGTTTTCTCAAGTGTAAGTTATCCATCCATTCTGAAGAATTAGGAAAAATATGTGCTGACTATCAAGATATCAAACATTTATCATACTGTTATTCCTCCGTGGCAGCCTGAATAACTTGTCACACACACTCAGAATACTGTTAAGACATTTAAACTTTGATAAATAACTTACAAATGGAGTTACTCTGGATGTGCTTCTCTTTCAGAAATTGGGATATTGCTTGGTTGAATTATTATTTAAATCATATCCCAAGTAGCACTTAGGAGGCTAGGGCCTCACCAAACTATTCTCAGTCAAGAGTGCTGGCAATTCAATGACAGTGTCCAAAGATATAGTGCTGCTCAGGCCTTATGTGCTAAGGAATAACTGGGCCACTCTAAGTGCTGGTTAGGGCCTCCAGGGCTGCATCTGATTATCAGGGGATTACATGGTGCTGGGAATCTAACAGGGATCAGCTGCATGCAATACCTCCACCATTACCCAGATCAAAACATCCCTAGCCCCCAGTGGGTTTTTTTTTTGGGGGGGGGGAGAATGAGAGAGAGAGAGGAGGGAGCAGTGGAAGGGGAGAGGTAGAGAGAGAAAGAGGGAGAGAGAAAGGAGTGAAAGGAGAGAGAGGGAGAAGAAAGGAGAGAAAGGAGAAAGAGGGAGAAAAAAGGAGAGGGAGGGAGAGGGAGAGGGAAAGCAGGAAAGGAGAGAGAAAGGAGTATGGGAGAGGGAGGAAGAGAGAGGGAAAAGGGGAGGGAGAGGGAAAAGAGAAAGGAGTGAGAGGGGAGGGAGAGGGGGGGAAAAGGAAAGGAAGAAAGGGGGAGAGGGAGGAGAGAGGGAAAGGGAGAAAGGAGGGAGAGGGATAGGGAGAAAGGGAAGGAGCGAGAGGGAAAGAGAGAGGGAAGAAAAGGGAGGGAGAGGGAGAAAGGAGGGAGAGAGAAAAAGCTGTTTTTTTTTTTAATCTCAGAAAATACAAATCATTGGGGCTGCAGCGGTGGTGCAAGTAGGATGGACCAACATTTGATCACCATATCCCATATGGTCCCCAAGCCAGGAGCGATTTCTGAGCGCATAGCCAGGAGTAACCCCTGAGCATCACTGAGTGTGGCCGAACTCCCTCCCCCCCCCCCCGAAAAAAAAAAAAGAAAGAAAGAAAATTCAAGTCATTGAAGCTTTTGTTTGTTTGTTTTGGGCCTTACAGCTTGCACCACCGCTCTGGTCCCTCACTGAAGCTTTTGAAAGGTGTAGCAATGATGTGGCAATTTGAAAAATTAGCTATAAACTTTTGTTCACAATGCAGAGTAAGTTATTAGCACAAAACCAAACAAACAACAAAATTAAGGGCTCAAGAAAATTAGGACAGAAGCCTGGAAGATCACCCATTTAACTTAGATCTTGAATAGAAAGGATTTCAAAATTAAAAGATTAAAACAGATGTAGTCATAACATATTTCAAGTTTATTCACTTAAGAAATCGATGTTCTGCGGCAGGAGTGATAGCGCAACTGGAGGGCGCTTGCCTTGTACAAGGCTGGCCCAGGCTTGGTTCAATCCCCAGCGTTCTTTATGGTCTCTCAAGCCAGGAGCAATTTCTGAGAGCATGCATAGCCAGGAGTTACCTCTGAGTGTCACTGGGTGTGGCCCAAAAATCAAAACATGAAAAATAAAAAAGAAATCAATGTTCTTACAAAAACTGAGTAAAAAAAAAAACAATGAGCTTAAAATATTTAATGATAGACATTTTAGAAAAATAAGAGAGCAGTAGAGCTAATGAAGGGAAAAAAATCACTAAAAAAAAAAGAAAAAAGAAGAAGTTAGGTGAAGTAATGAAATATGCTGTTTAAGGTGGATTAGAAAATGGCGAACGCTGACAATTTCAAATTATGAGAAGAAAGTCAAGGTTAGAAAAGACAAATGAATTTACTGGTAGAAAAATAATATGACACATCGAATAGCATTATCAATACTTTATAGGAATAAGTAAAGCTTATTTTGTCCATAATAATGAAAACCAAGTGAGAACACTGTTTTGGTGCCAGCATTAAGAAGATTTGAGTGTTTTTTTTTGTTTTTGAGTCTGGCAGTACTCAGGGGTTACTCCTGGCTCTGCGCTCTGAAATTGCACCTGGCAGGCTTTGGGGATCATATAGGATTCTGGGGATCGAACCTTTAGCTCTGGTCCAAGACTTAAATTTTTTACTCAACTTATAATACAAAATGCTGAAGAAAATTTTAGTGACAATATTACCTTTAGGTGTTCCATCACTTCCAGCCGGGGAGCATACCGGTTGTGGAGATCTCAAGGAAAAAGATGCAGCATTCCTCATTGTTGAAGAATCTCCATCCTAAAAATAAATAAGTTTTAAAATGATAAGAAGTGCTATGGAAATCTTAGAGAAACAATAAAAGGCAAATTACTGTGAAGTAAAAGTGTTGGTATTCAAAAGCATAATTCTTCTTTATGCTTTTGTATACCACAGAAAGAAAAAATCAGAAAGATATTTTCTTGGTATATATTAGAATTAAAATTGTAACCTAAAGAATCAATAGCCTAAGAATTGCAATGAATGAGAAAATTGGTGTTACTAATATGCTCCATTTCTTTGTTATTTTTTTATTAAAGGAGCAGTAGACATGTATACAATTATACCATGTCTTTGTAGCAAAGTTCACTGTAATCCCTATTATACTTAGCTATATGTAACTTAATAAGATCAAAGCAGAGACAAAAGAAATTGCCCTACTGAAATATTTCAATAACATAAAAGTGACACATATCAGACACAAGTTTTACTTGAAAAAAGAGCTGTGATTTATAAAGGAAGTTCATTATTTAAAAGAGCATTTAAAAATATCTTGAAATGCATTTACATCTGTTTATATAATTCCCAAAACAGGAGATAAAAACTTTTGTTCTGTAGGACAAATGACATATTTTAGACTTTGTGAGACTCAACTTTCTTTTTCTTATATAATTTTTATTTTGATCATAGTGGCTTACATATCTTTCACAGTAATATTTTAGATACATATTAATAATGAATCAGGGGAATTCCCATCACCAAACCTGTCCTCCCTCCACCCCCGTTCCCATCCTGCATCCCATATCTCCCTCCCTCATCCCTGGACTGCTAGAATGAGTGGTCCCCTCTGGAGACACAACTTTCTATCACATCTTTTGTAACATTGAGTTTAAGAGACTGAGTATATATTTGTGTGAGTACTAGCCAATATACAACCCTGTACTGGATTAGGTTTTGTAGTAAAAATAATCTTAGTTACGAATTTGGGGAGATAGATCAAAGGGCTGAGTGCCTGCTTTTTCTATGTGAACATCCTAGGTTTAATCAGCAGCACTGAACAGTTCTCTAAGAAATGAAGAGAAGAAATCCCCAGCACCATTGGATGTGTGGCCAGAGAAAAGAGAACTTTACAGTTCACAGTTATAGCTTTTCAGAACTAGTGTAATCTCTAATAAATAGAAAAATTCTTAAAATTGGGAAACAAAAATACTAGGTTATGAGACAATTATTAAACCATTTTATTACCTTAACCATAATATATTACATACGTCACTACTTAGCCTGTGCACCATGTGTAGGTAGTCATCACTTGAGCCATGTCTAGGATTATCAGCATGATGATTAGCTGAATTGCCAGGCAACGGACCAGAAACTTTATTATCATGGATGTTTCTCAAACCACCTGCAACAATGGGACTTGATACTGAGGCTGAAATAAGAATTTAAAAAAACAAACAAAAAAAGGTAATAATTGTTCATAGACATTATTTTAGGCATAGAGAAATTATAGAATATCAGAAGAACTCTTATAATGACTGATCAAGTCTTAACAATTTATCATAACAAGTATTTTTGAAAAATAGTGAAGCATTATATATGGTCAATGTACTGAACTTCATTTGCCTATGTATTTTCTTCTCTAGTCTTTCCCACTATTTCCGAAATATACAATTATTTTATTAAATTTGGGGCCAGAGAGATAGTACAGTAGGTAGGTGCTTAACCCATCCAATACCAGGCATACTTGCCTTATGACCTCCTGAACCTGTGACAAAAGATTCCTGAGTGCAGAGGTAGGAGTAACCCCTGAATAATGCCAGGTGTCCTCCCACCCCAAAGTAAATTTATGCAACCCAGGGCTGGAAAATTCATAAACATTATTGTATTTTACACACAAATGGTGCCAGAACTTCTGAGTGATTCTGAACACAGCAGAGCCTGAATATTGCCTGTTGTCATTGTAGTACCAAAATCCAACACCCCCTTCCAAATATTAATATATTTGGTTAGTTCCACCATAATTATTTATGCTTTTGCTATAAGTAAATTATTACTAAATAATATACAGTATTTTATATATAAGTGGTATATTTTGTGGATGTTCTTTTATAGTTTTCCTTTAGATTCACTATTATGTTAAAATTTACTAAATTTCAAATGTATTTAAATTTTATTGAATTATGACATTTTGCTGTGTAATGCATGCAATCCATACATTCCATTCCATATAATGGATATTTACAATGTTGCAATACTTTTGTTGTCATAAAAAATGCCATCACGGTCCCGGAGAGATAGCACAATGGCGTTTGCCTTGCAAGCAGCCGATCCAGGACCTAAGGTGGTTGGTTCGAATCCCGGTATCCCATATGGTCCCCCGTGCCTGCCAGGAGCTATTTCTGAGCAGACAGCCAGGAGTAAATCCTGAGCACCACCGGGTGTGGCCCGAAAGCCAAAAAAAATTTAAAAAATGCCATCATACATATTCTTTATTTTTGGTTTTGGTTTTTGGGTCACACCCGGCAGCACTCAGGGGTTACTCCTGGTTCTATGCTCAGAAATAGCTCCTGGCAGGCTTGGGGACCATATGGGATGCCCGGATTCTGCATGAAAGGCAAACGCCTTACCTCCATGCTATCTCTCTGGCCCACATATTCTTGTACAGGATCTTTTTTGCAAAGAAATTGTGTTCTATACTAATTAAAAATCCATTTTTATTTTACTAATTAAAAAATTGAAATACCAGTTTAGAAAACTGTTTCAAGAATCATATTATAAATAAATGTTCTATATATATATATATTTATACACACACAGCATTTTCATCAAGTGTCTCTTGTTTCATTAATACAATTGACTCCTTTTGACCGATTTACTTATTCTTCTTCCCCTTCTCTTCTTATGACCACTAATATGGTATTGCACTCTAAGGTTTGTATTTGTTTTCTTTGATTCACTTTTTTTTCCTTTTGTGGGGAGGGAGGCACACCCAAAGCTCTGCACTTAGAGATCACTCCTGGAGTGGCTTGGAGATCATATTAGGTACCTGGAACCAAACCTGGGGTGACTGCCTTACCTGCTGTACTATCTCTCTGGCCCTTTGGCTTCATACCTTCATAAAATTATGAATGAAATCATATGGTGTTTGTCTTCTTTCAACAAAAATGCCTGCTTTTAAACATTATAAACATTGATAGTTTTCTGAATTATTTATGTTGACCAGTTCTCCATGTGATTAGAATTGTCACTGCTCTAAATATTTGCCACCAAACTTTTGTCTCTGAATGTTATTTTAATTTCCTTAAAAGTGAAAGAAAGCATCTTTTAATATGTGCTGGTCATTCCAAATTCCTTGATATAAAATAAAGATAGTCTTATATTTCCTTTATTTTTAGATTCTGGGCCACTTCTGCCTGTGCTAGAGGGAGGAAGCATGCTTGCTACTTTTGGCTCAGTGCTTGAGGGAAGAAGTGGTGCTCAGAAATGAAGGCAAGGTTTCTGCAAAATATATATTTCAGCACAATGGGTCATTTCTCTCGTCCCTCACCCATACTTCCTTTTAATTTCTGGACCACACTCAGCATGTAAAATTTTAAGATTAGAATGCTGAATGTTTAATAGATTTTTTTTTTTTTTTGGTTTTTGGGCCACACCCGGTTTTGCTCAGGGGTTACTCCTGGCTGTCTGCTCAGAAATAGCTCCTGGCAGGCACGGGGGACCATATGGGACACCGGGATTCGAACCAACCACCTTTGGTCCTGGATCGGCTGCTTGCAAGGCAAACGCCGCTGTGCTATCTCTCCGGGCCCATGTTTAATAGATTTTGAGAATAAAACTGAGCAAGTTATGTTCCCTCCTGCGATATTGTAAACAACAAGGGAGGAAGACACTCAAGTTAAATCATGATAGGTATTATCAAACTGTTCTCTTAAAAATAAAGAATTTATATCCTTATAAAGACTATAGTGGCTTCCTGATCCCTGTGGGAGACTGCTGAGGAAGACCCCAGAAAACTTGATCCTATCAACAATTGTCAGCCAGGAAATAGAGAAACAGGGAAAGCCCGGCCGATGCACTTTGCTATCAGGCTACAAGCATCTCCTATCCCATGAACTTCACAATACACAATGAAAGCCACGCTAAAAGTGTGTCAATGAGGAAACAATGCAGGACAACAACATGCATAGAATGAAGATGACAGCTCTAATGACCCAGTAAGTACCAACCACATAGTTAACCTCTCAGACAAGGAGTTTAGAGTAGTAATATGGAGGATGCTTATAGAACTCAAAAAAGAATTGATCAAGCTTGGGGCCCGGAGAGATAGCATAGCGGCATTTGCCTTGCAAGCAGCCGATCCAGGACCAAAGGTGGTTGGTTCGAATCCCGGTGTCCCATATGGTCCCCCGTGCCTGCCAGGAGTGACCCCTGAGCACTGCCAGGTGTGGCCCAAAAACCAAAAAAAAAAAAAAAAAAAAAAAGAATTGATCAATCTGAAGAGAACATAAAGATAGAAATCAGAAAACTCCAAACTGAAATGACGGGACTGAAAAACTCAGTAGATAAAATTAAAAACTCAATGGAAAGCTTCTCAAACAGAGTAACAGCAGCCGAGGACAGAATCAGTGAGCTGGAAGGTGAGATACAGACAAAGAGACTGGGAAAAAAAAAACCTTAAAGCAAACGAACAACCCCAGACATACAATCATTTAATTTTTGATAAAGGGTCAAGAAATCCTAAAAGGAGCAAGAAAAGCCTCTTAAACAAGTGATGTTGGCACAACTGGTTAGCCACTTGCAAAAAAGTGAACTCAGACCCCCAGCTAACACCATGTACAAAAATAAAATCCAAATGAATTAAAGACCTTGATATCCGATCTGAAACCATAAGGTATATAGAACAACACATAGGTAAAACACTCCATGACATCGAGACTAAAGGCATCTTCAAGGAGGAAACAGCACTCTCCAAACAAGTGGAAGCAGACATAAACAGATTGGAATATATTAAGCTGAGAAGCTTCTGCACCTCAAAGGAAATAAAGCCTAGGATACAAGAGACATCCACTGAATGAGAAAATTTATTCACCCAATACCCATCAGATAAGGGGTTAATATCCAAAATATACAAGGCACTGACAACTTTACAAGAAAAAAACATCTAATCCCATCAAACATGGGGAGAAGAAATGAACAGACACTTTGTCAAAGAAAAAATACAAATGGCCAAAAGGCACATGAAAAAATGCTCCACATCATGAATCATCAGGGAGATGCAAATCAAAACAACAATGAGGTATCATCTCACACCAGAGACTGGCACATATCACAAAGAACAAAACAATAGGTGTTGGAGGGGATGTGGAGAGAAAGGAACTCTCACTGCTAGTAGGAATGCTGTCTAGTCCAACCTTTATGGAAAACAATATGGAGATTCCTAAAAAAAACTGGAAATTGAACTCCCATATGATCCAGCTATTCCACTCTGAGGAACACAAAATGCAATTCAAAAATCCGTTCCTCACACCAATATTCATTGCAATGCTATTTATAATAGCTCGATTTTGGAAACAACCAAGATGCCCTTCAACAGATGAATGGCTAAAGAAACTGTAGTATATTTACACAATGGAATATTATGCAGCCGTCAGAAGAGATGAAGTCATGAAATTTTCCTATACATGGATGTACATGGAACCTATTATGCTGAGTGAAGTAAGTCAGAGGGAGAGAGACAGAATAGTCTCACTCATCTATGGATTTTAAGAAAAATAAAAGACATTTTTGTAATAATTCTCAGAGACAATAGAGATGAGGGCTGGAAGCTCCAGCTCACAATATGAAGCTCACCACAAAAAGTGATGAGTGCAGTTAGAGAAATAATTACACTGACAACTAACATAATAATGTGAATGAATGAGGGAAGTAGAAAGCCTGTCTCAAATACAGGCTGGGGTGGTAGAGAGGTGGGAGATTTGGGGCATTGGTGATGGGAATGTTGCATTGGTGAAGGGGGGTGTTCTTTATGTGACTGAAACCCAACTACAATTATGTATGTAATAAAATTATATAAAGACATTAATAAAGAACAAAAAAAACTACCAGACAATGGAAAAATACTCAAAGAATATGAAGAGATGGAAAAAATATTCAATGTGAACAGATGAAAACAGAAGTCCTTGACAAATTCAACAGAAACAACGTAAGAATCATTGGAATATAGGAAAATTTCATGACTTCATCTCTTCTGATGGCTGCATAATATTCCATTGTGTATATGTACCATAGTTTCTTTAACCATTCATCTATTGAGAGGAATCTAGGCTGTTTCCAGAGTCTGGCTATTGTAAATAACGCTGCTATGAATATAGGTGTGAGAAAGGGATATTTGTATTGTATTTTTGTATTCCTAGGATATATCCCTAGGAGTGGTACAACTGGTTCGTATGGGAACTCAACTTCCAGCTTTTGGAGAAATCTCCATATCGCTTTCCACAAAGGTTGGACCAGACGGCATTCCCACCAGCAGTGAGTAAGAGTTCCTTTCTCTCCACATCCCCGCCAGCACTGCTTGTTCTCGTTTTTCCTGATGTGTGCCAATCTCTGTGGCTTAGATGGTACCTCACAGTTGCTTTGATTTGCATCTCTCTGATGATTAGTGATGTGGAGCATTTTTTTCATGTGCCTTTTAGCCATTTGTATTTCTTTTTTGTCAAAGTGTCTGTTCATTTCTTCTCCCCATTTTTTGATGGGGTTAGATGCTTTTTTCTTGTAAAGTTCTGTCAGTGCCTTGTATATTTTGGATATTAACCCCTTATCTTTTTATTTTTATTTTTAATTATGAGAACAAAGAGGCAAAGAAAGAGGACAAGGTAAAGTTACAGTGGAAGGACAATCACCCATAAACAGAATTCTCAGTAGTCCTATTGCTGATATCTTAACTTTGAACTTTCAGCCAAAGAACATTAAGAAAAATAAAACAGAACCTATGTACAATTGCTTTGTCCCTCAAGTCCCCAGATTGTAGTACATAATATTTATATTAACCTCTTATCTGATGGGTATTGGGTGAATAGTTTCTCCCACTCAGTGGGTGGCTCTTGTATTCTGGGCACTATTTCTTTTGAGGTGCAGAGGATGTATATGGAATCTATTATGCTGAGTGAATTAAGTCAGAGGGAGAGAGATAAACACAGAATGGTCTCCCTCATCTATGGGTTTTGAGAAAAATGAAAAACATTTGTGTAATGATTCTCAGAGACAAAATAGAGGAGGACTGGAGGTTCAGCTCCCGACATGACGCTCACCACAGGGATCATTTAGTGCAGTCACAGAAATAATTACACTGAGAACTACCATAACAAAATGTGACTGAAAGAGGGAAGTAGAAAGCCTGTCTAGAGTATAGGCCGGTGTGGGGTGGGGAGGAAGGACACTTGGGATATTGGTCATGGGAATGTTGCACTGGTTAAGGATTTTATAATTTATATACATACATACATACATACATACATACATACATACATACACACACACACACACACACATATATATATATAATAAAAAAAAAGGCCTCCCAATTCTTACCACAGGCTGTGTTTTTTACACTGATTGTATAGAAAGAGGAGGTACAGTAAATGCATCCCATATACACCTCAACACAGGCCCTTTGCCTGGTCTGTATTGTGAATTGGGGGACAAAAAAAAATAAATAAAAAGAATCATTGGAGTCCCAGAGACCCAGGAAGAAAAATCCTCAGGAAAAATCAATAGTCAAGGACATCATTACAAAGAAACTCCCAGAGCTAAAGACAGCGTGCAACCAAATCCTGCATGCCAGAAGAGTACCAGGTAAAAGAGATCCGAAGAAAAGCACACCAAGATACATCCTAGTCACAATGACAAATCCTATAGATAGGGGCAGAATACTGAAAGCAGCAAAATCAAAAAGGGAAATTGGATTCAAAGGAGCATCCTTAAGAATTACAGCAGACCTGTCACAAGAAAACCTCAAGGCCAGAAGGCAGTGGAAGGACATAGTCACAAAACTCAATGAAGTGATAGCTTCACCTAGAATACTGCACCCAGCCTGACTGACTTTCAGGTTTGAAGGAAGTATACATGTCTTCACAGATAAACAACAGCTCAGAAACTTTACAGACTCAAAACCAGCCTTAAAAGACAAACTGACACACTAAACATCTACACAAAGATGACACTAAATCCCATGACAATTATCTCTCTCAACATCAATGGTCTAAATGCATCCGTTAAGAGGCACAGAGTGGCAAAATGGATCAAAAAGCTGAATCCAACATTCTGCTGTCTACAAGAAATACATTTGAATAGTAAGAACAAACGTAGACTCAAAATAAAAGGCTGGAGGAAAATAAAAAATCCCTTCCTCACACCTATATTCATTGCAGCACTATTTACAATAGCAAGTCTCTGGAAACAACTAGATGAATGGCTAAAGAAACTATGGCACATATATACAATGAAATACTATACAGCAGTCAGGAGAGATGAAGTCATGAAATTTTCCTATACATGAATGTACATGGAAACTAATATGGTGAATGAAATAAGTCAGAAGAAGAGAGACACAGAATAGTCTCACTCATCTATGGGTTTTAAGAAAAATAAAAGACATTTTTAATAATAACCAGAGACAATAGAGATGTGGGCTAGAAGGATTAGCTCAAAATATAAGGCATACTATAAAGAGAGGTGAGTGCAGTTAGAGAAATATAATATTATGACAATGTTAATGAGTGAGAAAAGTAGAAGGCAGAAGGTGGGGGAGGAGTGACATAGGGGGTGGTGGGAATGTTGCACTGGTGAAGGGGTATGCTCTTTTTAAGACTGAACCCAACTACAAACATGTTTGTAATCATGGTGTGTCTTTAAAGATATTATTAAAAAAATTGAACCTTCATTCCAAATATTTTTAATAACATTTTTTTTAATTTTGGGGGCCACCTCTGGCTGTACTCAGGGCTTTATTTCTGGCTCTCCACTTCTGGCAGACTTGGGGGACCACATGAGATGCCGGGGATCAAATCTGAATCAGCCATGTACAAGGGCAAATGCCCTACACACTGTGATATCGCTCCTATCCCTGCATTCCTAACTTTTCACTGAACAAATCTTAAGCAGGTACATTTAATTTGTTAAAAGTAAAAAAATTAGAAATATTATTCCCCTCCTTGAATAAAGAGAAGGCATGAGTTCCTATAATCAATCACCACTTTCATTGAGCATTGGTAATACCTTAGTCAATATGAAGGATTCTCTATTGCTAAGGTATCACTTTTAGGTGATGTATCTTCTGAGTAAAAATGGGGATTTCCCTCAAATCTTTAAATTCAACATAAAATCAGTAGAAACTCCAAGCAGTAAGTTTATACACCCTAACTTCTAAAAATTCATCCTGAAGAATAAAAGCCCCAAAATAGGTCAAATAATTTGAAAAAAGAAATGATATAAACTGCCTTAAAGAAATAAAGACTTTTTATAATACTGTGAAGGCACAAAAGAAAAGAAATATTATAATGAAGTGAGATTTGATAAGGAGCCAAGGAACATAGCAACAAATGGAAAGTACATGATAGTACCATATT
The DNA here is from genome assembly GCF_024139225.1 of Suncus etruscus. NCBI lineage: Eukaryota > Metazoa > Chordata > Mammalia > Eulipotyphla > Soricidae > Suncus > Suncus etruscus. Next base: position 95,528,465 of record NC_064849.1, read on the forward strand.
TTAACAAGGACGAATTAAAAAAAATGGTGCTGAGAAATCTATACCTGCAAATTTATGTATGTTATTTGTGTCAGAGACATTATAGAAGGTTTAATATACTGCCTTGTATAAGTCAGACAACAGTTTAATCTCTGGTACCAGGTATAGTACCCTGAGCAATGTAAGGGCTAATCCCTGAGCATAACACCAATAATAAGCTCTGAGAACCTCCAAGTTGGCAGGAGTCCCAGCCTCCTTCCTCAAAGTGTATACATGCTTTATTGGGATCTTTGTATTTGATCTACCTATCCATATGATCTTTAATAAACAAAATGTTCATCTACCTATCCATATGATCTTTAATAAACAAAATGTTCTGTTTTTGCTTTGGGTCACACCAGAGAGCGCTCAGGGGGTCACTCCTGGCTCCATGCTCAGAAATCGCTCCTGGCAGGCTCGGGAGACCATATGGGATGTCGGGATTCGAACCACCATCCTTCTGCGTCTAGCAGGGGTCTCAAACTCAATTTACCTGGGGGCAGCAGGAGGCAAAGTCGGGGTGATCCTTGAATGCAAAGTCAGTAGTAAGCCTTGAACATTGGGGGGTGTGACCCAAACAACTAAACAAAACAAAACAAAACAAAAAATGATTCCTCTAGCAGGAGTCTTCAAACTATGGCCCGTGGGCCACATATTGTTTTTATTCCTATTTTGTTTCTTCACTTCTAAATAAGATATATGCAGTGTGCATAGAAATTTGTTCATAATTTTTGTTTTTAATATAATTTGGCCCTCCAACAGTCTGAAGGACAGTGAACTGGCCCCCTGTTTAAAAAATTTGAGGACCCCTGTGGCTAGGGCAGGGCCACAAAATGTTGTACGGAGGGCCGCAAACGTCCACGGGCCACGAGTTTGAGACCCCTGTACTAAGGCAAACACCTTACCGCTGTGCTTTCTCTCCGGCCCCACACAAAATGTTATTTAAATAAATTCACAATCTGGATAGGGATAATATCTAAGTAACATTTTCAGTTCCTCAAGTCTGAGAATTCTCAAAAAATATTATGTTACCAAAAGGCCTTAAAACAGTACTTCTCTTTTGATTTCAATATACTGTTTTTTCCGGCGTATAAGACGGCTTTTGAAACAAAAAAAGTCAACCGAAAATCGGGGGTCATCTGACGCCACCAGGGAATTGCCAGAAAAGGTGCCTATGATAAGGAACCAATCACGGCAAGGCTGCTCGGACTGCTTCTCTAACTCAGCCAATCAAAGCAGATTTTTTATGCATGCAAATTAAACAATGTTTTGGACCTGAATCTACACTGTAAAAAGCCTGCTCAGATTGGCCAGAGTCAGAGAGAAAGTCTGTTACAGTATAACCTTTGAACCTTTGCTTGTTGTGATTGGCTCACTGTGGTACATACAGTTGCAGCACAGGAATGTTCTGTCTGATACAGCGAATATAGACCTAAACCTAGTTTTAACTGCAAAATTAGGGGGTCGGCTTATATGCCGGAAAATACGGTATTCATTGTTTTTCTACCCTGTGGATTCCACAACCCAGTTGTGGGAAATACATTTTTCTGATTTGTGCTCAGAGACTGCTTCTGGGAAATGACAAGGGGTACCAGTGACTAAAAGTTGGGTGAGTTGCTTGCAAAGAAATTTTCTTATCTTTCCCTGTATTTCAAAGTATTCATTTTTGTTGTTTATTCCACACAGCCTGTGATGCTCAGGGGTTACTCCTGTACTTACCAAGTTATTTTCTAACTCAGGAATTGCTCTTGGTAGTGCTTAGGAGACCACATGGGCTGCTTAGGATTGAGCCCTGGTCAACCGTGTACAAGGCAAGCACTCAACCTGCTATATAACCACTATGATTTCAAATATATATGTTCATTTTCACAAATATCTATGTGAAAATATTTCCATTTTTAAAATGTACCTATTTAAACATGTTTATCGTATTAATTCCGTTTAAAAGTTTCCTCAGACTTTTATATTTCAGAGGATATTACTTAAGTAAAAGACACTGATATATATATATATACACACACACACATAATGTTTTGTACCCACACCAGATTCTATAACTTTGAAGGCATTTATTCTGTTTATTTATTTATTTTTTTTGGTTTTGGGGTCACACCCGGCGGTGCTCAGGGGTTACTCCTGGCTGTCTGCTCAGAAATAGCTCCTGGCAGGCACGGGGGACCATATGGGACACCGGGATTCGAACCAACCACCTTAGGTCCTGGAACGGCTGCTTGCAAGGCAAACGCCGCTGTGCTATCTCTCCGGGCCCAGAAGGCATTTATGCTGACTTATAGTTTTACGTTGAGTTAGTTGATAAGTTTATTAAGTTTAAAAGTTTATAGGGCTGGAATGACAGTAGAAAGGGTAGGCACTTGCCTTGCATGCAGCCCACCAAGTTTGATCCCCTCATGTGGTCTCTAAAGTACCACCAGGAGTAATTTCTAACTGCAGGGTCAAGAGTAAAGACCCCTGAACATCACTGGTGTGGCCTAAAAATAAAAAAATAAATTAACTCTAACTCCAGGGTCCGGAGAGATAGCACGGAGGTAAGGCGTTTGCCTTTCATGTAAAAGGACGGGGGTTGGAATCCCGGCATCCCACATGGTCCCCTGTGCATGCCAGGTGTGATTTCTGAGCATAGAGCCAGGAGTAACCCCTGAGCGCTGCTGGGTGTGACCCAAAAACCAAAAGAAAAAAAAAAATTAACTCCAACTCCATAGCATTCTCTCATGCCTCATCACCAGGTCTTACTTAGCACTGAACCACCTATGACTCAATTGGCCAAGTGAGTCCAGCTGACAAATATTACTGGGAGTGACCCGCTGGGCCTTTTAAGCACTGCTTAGGAGGCAACTCCCTCAAAAAGTTTATAAATGACATTCTACACATAATAAGAAACAAGACACACATTCGAACTGACAACAAACGTTAAAATGTTTGCAGTTGAGCTGGAGAGATAGTATGGAGGTAGGGCATTTGCCTTGCACGCAGAAGAGTGGTGGTCTGAATCCTGGCATCCGATATGATCCCCAAGCCTGCCAGGAGCGATTTCTGAGTGTAAAGCCAGGAGTAAGCCCTGAGCGCTGTCGGGTGTGACCCAAAAACCAAAAACCAAAAAAAAAAAAAAAAAAAAAAAAAAAAAAAGTTTGCAGTTATTGGGGACAAATACACTGATGTTCTCATATTTTGTCTTCAAAAGTACAAATAAATTTAAATATTATTTTTTTAGCCTTGACATGTAACCCAAGGCAATAAAATTTCAAATTGTGTATAATTACCAATATCAACTTTTGACTTCAATTGAGAACCAGTAAAAAAAAAAATCTAAATTTTCTCTACTTGTGAATTCACTTTATAGTGCAATTTTCATGCTACATACCATTGTCAATTAAAATGTAACTCTTAGGGTTGGAGCAACATTACAGTGGGCAGCCTGCTTGCCTTGCACACAGTCAACCATGAATTTCCCCTCAGCCTTCCATATTCCGAGACTGCCAGGAATGATTCCTGAGCATAGAGTCAAGTGTAAGCCTTGTGTACTGCCCAGCGTGGCCCCAAAACAAACAAACAAAAATTACAATTCTTGGGACCAAGGATAAGGCATTTGCTTTGCTGTGGCTCTGGCACCACAAATCCCCCTTGAGAACTGTTGGTGCTGTCCAAAAACCCAACCCTCCATCCTGGTTGCACTCCTCCAAATGCTTTCATTGGGCTGAAAATAACTCAAGTGATAGAACTTATGCCTAGTAACCATGAGATCCTTAGTTTACTAATGAATGCCCAACACTGGAATAAAAAGGAACTAATTGGTTTGATACCAAAGCCAATGTTTATTATAACCAAAGAAGAAGGGGAAAAAAGTCAAATTTAAAATAAAACAAAATACCAATTATTAGACTGGTTTCCTTTTTTTAAAGATAATCTAAAACCCCATTTTTTTGATCCTTTTACACCTACAAAGTGGGAATTGTCTTGTATACTGATCAATGGACTGGCAGTTATAATTCAGAGTAGTAAATAGTGATTTTTTTGTTTGTATGTTTATGGTCACATCTGGTAGTGTTCAGGGGTTACTCCTGCCTCTCTGAGCAGCTCAGGTGATTATATGCGAAGCTAGGGATTGAATTAAGGTTGACCACATGCAAGGGAAGCACCTTTCCCCTCAGTACTATCACTCCAGTCACACCAGTGGGTTTTAAAACTTTTCTACACCTGGGTTCTGTTGACTGGTGTCTGAAGACCCTGATCTAAAGAATCAAATGAATATTGATCCTTTTATGTCCCAAATAAAGAACTCCCAAATGATAAGTGTAATATGTTTTTTATCATTTAAGTCTTATCTTAATAAACAGAGTAATGTGTAAATCTGAGTTACATACATACTTTTCTTGAAATTAGTCATTTTCTATATAATCACACTGTTTTCTTACCTTGCTGCATCTGTGGATGTGTTGTATAACTTGAAGGATGGGAATATGGCATGTATCCTGCAGGGCTTTGTGGGGCGTATGGACTAGGCACTGGGCTATTTTGTTGTGGCATAAATCTGTTCCCAGAGCTTGTCTGTGGTGGCACAAACCGGCTAAAAGGCAAAAAGTCATATGAAGTCTATCATGATATGAAGTAAATATTCTTAAATGTCACCATAAAATTCCCAAATTGTGTATAATCTATGAGAATGTTTTAGAAACCAAGTAATTAAAAAATACCTAAAAAGTAGACTAAACTGGGGCCGGAGAGATAGCATGGAGGTAAGGCGTTTGCCTTTCATGCAGGAGGTCATCGGTTTGAATCCCGGCGTCCTATATGGTTCCCCCGTACCTGCCAGGAGCAATTTCTGAGCCTGGAGCCAGGAATAACCCCTGAGCACTGCCGGGTGTGACCCAAAAACCACACACACACACACACACACACACACACACACACACACACACACACACACACACACACAAAAGTAGACTAAACTATTAAAAAAAAAAGCTTACTTACGTAAGAATTTAGCTATTTAATGAATATAAAGCTAGACAAAAGAAAATATATTCTACTCTAGAACTTATCTCAAACACATAGGTTATTTGAACATATTATTTATAAAATTAATTTATAAAGATGGCTACTTTAAATAAGTATACTAGAATGCCACAATTTCAGCACAATAACATTGTTATTAACAAAAACATTGTTGTTAAGCAATACTGCAATCCACATAATATTCACACATTTACTTGTTTTGTCAATGCTCCGCCCTCCACCAAATGGCATTAGATGTGGCAATCCACATGTAATATTTGAAGGTAAATATTCATGCAGTTACTTTACATTAAGAATAAACATTTCAAATTTTAATGATGCTGTATGCATAACACATGCATGCACTATATATTCACAAGTATATTTATTACATTCTATAGCATTTAATAAACAAATATAATATTTTAATATGTGTGTATATATATTAATATTACCTGGAGGGGCTATGTGAGATAGTGGTTTGTTGATAATTGGAAGATGCAGGACTACTGTGCATGGAATTCTGAGAAAGTTTATACTGAGACATCATCATTCCTGTACAATACAAAAATTATAAACATGTTACCTTTCAAATGCTAAAATATCCTTTAAGTGACTTAAATAAACATGTTTTACAAATATTTTATAAGCTTTACAAATTTAAAATTCTAGTTTTTTTTATTAAAACATTTTCATTTTAAAAATCAAAATAAACTATAGATTTCAAGTTCAACCAGACACCCTGTATCAGATAAGTAATCAGGATTAATAACTAAAAAACCCAACAACCCATTATTTAGCCTTAAGAATTAAAAAAAAAAAATAAAAGGAAAACAGGATTGGAAAGACAGTACAGCAGGTAAGGTACTTGCCTCGCATGCAGATGAGAGGGTTTAATACCTGTCACAATAGTCCCTTAACCTACCAGGAGTGATCTCTGAGCACAGAACAAATAGTACACCCTGGGGCCGGCGAGGTGGCGCTAGAGGTAAGGTGTCTGCCTTGCAAGTGCTAGCCAAGGAAGGACTGCGGTTCTATCCCCCGGTGTCCCATATGGTCCCCCCAAGCCAGGGGCAATTTCTGTGTGCTTAGCCAGGAGTAACCCCTGAGCATCAAATGGGTGTGGGCCGAAAAAACAAAAAAACAAAACAAAAACAAACAAACAAACAAACAAACAAAAAAAAACAAATAGTACACCCTAAGCACTGATGGGGGTGGCCCCAAAACAAAAATTTTCTTTAAAAAACATAAAACTTCTGGGAAGGTGGCGCTAGAGGTAAGGTGTCTGCCTTACAAGCGCTAGCCAAGGAACGGACCGCGGTTCGATCCCCCGGCGTCCCATATGGTCCCCCCAAGCCAGGGGCGATTTCTGAGCACATAGCCAGGAGTAACCCCTGAGCGTCAAACGGGTGTGGCCCAAAAAAAAAAAACAAAAAAAAAAACATAAAACTTAAAAAAATAATCATTTTATCTAATACCTGACCAAATATACATTTTCTACTGTAGGCCTATGTAAGAACTTGTTCCATTCATTACATATATCTTCTGTCCTTAAGAACTTAATTTCACAGTGCTATTTGTTACATTATGATTTAGTCCTTAAGTTTTTAAAGCACTATATTTAGAGCTTACAGAGTTTCTGCAACTTTCATCTGAAAGTATTTTGATATAAAGGCCAGAGCATTTGATACAGAGGCCACAGCAGGTAGGGCATTTGCTTTGAATACAGCCAACCAGGGTTTGATCTCCAGCATGCCACATGGTCCCTGTGCACCGCTAAAGTGATCCCAGAGTACAGAGTCAGGAGAAAGACCCAGGCACTGCTGGATGTGGGCCCCTTCTTCCGCCAAAGAAAGTGAAAGTATTTTTGATATAAAAAAGAATGCTTCTATTTTTTAATCACAATAATTCTTTACAACATAGTAAGAGTTGATAATAAAAAATAATTGAATAAAGAGGATAACTATGATTTTGACAGTTCTTTTTGCATCACAAAACTGTTAAATAAGATGCATAATGTTTGATATTTAGAATTTTAGACTCAAAGATAAAAATCTATGATTAACCCTGATATTTTTTGGGGGCCACCCAAGGGGTACTCATCCTGGCAATACTTGGTTAAAAAGGCCAGCAGTTCAATGTTAGGGTCCAAGGATGTATCGATGCTCAGGTTTTACAATGCTTCTGAAGAACTTCAGGGCCATCTAGTGGTGCTCTGAAGCCACAACTAGAGATACTTGGGGGTCTCCAGGAATATACCCTTTAACACATGATAGGTCATGTGAGGTCAGGAATTGAGCCTAGAGAACCCTGGTCCCTGAACTTTATTTGAATAGCCAATCTCTTTTAGGGTACTTTAAGCATTATCTTTTATTTCCCAAATTTCATTTCTTGCAATTAATAAAACTGATTTTCACATGAAATACTCAAATAGTATTTACATGTTCAGATGCCAGAAATATTACAGAGGAAATTCTAGCTCTAAGACAGTGTATGAATGAAGGGCTCAAAATGTATCACTAAGTTTTCCTTTTGAAATAGTCAATTTTAATTGGCCTTTTTCTGGGGAGTATTCAGATTCTCCCCTAAAATTTTTCTTAAATCACTTCACTCTTACTAAATTTTACATCTGTAGGATTTATTTATTTCACGTAAATCTTAAAATTATTAGCACAAAATGGTTCACAATGTTAATTTTGTAACATTATGTCTATAAAAATCTAGTTTTTGAAATTTTTTTACTTTATCAATTTATCACTGATATATGATTTTGTGGAATTGATTTTAGTTCTATTCACATATATGTTTAAGAGTTACCATCTCCACAATAAAGAAAGACATCCCAAATATGAAATAAAAAAAAAAAAACATAGTAAGGGAACAATAACCAATAAAACAACAGAACTGAAGATTTTTAATCTATAAAACTGAGTTTACAGGAGCTGGAGTGACAACACAGTGATTACGGCATTTGTCTTGCACGTATCCGACCTGCGTTCAATCTCCATCATCCCAATCCCCATCATCCCATATAGTCCCCTGAAGCTGCCAGGAGTGATTCTTGAGCACAGAGCCAGAAGTAACCAATGAGCACTACTGGTGTGGGTTCCAAAACAAAGTGAGCTTACCTGGGAGCAAGGGATGTTGGGAAGTTTGGGACACTCACTGGTGGAGGGAAGAGGGCACTTTAGTGATGGGTGTGATTTTGGAATGCTCTATCTATGAAAAGTGTGATATTGCAAATTCTAGTACCCCAGTAAAAATGGTTTAAAAATAAACAAAAGGATAATTAAATCCTAACAGTTCTTTCTATCTCAAAGTTCTAAGCAACTATGATTCAAATGTTTATATATTATTACTTTTTCCAATGTGCACTTCACATTTACACTTAGCAAATAAGATTCTGGCTTTATATTTTAAAGTTATATCATCAGTAAAATGAAAAAATCTGCCATATTGTGAATCTGTAAATGTCTTTGTAAAGTAGGGCACAGAGACATAAAATGTTTTAGCTTAAAAATTAAGTATATAAATACAAAACAAAATATGCGACTAAATCAAATATTCCCATAAAGGTGTTTTATTAGAGTAATTCACTACTCAGATTAAGCATTAAAAATAATGGGCCAGAAATATGACTCAAAGAGGCAGAACACAGGCCAAACCTTAAATTTAATCCTAGTACCACATGTTCCTCTTGAAGCACTGCTGGGGAAGGCCCTTTTGGTTTCCAACTATCACATTACCAGGACCAAGCACTGGCTTAGTTGAGCCATATACTTTCTCAGGAGTGGCCCTCCGTGTCCCTGAAGTGCTGCTTGGGAAGTTTCACCCAACAATAACAACAACAACTTAAGTTAAAAATATTAAATTACTTTTTGTATAAAGTATAAATGTTCTTAGAAGACATCCTTTATTCATTCTTTTTTTTAACTCAGATTCTATATTAATCTTTCAATCAATCTGTCTTCCTTTATGTATTCATTCACTCCTACAATCTTTCACAAACTACCGTATGTGTAACTCCATTTTTCCCCCAGTCTTTTTGGTTTTTCTGCCACTACAAGCTGTCTTAATTTTGGTGAAGACAGATTCCTGATCTGCATACCTGACTTTAATTTGCTTAAAGATTTTAGGAAGAATTCCTATGAATTCACTTTGGAGGAATAGAGATTAAGTCTTTAATTAAGAACATAAAAGATACACGTTAGCAATAAAAAAAAACAAAACTAGGAAATGGAACATGCAGTTCTTGGTGCTACCAATAAAGGTGAAGGTCATCACTAATCATCAGGAAGATGCAAATCTAAACAACAATGAGGTATCATCTCATGCCACATCACAAAGAACAAGAACAATTAGTGCTGGTGGGGATATGGGGAGAACTGAACTCTCATTCACTGTTGGTGGGAATGCTTTTATGGAAAACAATATGGAGAGTTCTCAAAAACTGGAAATTGAGCTACCATATGATTCAGCTATACTACTCCTAGGGATATATACTCTAGGAATACAAAAGCACAACACAAAAATGCCTTCTGCATACTTATATTCATTGTGGCATTATTTACAATAGCCAGAATCTGGAAACAACTCAGATGCTCTTTAACAGATGAATGGCTAAAGAAACAGTCGTACATATTACACAATGCAGCTGTCAGGAAAAAATGAAGTCATGAAATTTTCCTATATATGGATGGACATGGAAACTATTATGCTAAGTAAAATAAGTTAGAGGGAGAAAAATAGGCACAGAATAGTCTCACTCATCTATGGGTTTTTTAAAAAAAGACATTATTGTAATAATACACAAGACCGTAGAGATGAGGGCTGGAAGGACCTGCCCAGAATATGAAGCTTACCACAAAGAGTGGTGAGTTCAGTTAGAGAAATAACGACACTGGCAACTATCATACAATGGTAGTGAGTGAGAGAAAGAGAATGCCTATCTTGAAGTAAGGGATGGGGGAGAAGGGAGATGGAGGGCATTGGTGGTGGGAAGGTTGCATTGGTGAAGGGGGTGTACTTTTGGGGGGGTGTTCTTTTTTTATAACTGAAACCCAACTACAAATATGTTTGTAATCATGGTGCTTAAATAAAGATAAATGAATAAACAAACAAATAAATAGGGGCCAGAATGATAGCACAGTGGTAGGACGTTTGCCTTGCACGTGGCAGATCCAGGATGAAACTGGTTCTATCCCTGGTGCCCTATATGGTCCCCCAGCCAGGAGTAACCTGAGTATCACACCAGGTGTGTCTAAAAAACCTAAACAAACAAACAAATAAAATATAAAGGTGGAGGTGCAATGGGATGTTCTGATGGCATCTTCAATACAACTAATCAATTATGTCAAACCTTCCAGAGTTCTCTAACCCAGACACTTCTACCTATTTTAAGAATCTTAAAAGTCAGTAAAAGTATGTGGGTTTGCTAGAAAGAATAAGCTACAAATCAGAACAATGCACTGATTTCAATGGTCCTTCTTAATTCTATAAGCTTTGGACTTGTTTTAGAAATCAGGCTTAAATGATTTTTTTTAAATAATTAAAAGTAGGGCTTTATTTAATTATTTATTATAAACAGTTTTCTCTTACCAAAGCAATGAAAGTATTAAGTCAACTATTAACTAACAATAGTATTACTATAAGTTTTAAAATTAAAACTAAGTTAGTAATACAATTATAAATGGGTTGAATATTAAAAAGCTCTGAATGTTTTAAATTATATGATTAATTTTAAAATGACTTTCATAATCTTATGCTTTTCTAAAAATACTCTGAAGCTCTTTGAAAAAGTTAATGCATTCTGAAACATCTAATAGTACACACATTAAACTACCTAATTCACAAAGAATTGTTACATATTAAACTTTAAGACTATAAATACCCACTTAGTTTCCCTCCTGTTCATGACATAATACAAGGAATGACCATGATGGCGTTCATAGATGATAGTTTAGCTTGCTAAAGCATACATGAATTTAATTACATGGGAATTAAATTTGAGAAGAAATCCATAAAATTTATACTATGAATTTGAATTAAGAATCTCACCACTTTGTACATATCTGTTCTGCATACTTTTCTCCCTGAAAACGTTAGGACTCCTTGCCAGGATGGCCTGCAACAAGACTGGTATGTCGCCTTCTGGATCATCACTGCCAAGGTTATCTTTCAATTCTCTGGCATTGAAAAAAAATTGAAAGTAAATTTTAATTAAACTTTTCAATTTAATTATCTAACATTATCTAAGTGACAATTCACTAGTGAAATTCAGAAAAGGCTGTGGTAGAAAAAAATATCAAACTTTTATCAAAATAAATCATTTGGGGGCTGCAGCAATAGCACAGCAGTAAGGCATTTGCCTTGCATGCAACCAATACAAGACGGACTCCCGGCTTGAATCCTGGCATCCCATGTGGTCCCCTGAGCCTTCCAGGAGTGACTTCTGAGCGCAGAGCCAGGAGTAACCCCTGAGTGCTGCGGGGTGTGACCCAAAACCCAACCCCCCCCCCAAATCATGTAAGTATGTCTAACAGCATCAAGGAGTTTTGAAGATGTTTTTCCTGAAAGTAGCAGAATTATAGAAAATAGGAAAGGCAAAAAAAATATAAGTCCTTTTAAGAATTTCCCTCCCATCCCACCCTCTATTGTTGAGAAAGAAAAAGCCCAGATATTAAACTACATGAGTTTTAGAATTATTCACATTAGTTTCAAAGTAGAAAATAGGATTTACTCAAAAGCCAGTCAAAATAATCATGACAATTATGCACAGAAGTTGGCATATACTTTTTCCCTTACATGTGATAAAATGAATAGTTTTCTTTATAGAAAATGTTCTCTAGGGCTGGAGAGATAGCACAGCGGTAGGGCATTGCCTTGCACACGACAAGCCTAGGACAGATAGTGGTTTGGTTCCAGCATCCCATATGGTCCCCTGAGGCTTGCCCCTGAAGCTAAGCTAAGCTAAGCTCTCCTCTCCTCTCCTCTCCTCTCCCCTCCCCTCCCCTCCCCTCTTTTTTCTTTTCCCTTTCCCTTCCCTTTCCCCTTTCCTTTCCCTTCCCCTTCCCTTCCCTTCCCTTCCCTTTCCTTTTCCCTTCCCTTCCCCTTCCCTTCCCTTCCCTTCCCCTTCCCCTTTCCTTTCCTTTCCTCTTCTCCTCTCTCTCTCTCTCTCTCTCTCTCTCTCTCTCTCTCTCTCTCTCTCTCTCTCTCTCTCTCTCTCTCTCTCTCTTTTCTTTTCTTTTTTTTTTTCTGGGTCACAACCGGCAGAGCTTAGGGGTTACTCCTATCTCTACACTCAGAAATCATTCCTGGCTGGCTCGGGGGACCATGTGGGATGCCAGGATTCGAACCACCATCCTTCTGTATGCAAGGCAAACACCCTACCTCCATGCCATCTCTCCGGTCCCCCGGGGTGATTTCTGAGGGCAGAGCCAGGAGTAATCCCTGAGCGCTGCTGGGTGTGACCCAAAAACAAAAACTAAAACCAAACATGTAGTGTTTTATTTGTTTTCCAAATAAATCAAGCAGAATCATTCCCTTTGCCTGGGAATTCTAACCACTCTAATACTATAAAAATACTACAAAAAAAAGGTAGGGACAGCCACAAAAAACATAAAACTTCTACAAACTTGATGAATTCTATAATTTTTCAAGTAAGTTGGAAGATCTTCATGAACTACTGAAATTATCATCTCAAAATAATATGCCCTAAACCTCAATCATATCATTATAGATAAGGCTATATTCTAACTCTGAGATTTATATGTTTAAAATATAAACTGTTTATACTTAAAAAAATAAAAGCAAGAATAATAAACTATTAAAATGTGAAAATGATTGTACTTACATGTGATCTGTTGATACCTGGTTGAGGCTATGGACAAGCTGTGAAACCAAATTATCATCCCTACAGGCCAAAAGGCAGTTTACTTCTTCTGCTATTCGTGCATTAAAGAGAAGGCTCTTTGTAGTTGTAGCAGGTAAAGGGGATGGAAGAGGCAGCTGGTTCAGGACTAAGTGGAATAAAAATCATACAATTAGAATGGACAGAAATTAGAAATTAGGTATCTTTCTAAAGCATATATATAGTTTGTGGTTAAAAATACAATTATACATATCCACATACCATTAAAAGGCATTCCTCTTTTTCCAATAAACCACAATTCAAAAGAAATGAGCAGTGCAGACTCCTCCAAAATATCAATTGAATTATAACTAATTATATCACTTCCTATGAAAAAATTTAGCTCCCTATTGTGCTCCTTAAAATTTTAAAAATTATTTTGGGGGTGGAGTGAGGCTGGGGATGCCATCTGCTGTGTGCATGGGAGCCGTTGAGACCTTTCCCAGCAATTCTTGACCTGAAGGTATCAGGTCTGATGCTTAGGGGCTCAATCCAGTGATGGAAGTGCTGCTCTGATGGTACTCAGGCCAAGGCTTGGACTGGCAACAGTGTTGTTCACACCCATGATAGCAGGGGGTCCCAAAAAAACTCCAAAGCTACTCCTCACAAGTAAACAAATTGTTGTTTAAGAAACAGGGTTTACTGGGCAGACAAACTTTTCAAATATGTGATATAACAATAGCATCTATGTAGCTCTAAGAAAAACCAAAAATCATCCAATTTGCAGCAACATGCAGGACATTATGCTTAGCAAAGTCATTCAAAAATAAAGGGATAGATATGGAATGATCTCTCTAATATGTGGGCCTAAAGATTACACAGCTAGGTAGCAATGAAGGTCCAAAAGGCAAATCAACTGGCGAACTGATTTACACAACTAAGTTGTGAGATTGGTAATGGATTGGTGATTTAAAAGGGAGGGGTTATGGGGTCCTTGTTAGAGAGTTGGGTACATTGGTGATGGGAGTGGTGATGGAAGGGTGTGACATTGGAATTAAGTGCACAAGAAGCCATCATTATAAACTACAGAACCTCAAAAATAATTTTAAAAAAGATATGGTATAGCTAAGATGATGGGAAGACAAAAGAATAATAATCTTTGATAATAAATCTGGTTTTGTATGCTTACTTAATGAGCTTATGCCTTGTACTTAAGTAATAAAAAAATAAAACTTGCAAGCCTATCTCTTAATGAGCTACTTTATCCTAGTTCCCTCTATCAAATGCATTCCTATTAGAGATCATAAATTAGTCAAATTATTATCTATTTTATTCCCAATAAAACAGCTTAAAATTAACAGAAAATAGCATTGGGGGATTAAGCAAAAATAAAAACATTAATTTTCTTATAGGGCTTTCAAAATAAAGCCCCAAATCTTATGTTTCATAAAGAAAAGTATGCCATCTTTTAACTTTCTCTCCTTCCTTAGTATTATCCCCCCCTTTTTTTCAGTTAATAAAATTATTTTTTATTTTTATTTTTTTTAGTTTTTATTGTGACCAAAGTACATTACAAATCTTTCACTGAATCATTTATGGTAACCCCCCTTTTTTTTGGTTTTTGGGCTACACCCAGCAGCACTCAGGGGTTTCTCCTGGGTCTGTGCTCTAAAATCACTCCTGGCATGCACGGGGGAGCCATATGGGATGCCGGGATTCAAATCAACAGCGGTCCTGGTCCGCCATGTGCAAGGTAAAAGCCCTACTGCTGTGCTATCTCCTGGCCCCCTGGTCTTAGTATTATCTTTTTTTTTTTTTTTTTTTTTTTTTTTTGGTTTTTGGGTCACACTCGGCAACGCTCAGGGTTACTCCTGGCTCTACGCTCAGAAATTGCTCCTGGTAGGCTCGGGGGACAATATAGGAGGCCGGGATTCGAACCACCCTCCTGCATGCAAGGCAAACACCTTAACCTCCAGTCTATCTCTCTGGCCCCAGTATTATCTTTTTATCTTTACTTATGCAGGTAGAATGACATGGGGACTAAGAGAGTCAGTGGATATTTTTTCTACTGCAAAGAACTAAAAATCAGAATTGATAACCAAAATAGTAAGTTCCTAAAAAGTAGTGTTAAACTAAGTAAATCTCAAATTTTAAGTGTTTAAAAAGACACTGACAACAATAGAGCACTATATAAGAAGGCAATTTTGGAGGTCTGTTTATACTGTGGGGTCACACATCAAGTGGTTTACAAAGGCTTATTCCTGGTTGGGCTTGGGAAACTATCTGGGTGCGCCATGAACTCAGTCAGCTGTGTGGCATGGTGTCCTACTGCCTGTATTATCTCTACAGTCCCTCTATAAATGTTTTAAATGAATTCTTTAAAATATAGTTTCTATATTCAAGCTTATTGTTCTTTAGCTTTAATTTTTCTTAATGCTTTGTGTCATCTTTGGTCTTTAATTTGCATTTGTCCCTTTAGTATTTAAGAATCTTTTGATACCTATTTTTTGAAGTCCCTGAGTTACCCAGGTCTTGTACTTGCAAAGTATATGAGAGTCACTGAGCCACATTTCTGGCCTGTTTAATTCTTTTAAACAAACAAACAAAAAAAACCTCTTATTTAATAGAGCCTAGAATTAAATGGAAATTAAGGTCTTATCCGTTGTTAACGGACTTAACTATTTCATATAGATGTCAATAAATTAAAGGAAATGTTGCAAGTCAAAATCTAGACTCACTCTAATTTTTATTTTTTGAAGCAAAAACAATTTTTTATTTGGAAATTCTGAGGAAGGGGAGGGAGAGGATAAAAAAGGGAGAATAATGTGTTCAAGAGAGAATACAGGATTCTCCACTGGCAGAAAGCCCTGGTAAATGATCCATCATAAAAATAAGAAAGTACACATCTCAAGAGGGGAGCTGTAGGGCAACATGTGTTCAAGCACCATCTACATGGGCCAGCAGTACATATGTGCACAGAACTGACACATAGAACTAGGGAGCACATGTGCCATCAATGTAATTTTAATCACACAAGTATTTTTTGTTAAAGTCTCTAAACATCACTGATAACAGCAGAATATAAAATTAGATAAATTAACTAAACTTACGGTCTGTAAGACTAGCAATCCCCGCAAGAGTAGTAATGGGGACATGGGGCATATCCCCATTCATCCTGAAGTTCTGGAATGGTGTTGCCTATAAAAGTACTTAATTCAGGTGCCAGCTGTCATTACTTCCCATTTCCCAAACACTGCAAAATAAAAAGTTATTTGTTAAATATATTAATATATTACTTTTAAGGAGATGTTTAATCATTATAAAAGTTTGTAAAAATCTTGTTTTAATTTATTCAACCTACATAATAATTAAGTCATTAATAAAATACCTACTGTATGGAAGACAGCAAAATATGAAATAATATGAAGAAAAATACACTTCAGAATAACTCCATGAAGAAATGCAATGGTCTAAATGGGAGTTATCTTGAACATCCTTGGCCCCAGAATATAGCGAGGAGAAGGAAAGAAACTGTGTGGAGGAAGAGGAGGAGGAGGAGGAGGAGGAGGAGGAGGAGGAGGAGGAGGAGGAGGAGGAGGAGGAGGAGGAGGAGGAGGAGGAGGAGGAGGAGGAGGAGGAGGAGGAGGAGGAGGAGGAGGAGGAGGAGGAGGAGGAGGAGGAGGAGGAGGAGGAGGAGGAGGAGGAGGAGGAGAAACACAAATATGAAAGGGGACAGGGGCCAAGCAGTCTTAGGTCCATTGGTGTAGATTTAAAAAAGGACAGAACTAAATATCCAAGCCAAATGCAACAATGGAAACAAGAGGCCCTAACACTCTTAACTGAAATTGGGTGTGTAATATTGGCAGACTGAGGGGGCAGAGTATTATGGTATGAAATATACTCTGGCAACATGGTAGAAGAAAATCAATACTGGTGGTGGAATTAGCCCTGATTCATTGTATGTCTAAATCCCAACTATGAAGAACTTGGTAAATCATAATGGTTTCAATAAAATAGAAAAAAAGAAAAATACTCTTCACATTATTATATTCACTTAGATTTCATAACAACTAAGCAAGAAAGATAGTATTGCTTTTTGTATTTTACTGATGAGGAAATTAGTTAACAGGAAGTTGAAATCAACTTATGAAACAAAGATCAGAATTCAAGCAATATGACTTAACATACTCATTTTTGACAACAGATGTTGCTCTTTTCCAGATAATAAACACATTAAAATCTAGCTTTTTTAAACTAGCCTTGGCTATGTTTCCCAAATCATTTAAATCACCCTTTCCAAGAAACCTGATGAAATTCCATAAATCCATTGGGTGGGTGGGGAATTGGGTCATACCCACAGTGCTTAGGGATTACTCCTGGCTCTATGCTCAGAAACCTCTCCTGGCAGGCTCGGGGGATCTTATGGAATGCTGGGATTCGAACCTTGCATTCAAGGCAAATGCCTTACCTCTATGCTATCTCTCTGGCTCCAAATCCATTTTACTTTTATGTAAAATTTTAGAGAGCTTTTATTAAAAATTTTAAAACAATACCTAAGTAACCCATTTATTATTTATTTTAAATCTTAAATTAAAGATCTAGGGCAAGTTCCTATTATGACCTCAGACTAATTCAGTTAAAAGCTACCCTTATCTTAATCTAAATTTGAAATATTTATTTTTTTCATTCTTTTATAAATAAATGTGGAGTTTCTGATACTCGTCTTTTTTTCCTGCTACCACCCCTTCCCCTTCCCACTCTTCATCCAAGTCCTTGCCAGTGCATTCTCAGGCTTGGGTCCTGTTAGTGTCCTGTAGGGAAAAGAGGGTGCCATGATTAAGAAGTCACAGGCACTGTTAAGAGTCAAACTGTGATACATTGGGGTCTGAGTTTCATCTTGCAACATGAGTGGATGGTTAAAATGAAGTCCCACTGGCTTTGGTGTCAAAACTTAATCACAGCTAATGCCAAACCAAATATTGCTAAATCTTTATATTCTTTTTGGTTAATTATTTAATGTTCATGCATTTCCCTGTTATCCATTACATGCTCATTAACATCAACCACATCAAAGACCTAGCTCTTAACATTTTATTTTTATATGTCTCAGGTACTTAAATATTCAGAGCTTTGGACAAAGTGATAGCACAGCAGGTAGGGTGCTTGCTTTTCATGCAGCTGGCCTGGGTCAATCCCCAACAACCTTTAAGGTCCTCTGTATGCTCAGAAAGTATGCCAGGCATACTAAAATCTAAGCAAATAAATAAAATATTCAGTGTTCTATTATAAAACTATTTTCCTTATTCACTTATTATTTAGAACACAGCCAGTGATGCTTGAGGAACCATATTTGGGATACTGGGGATCATATTCGGGTTGGCCACAAGCAAGACAAATGCCCACCAGTGGTACTGCTTCTTTGGCCTCCTATTTGGAAATTCTTTCTTCCCCCCCTCTTTCTGTATTCATTCAGTAAAATCACCAAATTTCTTTTTCAGTGTATTCAATATTCCCACATTTTTCTCATCTTAATCTTATTCAAGCGCAGCTTTGGAAAATTTGTATTTCCTTTAACAGTATTTCCATATAAGTTTTTAAAACATGAATTTAGTACTGTGCATTATTAATCAAGCATATGCCCATATTAAATAATCTTAATGCTAATCAACTAAGGAGTCTACATCAACTATCCAGTGTGTAGTACTAATATAAAAAAAAAAACTAAAATTGGGCCCGGAGAGATGGCACAGCGGCGTTTGCCTTGCAAGCAGCCGATCCAGGACCAAAGGTGGTTGGCTCGAATCCTAGTGTCCCATATGGTCCCCCGTGCCTACCAGGAGCTATTTCTGAGCAGACAGTCAGGAGTAACCCCTGAGCACCGCCAGGTGTGACCCAAAAACTAAAAAAAAACCAAAAAACCAAAAAACAAAAAAAAACTAAAATTGTGATTTTTAGTGTAAGGTGTTTAAACATTTTTTTCTAAGCTTGTATTTGTTAGCCATTCACTTAAATGAGTATCTGAGTTGTAAACTTCAATGTGAAATGATGGAATATTAATAACTTCTCTATTCCTACATCTTAGTGGAATTTTGCAAAAATATTTTAAAGTTATAGTTCAAATGATGAATTTTTCTTTTTCTTCATTTGAAAAGGGAGAATAGCGGGCTCATGGGATTGCCTAATGAGTCAGGCAATTCAAGGCTAGAAATAAAGAAGTGTTGCTTGAGCCCTGCAGTGTGGAGGACCAGCAGCGTCACACCTGGTGGTGCTAAGGAGCCTTGAGGGCTACACATGGTGTAGGGATTAAACCAGGGTCTTGCACATAAAGGTTATATCTCTGACCCTATGCTATTTCCCAGCTCTTCTCTTTTTAAATATACCTTCTTTTTTTTGCTTTTTGGGCCACAACCGGTGATGCTCAGGGGTTACTCCTGGCTATGTGCTCAGAAATGGTTCCTGGGTTGGGGAACCATACGGGACACCAGGGGTTCAAGCCGCCGTCCATCCTAGTTTAGCTGTGTGCAAGGGAAACATCCTACCGCCCTACCACTTGCGCCACTGCTCTGGCCCCAGATATGATACATTTTTTATAGTATGTAAAACACTTAAAGACAATTATCAAGTAAGCACCCATAGAAAAACCATTCAGAAGGCTTATTCTTCTTAGTGGTAACAATTATATACCTAAGTCAAGGGAAAAAATCAATGCTAAATGATTGATTAACATTTCCTAATGAAGCCCCCTGAAAGAAAATGCACAGGAAATACAATAGATAAGATATAATTATAACTGCTAATGGTGTATTTGTCATTTTGCTACACTGTAGCCTTACTTTTTGCAGTTATTTAATTCTCAATAACTAAAGAAATTGAAAGAGACTGCATATTTAGCAATCCAGTGCTTGTTTAAAAAAAATAGAAGCCTCAGCGACCAGATAGATTAGCTCAGTAGAATAGCCCTGTATTGTAAGTATGAGGCTTTAAGTCTGATGTAATCCCCCCAAACAACTTCCTGTCTATCTTACCTGGATGGGAGGGATCTGTGGTTGCTAATAAAGGGGTTGCCTCAGAGGTGAGAGGAGACTGAGCAAGAAGTCTCAGGAGGGAGCGATCAGAGACAGGATGGGTGGATGAAGGGCAGCTGAAGGAGGCTGCTTAAAAAGGTTTAGCTCAGAAGCCATATGAGAGAAGCACATTATATTAATAAAACTTCATGTCTCCTAAAACTTCATGACTGCTGTGGGTCATTTCCTCGCTGTCACCCTGATACCTACAGACCTGCTAGGCTGGAGGGGCGGCAGGCACCACCCATTCACTCCATGAACCATCAGGACTATAATTAATATTTTTACAACAGCCTGATTTCCATCCTATATGACCAGGTGGGTCTAGTGGTTTGGCTGTTTGTCATTTCCAGCAACAAAGTATATGATCTTTGGCATACTCTAATGATGATTACCAAGAGCGCAAGCACTGCAACCAAGTATATATGACACCCCTTCACTGTAACAAAAGGGAAGGGAAAAGGGTGGGTAGGGGAGAGAGGGCCTCTCTCACAGAGGACACCAAAACACAATGCTTTTGCTTTTCCCTTCTAAGTTTAGGCTAATAAGTACCTTCCAATTTGTTCTAATAACTGAAGGGGGGGAGATATTATTAAAAATCTATATAGAAGAGCTCAAAAACAACTCTGCTCGTATGTAAATAAGATCCACATCTAAACAAGAGGATTTTTGTTCGTTTGTTTGTTTTGGGGGCCACACTGTGCCCAAAAGTCCTGGCTCTGCAATCAGAAATTACTCTTGGCAGGCTCAGGAGACAATAAGGGATGCTGGGGATAGAACTTGAGTAGGCCACATTCAAGATAAACTCCCTACCTGCTGTGCTATCGCTCTGCAACAGGGTTTTTTAAAGCCATTTTTCTGTTTTTCTTTTTTTAAGCCACACCCGGTAACACATAGGGGTTACTCCTGGCTATGCGCTCAGAAATTGCTCCTGGCTTAGGGCACCATATGGGACGTCAGGATCAAACTGCGGTCCGTCCTAGGCTAGTGCGGGCAAGGCAGACACCTTACTACTGGCACCACTGCTCTGGCCCCTAAAGCCTAATTTAATTTACATCATTATTACATGAATTTAAACATGAATATGATTGCTTTCAGTGATGTAACAAAAAGCTGAAGAGTGTAAAGTCAATTCAACACCAAAAGAGAAGGAAAAGAAGTAATAATGCATTTTTGGTTTAAATTACAAATTGATACATGACTATGGACAAATAAATTTATACGTCACTGCTAAACTATGCTGATTTCACTAGAATCTAAGATTTCTCAGAAAAGCAGAAAACTGATTAGAAATAAACTTGTGGTCTTAAAGTAATAGACTGATGAACACGAATAATTTTCTGGAAATACTGTTATTCTGTGTTAGAAGGTGAACCAAGCACTGAGAACAAACAGTATGGTTAAAAAAAAACTAAAGTATTGACACGCTGTCACATGATAAATGATGCAGAAAGTTAAATGATACTGCTAACTAAACAATGCAGATTTATGAGAATGTGTGAAATAGGAAAAGGTTAACTTTTCAGTTTTTCTAAAAGATATCTTATAATTGGAAATTGCTCGTGTCTTAGACACAACCACTTACGTAGTTAACATTACTTACCTGATAATATACCTAGCAATAAAGAGAAATTATAACTATAGAATGCTATCAGACCAAAAAAATGAATAAAAATAATTTCAAAGTAATCTTAGAATGACTTGAGATTTAATTAAAATGTGCTTAATTAGGGAAAGATATCACAGTAAACTCTCATTTTAACCCATTATAATTATTCTGAAGGGAACTTTTAAAGCATGTGCCAAGATTTTTTAAAGACCCTAATTTTTTGTTCATTTAATTCCACTTTAAAATTTATTGACTTCATTGACTTCATGCAAACAAAAGGAGTGAAAATAAAATAGCATTGTTAGGTATATCAACATAATCCAGCAGTAGATAAACTTTGGTAGATGTGCCTATCCACTGTGTTGCAAAGTGACCCTAGATAAACGGTCACTTTGCAACATATATTTTACACGTGTTTGGCTTGTTTGACCATTTCACTTTTTAGTAGTGAAAAAAAAGTAAACTTAACATTTAAACGTAACATTTACAAGAACAAAAATTATGTTTAAAAATAAGGTTGTTGGGGCCAGAGTGGTAGCTCAGTGGTAGGGCATTTGCCTTGCATACAGCTGACTGAGGATGAATGTGGGTTCGATCCCTGGTATCCCATATGGTCCCTCGAGCCAGGGGTGATTTCTGAATGCAGAGCTGGGAGTAACTCCAAGCATCACTGGGTGTGATAAGGGGGGGGGGGGGCGGCGAAGAGATAGCACAGCAGTAGGGCTCTTGCCTTGCATGCTGCTGACCCAGGACAGACCCACCTGGTTTGATCCCTAGCATCCCATATGGTCCCCAGAGCCGGCCAGGAATGACGTATGAGCACAGAGCCAGGAGTAGCCCCTGAAGGCCGCTGCCCAAAAACCAAAATAAAAACAAAACAAAAACAAAAATACCCTCCAAATATATATGTATATATGACTGTAAATATTTTTAAATGAACACTCATGTAATTCTTATGCTACTAAGTGATGATATTGGACAAGTTAAGTCTGTTGAAGTATTGACTTAATTGTAACAGAGTAACAAAAAATATATGATAACATTAACTACTTTGGTATAACAGATGTTACATGTGTAAAAAATGATTGCCCACACACTGAGTCATATTGCACAATCAGGATGGATTTAAGAAAAGAAATCATCTCAAAAGAACAAAAGATTTGAATTGAAGCTTCTTATTATCTAGACTTGAAAACATTACATGAGTCTCTGCAATTCAACCTCTTCATTTGTGAAATGAGGCAGGAATATTACTGATTCTGATTTTATTCGAAGTATAAAGTGAGTTAACACATGTACTTAGAACTGTGATGGGCATGTATAAAAGTGGCTCAACAGGGCCGGAGATATAGCACAGCGGTAGCGCGTTTGCCTTGCACACAGCGAAGGTGGTTTGAATCCCGGCATCCCATATGGTTCCCGAGTGCCTGCCAGGAGCGATTTCTAAGAGCAGAGCCAGGAGTAACCCCTGAGTGCTGCCAGGTGTAACCTAAAAACCAAAGGTGGGGGGCTCAACAGATGCAAACTGCTATTATTTACTTAATTTTACATCTTGCTTTTGTTATGAACAGCAATTTAGAAATCTTTTCTTTCTTTAATTCACAGTGAAATACAAAGTTATTTATGATTGTGTTTTAGTCTTCACCAATGTCTACTTCCCTTTAGTAATGGCCCCCTCTCTCCCGTTCCTCTATAAGAGGCACTTTTAAAGATAACTTGACACTGTGTTTTTCAGTACTGTTGCCAACAGGATTTTGTGCACAATACTTTAGTACTTTTCAGATCCCTCTTCCTCCCAGTTGAACACTGTTGTAATGTTCTCTTCCCTATCCACTATCCCCTCCAAAGTGGCATGCTTGGGATTGAAAACCAATTCTCTAGTTCCTTGTTTCTATTGTCTTTAGCATTTGTTACTCTACCATTATGTTTCATTTTATTGGCTGTAGATAGTGCCTCAAAAGAACGCCCTCCCTCTTTTCTTCCTTTCCTCTCTCCCTTTTCCACACCCCTTGGAGGTGGGGCAGTGACTGAATCCAGACCTTCCACATGCAGGGCATGTCTCTGCAAATACGTCACATGCCTGGTAGAAGTGTTTTTACTCGAAAATTATCTCCCTCTCTCTCATGTAACAGCAAATGATCAAAGGCAGTACTATTATTGTGGTGGAGTCTGAGGTTGCAAATAATGACAAGTTGCAGTTCTTCCAGGATTTGTGCTCTTGGTTTAGAGACAAATATTATGGTTATGGTGCATGCTGGGGTTACTATGGTGCTTATTCATATTCATATCAAAGTTCTTATTTCTTGGTCATAATGCTGGCATATTTTTTTAGTTCAGGTGCTTGATGAGGATTATACTCCCTTTTTGTGGCACTCATTCACACCTGGTGTGCTAAAGACAAAAACTGTAAGCTGCATCTAAGATTGTAGAGAACTGCCAGGATCTGTATTAGGTACATGTTAGACTTGGATTTAAACTCAGGGCCATACTCTTGCAAGGCAGAAACTCTATGACACTACACTATTCTGGTCCCAACTTGGAATTATAAATGCAGATATGTCTTATTCTTACAAGCACTACAATTTTACTGAAACACTAAATTTAAATGAAATTCAGTAAACTGTATTATGTAGCTACCTAGTAAGGAAGTTGTGACTTTCTGGGGCCAGAGCGGTGGTTCAGGGCGTAAGGTATCTATCTGCCTTGCGTGCGGTAGCCTAGGACAGACCACGGTTTGATCCCCCAGTGTGCCATATGGTTCCCCAAGCCAGGAGTAAACCCTGAGCGTCACCGGGTGTGGCCAAAAAACAAAAAAAAAAAAAAAAAAAAAAAAAAAAAAGGAAGCTGTGACTTTCTGAAATCAAGCTCCTTATTTTATAACCACACTAATATGTGGTTCACTTGTCTGTGTATCTCAACTCCACCTTTCTTCTTGATCTACACTATAGAGTAGTGCAAGAAAATCAGTCTTGGACAAAAGGTTGTAAATACCCTGTTAAGTAAATACCCTGTTACTTTTTACATTGAATTTATAATTCCTCTCATAAAAATGAACATATTTCATTTTTGAGTCATCCAAGCTGTTGTCAGGATCTAAGGGGGCCACTCCTGAAAATACATGATTCAGTGCTTATTTATGCCTTTTAATAAAGCCCAATGATGCTAGAGGCCACTATGGCCATAACCTGGTAGTGCTCAAAGGATTCAAAGTGAGGTCCAATGCTACTGATGTCTAAGCTATCTTCCAATAATGATATTTAATTAATAAACCTTCCTAAGGGGCCAAAGAGATAGTACAGCAAGCAGGTAGGGAGGCACTAAACTTGCATATAGTTAATCTGAGTTCAATTCTTGGCATCCCATATGGTTCCTCAAGCCCTGCCAGGAGTGACTGCTGAGAGCAGTTGGGAATAACCCTAGTGTGGCCCAATCCTCCCAAATCTTGCCTATTTATTTAAGTACAAACCATTATTTCCTCCATATATAAGAGTCTAACTGCCTTGATATATATATATATATATACAAACAATAAATACACAGCATAGGTAAAATTTGAGTTCAGTGTTTAAAACCAAATCTTATATCCCTCATGCATATCTGAAAAAACAAAATTTTGAAGCATCTAAGCTTGTAAAATAACCAAAAATTCAATAAAAAGTAAGAAAAATTGCTCCTTAAAAAAACTGTGATTATATAGGTAGTAATTAAAATAACCTAGTTTAGTTTTTTTATACTATGTTGTCATTTTAGGTTATCCTAACATTATTTTGAATAAGCCAAAAATTTTACATATGCCATATATTTAGTGAATACTCTTCTTGATTTTATATTTTGAACAAAAAGGGTGGGTATAAAGCTAACATTTTTATTGATTCAACTTATTAAACTTATTTAAGTGGGATTTGGGGGGATGAGCCATACCTACCAGTGAGGCTACACCTGCTAGTGCTTGAGGTTTGAAACAGTCATTTGTGTAGCAAGTACCATAAACAAGGCAAGTACCTTAACTGCTGTACTATTTCTCCTATATCACATTTAATAGTATAGATTGGAACAAGTACTAAAAAATATAGAATGTGAAACTTAAATAGCCAGAAAATTATGTAAATAAACTTTGCTATATTATTTATTATTTTGAACATTAAACTGAGTCATCTAGAGAGTGGCATCTCCCTAGAAGAATCCATTTCCTTTGGTCAAAATATCTTCAGATTCTATTTTACTTCCTACTGCTTAAAACAAAAATTTTACATTAACATACTTCTATAAATTCTTCCTCAAATTTTAACTAAAAGCAAACATTTCCCAATAGCCTACACTGTAAAAATTCTCACTTCTTTAAAACAACTGTTTTCTTATTTCTACTAAATAAGGAATATATAAAATAAAACAAACCTCTTTTGGAATCCTAAACTCTGTATCCATAATTCTGGATTACAACTAACATACTATGCTATGTATATTTCAATCATGCACATATATAATTTTATATATCAATTTACTCATTAAATATGTAATGAATAGAGTGTATGTTATTAATACAATATGAAGAAAAAGAAAATTTAATGATACATAAATCAGGATGAGATTTAGGGAGCTCAAAAATATTTAAAGGATAAGTGTATGTTACTTGAGAAGTAAAATTTTTCCTTTCTAGATTGTATCTGTTTAATTCATATTACACACCCAGCTTTTATAAACTGGCTTTTAGACACCTGAAGAGTAGTTATAAGATATCTAATCATAAAAATATACACGTATACAGATAAATACAAAAAAGGTTATAAGTCCTAAAATTTGATTATTAATAAATAAATTTAGTTTGGAAAGACAATGGAGAATTTCTAAGTGCAGCTATAAATTATTTGGATTCCCAGTCCAGTCCCTTAAACCAAACATTTTATATGCCACCACTTTTCCCACTGGGGGAAAAAATAAAAAGCTTAACATATAAACTTCTCATAAAGACTCAGACTAGAGTTTGAACCATGAAACTATTTCCTGTACATTATTAGAAATTCAAAAAGCAAATAATTTTATTTCATACTAAGTAATATTTAAATTTTAAGAACGATATAACATTTATTTAGAAGTAAATCTCAAATTCTGACCGTACTATATTTGATGATACACAAGTTTATCTGACTTTTCAGATGGTTCATGTGAGATTACTTAACAGTCCACAAGAGGGCACACTTTCAATTACTAAAAATTCAAGTTGTTTTTTTGGATTTTGATCATATAAGGTGGTTTTCAGGGCTAACTCCTTGCTCTGTACTCAAAGATTACTCTTGGCAGATTCAGGAAACCATATTAGATGCTGGAATAGAACCCAGGTCAGTCAGTTACATATACTACCTAAGGTACTATTACTCTGGTGGTATTAAAATTGTTTTTATTAAGCTTTTCTTTAGGGACAAATCAGTCAAAGTTGGACAGTTTTTTTGAACTAATTATTCAACATTCTAAGAAGGTAAGATCCTAAGTTTTATATGCCAGGATCTCTATATTAATATTAAATTAAAAAGTATGTAATATTATCAGCTATCTGGAAGTTAACTCCCTAAAATTACATTTAAGAAATTCTGCTACTATGATTTTTGATTCTTCATATTTTTTTGTTTGTTTAGGCACCAAAAAGTTTTTTTTGTTTATCTTCATATATTTTATAGTCCTCAGATAAATAACTTCTTTTTAACAATTTGGTAGGAGAAGAAATGAAAAAACCTTTTTGTTGTTGTGGGGCTAGACGTGGCAATGCTCAAGAGTTATTCCTGGCAGGCTTGGGGACCATATTGGGGATCAAACTCAGGATGACAAAGCAAACACCCTACCTTCTATACTATATTGCTCCAGCCCCGAGAAATGAAACACATATTAAATGTTTAAAAAAAAAATTCCAGTTCACCTGGTTAAGATCATTACTTGGGGCTAGGGCTGAAATGCTTTATATGTAGGAATACTAGATTTGGTCCCTGTTACTACTACATGGTTCTCTAGCAGTCAGGAGAAACCCTCACGCACTACCAGGGTCATAATAGATCTTCCTTGCAAACATTATTCAAGTATCTAACAGAGTAACTGAGAAGGGTTAAGCATAAATAATGACTTATTGGAAGTCAGAGAGTAAGTTAGGAATGAATTGGTGAACCCCAGAGTTTGATCCGCAGCATCTTATATGGTCTTCTGAATGCTGCCAAGAAGTAATGCTTGGAATACAGAATCAGGCACAGGCCCTGAACTGAGTATGGCCCAAAAACAAAAGAAAAAATGTCATGGATCATGTATGCATGGTCTACATACTGATCCATTTCCTGCTCACATTTAAAGATCACTCCAGCAATGCTTCACCATCAATTTCCTGCATCATCAACTTGCCCCCTTAATGGATTAATAATCATATAAACATTCATATGCTGAGAACTTCCTTTACCCCATCAAACAGAAAAATCTAGATTCTTACTCACTACCAACTGCTCAAATTTTCTGCTGCTTTTGTAGCAAAAATTTCATCAATTGTCTATTACTACTACATTTCTACTTTTTCTCATAATCATTGTGCTTTTATTCTCATTAAATCATAGATGTCCTTTTTATGGCTAGTAATACACCTAATGTTGCCAAATGTAATGGACAAATGTCAGATGTAATGTGATTAAAATTAGCTGAGTTTTCAACAGTTGATCACTTTTCTTCTTTCCAAACAATTCTGCTTTCTAGAACAACATTCTCTGGATTTTTCTTCATGTTACATTGTTAACTGACTCCAGAATCCTAATTTGATTCCATGTCAACTTCCTATCTTCACTCTGGTGTTGATCTTATTAATCTCATGATTTAAAAATAGCACCTGTATGCTAATGACTCCCATATTTATACCTATTTCAACTCTGTTCCTGTATGAATCCTAATATTTCCAATTGAAACCCAATAAGGAGAAGTTAGCAATTTTACTATGGATTTTAGGGGATATATTATACACTGAACAAAAATTCTTTATTTCATATATTGCATATATTCACCTTACTACTTTCCTTGCCTTTATATTTTCTAAATTTACTTCTACATTTTTTTGATAAAATCTACGTTTTTGATGAGGCCCAATTTGTTTTTAGGATTGTAATTTTTAAGTTTTTACAAGAAATCTTTTCCAAACTCACAATAAAAATTTTCTCCTAGAAATTTGTATATTTAATATCACTTCATTTTGGAGTAACAATATGGGTATAAATATATAATTACTGTAGTTACTATCAATATTCACACTGCTTCAAGGCCTTTCAAGTGTTGTAAAGCATTTTCTTTATATAACTAGGTGCGTTTCTTAATATCTTATCCTAGTTAATAAATATATCCTCTATCCTGATAACAGCACACTAATTTGGTTACTATACAGTTTAATATCCCAAATCATAAGACTGACATAAAGATAATAAAATGAATAAAGTCATTAAAATATTATAATTGGAACCAGAAAAATAGCACAGTGGTAGGGCGTTTGTTTTGCATGTGGCTGACCCCAGGACAGACCTGGGTTCGATTCCCGGCATCCCATATGGTCCTCCTACCATGCATGCCAGGGGCAATTTCTGAGTGCAGAGCCAGGAGTAATTTCTGACTGCTGCTGGGTGTGGCCCCCAAACCAAAAATAAATAAATAAATTAATTAAAGTAGATTCATTTTAAAATATTATAATCAATGAGGCATGAATATTGAACTAAAAAGTATTAAAATATTAGCCAATCAAATTCAGACCAAGAGATGTTGTATTAACTAATAACCGAAGGCAGCAAATTCTCTTCTTGATTATTTTTTGTTTTGGGGCCACACTGGTGTGTTCAGGGCTTATTCCTGAATTTGTCTGTTCTCAGTGATCATCTCCTGATGGGCTTGGAAGTTTATAGATTGCTGGGAATCAAATCCAGGTTGGTGAGTGGAAGGCAAACACCTTACTTGCTGTACTACTACTGGTTTGGGACAGCAAATTCTCAAGACAATGTTTCTCAAGCTCTGTTCATGCTCAACAAGTACTGAGTGCCTACAATGTGAATGGCAGCTGTGGCTGAGAATGTTGATAACAAATGAGACAGATAACAATGCCTGTGCCCTTAAAACGTTTTGATCACAATACAAGAAAACTGGATTAATTTTGCGTAAGTGTTTTACAACATAGTGTTAGGGAAAATGTAAATTAATACCACAATGACATATCATTACAATGAAATGGCTTGGGGCTAAGAAAAAGACTAATAATTTCTACTGTTGAAAACAGAAGAGGGGCTGGAAAACAGTGCAAGAACACTTTCCTTTCACAGGGCTGACCCAGCTTCAGTTCTCAAACCACATATAGTCTACCCTCAGGACCACCAGGAGTGATCCCTGGGCAGTAAGCCTTAAGCAGTCAAGTATGGCCCCAAACCCAAACTCAAATAAACAAAATCAGGAGGGACCAGAAACCAGTTTTGTTTAGAGTGAAACTGGTTGTAATCCAATAAACAACTGAAACCATGGAAAATAACAGT
This sequence comes from Suncus etruscus, assembly GCF_024139225.1. NCBI lineage: Eukaryota > Metazoa > Chordata > Mammalia > Eulipotyphla > Soricidae > Suncus > Suncus etruscus. The sequence goes on from NC_064849.1 coordinate 95,558,537, forward strand.
ATTTCTCATATGATGCATAAAAAACGATGTGCAAAAAATTGGTACAACTGGGGCCGGAGCAGTGGCACAAGTGGTGAGGCGTCTGCCTTGCGGTATTGGCCTACGACAACCACGGTTCAATATCCCATCGTCCCATATGGCCCCCATCCAGGAGCGATTTCTGAGCGCATAGCCTGGAGTAGCCCCTGAGAGTCACTAGGTGTGGCCCAAAAACCAAAAAAGAAAAAGGTACAACTATTTTAAGAAGTAATTTGACATTATTTGCTAAAGGTCCTGCCATCTTTGCTCCTATTTTATACCAAGTAGAAGATGCAAGTTGCTTAAAACTAGTCTCTCTTAGAATCTCCTCTTTTTTAGTGGTATATAAATATTGAACTAAAATAAAATGGGGGGGGGGGGGGTTTGGGCCACACCATGGGTGCTCAGGGGTTACTCCTGGCTCTGCTCTCAAGAAATCCTTTAGCAGGCCTGAGGGACCCATGGGATGCTGGGATCCCGGGTTGTGTCCTAGGTCGACTGTGTGCCCTTACTGCTTGCTGTGCTGTCGCTCTCCGGCCCTCATATTTGTTTCTTAGAGATGGCAATGACACGAAAGCATAAACCAAAACCTGTAAGCACTTGGAAGTCTTTAGTCATGTCCATTCAAAAATCCCAATGTCCAATAACCTCTGATAAAGTCAGGAGGAAATAAAATAATTTCCTGGGCTTCTTGGGAGTTGTGATTTGGGGATTTTGAGAATTCCCAAAATCCAGCAGGAAGAGCTTAAATATGGGGAGAGGAATGAAACTCCAGCTCTCAAAGAAGTGAAGCTCTTAGTGCAATCTATTACAAACACCTGCCAAACCCAAGGTTTGCAGGAAAGAGAACAGGAATTTTAACAAGTCCCCCAGGTTATTCCAATACATACTAAAATTCAGAAACTGGGTCCAACAGATTATTGTACCTCACCATCAGCCCCTCCACCCCTTTATAATGTGGTAAAATTTGAGTAATATCCAAGGTTGGTTTTTTTTTTTGTTTTTTTTTTTTTGTTTTTGGGTCACTCAGTGATACTAGGGATTACTCCTGGTTCTGCACTCAGAAGTTACTCCTGGGAGGCTCAGCAGACCATATAGGATGCCAGGGATTGAACCCAGATCAGCTGTCTGCAAGGCAGACTACCTACCCACTGTGCTATATCACTCTGGCCCAACCTTTGGTTTTGTTTTAGGGTCATATCTAGTGGTGCTCAGGGCCTATTCCTAGTTCTGCACTTAGGAATTACTCCTGATGGGCTAGTGGGAATACATGGGTTATGGGGATCAAATCTGGATCAGCTGTGTGCAAGGCACTGTATCCACTGTACATTCAAGCCTCAGTATTAACATTTCTAACAAGTTTCCAAAATGATACTAGTGATCCCTGGGCCACATGGAAAACTAAAGAGCTTGGCCACAAGAAATGATATTGAAGAAGACTCTACCTGCACTGAATTTTGATAGCTTGGTAGAAAATGTTAAGATAGGCTGGAAGATAGCATAGAAGTTAGGGCACATGCCTACCCATGACTAACAAATTTTAGCATTGCCAAGTACATCCCTAGAAGCCTTTTGAGCATTACTGGTACGGGCTAGTGGTTTCCAGCACAGCAAGGCCTGTACAGCAACCTATCCTTGGATTCTAGCACTGAAGCAACAGCCAGATTGGCCAAGTATTCCTAAGAGTGACCCCTAGGTTCCATGAACACTGTTTAGAAGCCACACTCTCTATAAACATTGTCAGATGAAGGATCAAAAGAAGTAGTAAGTGGCGGACCCAGATTCAATCTCTGGCTCCTCTGATGGTCCCCTGAGCCCACTAGTTGTGGTACCAGAGTACAGCCAAGAATAAGCCCTGTGTCCTGAGGCAGAAATAATAACAAGGTAAAAAAAAAAAAAGTACTAATGAAGCAATGAAAGACAAGGTAACAAAGAGAAAAAACAGATATAAAAGAAACTTCACTATTTGGATATCAAAGACAACTGACAGAGAAGTATGTAGGGGAACTTTCAGCTTCTAATTTTAAGTATTAAATGTGTAATATATATATATATATAATATATATACATATGTACACTCACAACCCAATATCACGAATTACCTTCTTGCCGTTATTTAAGGTTGTTTTAAAATACTGATGTAAAGCCAAAAAAAAAGATAAATACAAAATGTTATCACTTATATGTGATATTTGGAATAACTGCATGAAGAAACGTAATGGATTAAAAGGGAGTTGTCTCAAACACCATTGGCACCATAGTATAGCAAGGAAAAGGAAAGAAACTGAGTGGAAGAGTAAAAAAACAAATATAAAAGGATGGAGGCCAGGGGCCAAATGGTCTCAGGTGAATTGGTAGTGTTAAAAAGGAAAACAACTAAATACCTAAGCCAAAGGCAACAACAATGGAATCAAGACTTAAAATGAGCCTATTATTCTGGCAGGCTGGGGGACAGTGGGGGTGTTATGGGATGCTCTTGGGAACACTGGTGGAGGGAGGTGGACACTGGTGATGGCCAATCAGGGACTGGCCCTGATTTATTTTATGCCTGAAACGCAACTAAGTATAAAGGACTTTGTAAATCATAATGGTTTCAATAAAATAGAATTAATTACTTATGATGTAAAATAGCTGCTCAGGGCTCAGAATAAAATGTGCATACAGATAAAGAAAATAAATAAAAATAGTAAAGAGCTCTCTCTCAAGGAAAAAAAAGTAAAAAAACAAAAAAACAAAAAAAATAAGAAATAAAAAAAAGAAAAAAAAGATCTCTCTCTCTCTCTCTCTCCCTCCCTCCCTCCCTTCCTCCCTCCCTCCCTCCCTCCCTCTCCCCTACCCCCCATGCAAGGCCCAGCTACAGTCTTTGCTCCTCAGTGAAAAGCCCTAAACATGTTTCAGCTTTGTGTATATGCATGATCCTTGCAATATGTGTTAAAACAATTAGAGGGGCCGGAGAGATAGCACAATGGTAGGTTGTTTGCCTTGCACGCAGCCAATTCAGGACGAATGGCAGTTCAAATCCCAGCATCCCGTGTGGTTTCCCAAGCCAGGCAGGAGCGATTTGTGAGCCCAGAGTCAGGAGTAACCCCTGAGCGCTGTGAGGTGTGACCCCAAAATGAAACAAACAAAAACAAATAAACAAAGCACAATTATTAGAGCTTAATCTCTGGCGAGTTCTATAACAAAGTGTGTGACCTAGGCATCAAAACAACAAAAGGGAATAGAAGGGGTAAAAGGAATAACATAGGAATAACACTTTATATTAGTCTCCAAAATTCTGAGTGTTTCAATGTAGTTAAGATTTCTAGTCAGCAAAAATATAAAGAAAAAAGTTAAGATTATGGATGGCTTCATGAGAAAAGACTTGGAAAGTATTTCTAAAAGACACAAAATATGGTGCTCTATGGAGCAATAGTATAGCAGGTAGGGTGTTTGCCTTGCACAGTCAGCCCAGGTTTGATTCCCGGCCCCCCATATGGTCCTCTGAGCACAGCCAGGAGTGATCCCTGAGCACAGAGACCTAAGTAAAAGCCATGAGAACTGCAAGGTTCAAAACAGGGGTCAGAGTAAGGTGTTTGCCTTGCATGCGACTAGCCCAGGATGGACCTGGGTTTGATCCCTGAGTGCAGAGCCAGGAGTAACCCCTGAGTGCTGCTGGGTGTGGCCCCAAAACCCAAACTCCACCCCCAAATCAAAACAAAAAACTCTAAATATAAACCAACACAAAATCTATCTTGAGTTATTTTCCTTCTCTTGAAAACTTTTTAGAAATTCACATCTTATGATGCCAGAGCTATAGCACAGTGATAGGGCCTTTGTCTTACATGTGAATAACCCAGGATGAACTGCTGTTCAATCCCCCAGCATCCATATGGTCCCCCCAAGCCAGGGGCAATTTTTGAGCACATAGCCAGGAGTAATCCCTGAGTGTCAAATGGGTGTAGCCAAAAAAAAAAAACAAACGAACAACCAAACAAAAAAAATCATACCTTAGACATAAAATTCACTAAAGGTAAATCTATAAAGAGCTGAAATATAACCTAGATATTCAGATCTCTAATGGTATAGTATAACCTATGAGTAATCTTTCAGGTATTCAAAGAAATGGACAGAATACCATCAGCGAGGGTAGTCCTATATTCTCTCAACGAAGGAATTTTGAAAAACTGAGATGGCATAAACTATAGTTATATGCAAATAATTTGTATTACTAAAGGTAGAAAAATTCTTTTTCATTCAATCAATCAAGATACGGATAATGAAAGAGATAATTTATGAAGACTTTTTATAAATTATTTTATTTAAAGACCATGTATTACACAGTTGCTCAATTTTATTAAGTTTAAGATGCCTAATCCAAAATTACTTTTCACTTCTGCATTGAAGCCTTAATCAGACTAGAAGTAACATAAGGGGTAAAGAATTTTGCATAGTAACTTTGTACATCAAAACTATAAGCCATCGACCTGTTAAATTGCAGGGAATTTGAGCCATACCTGGCTTACGCCTGGCTCTGTGCTCAGAAATCATCCAGTGTGGATTGGGAGTTCCATGTATAGTACTAAATAAAGTGCTAGAAACTGAACCTGGGCTGACCACGTGCAAGGCAAGCATTAAGACTGACACTCTCTCTGAGTCCTGTAACAATATTTTAAAACAATAAAACAAGAGGTTGCATTCTGCTCTAACTCATGGGATAAGGGTATAAAACAAATTTCAGAACCCGTGCAAAGATTTTATAATGCAGTCTTTAGAACTGGAACACCAAAAAAGTTGGCATTTATTTCCTATACTGTTAAACACACAAGTTATCTCTCTGTTTTTGTTTTAGGACCATGCCCAGAGGTGCTCAGGGCTTATTTGTGGTTCTGGTTAGGTGATGCTCCAGAGACCATATGCAATGTGTGGGATTGAAGCCTCATGCAAGGTAACTGCTTTACTTGCTATACTATCTCTTTAGCCACACACATTTTTATAGTAGACATAATGTATGTATGAATTTACAAGGCAACCAATCTGTAGGCAGTATTTAACCTACATTCTGAGATACAGATGGAAGAAATTACACATAGTGCATGCTAGTTGTATGCCAGGCACCAAGCTAGCTGCTTTACATTGTTTTCTAATGTAATCTTCACAATAAACCAATAAATTCTCATCTTCATTTTAGAGATGAAAAATAAACAATTTTACCAAGTATAATTTAATACATAAACTCAGAACTCAGATATCAGACACAAAAAATTATAAAATGGTTTTTGAACAAAATAAAAGATGTTTAATCTCACTTAAATTCTGTGTAGAATTAATTTATCCTGCTGGCTGTGTCATCACCACTACCCCCAAAATGGTTTTGAAAGCTATATGAAGAAAGTATTCAAGAACAAAGGAACCTTTAAGTTATTTAACTACTAAAATCTGAAAACTAGTCATTAAAGTTGTAAAGGGGAAGTCATTAGTGACCACAACTTTTAAAGTAGTGGTACATGTACAGTCAAAACTTGCTTAAATATACCAAGTTTTCTATTTCTTTGGAATAAGAAAAGTAGGACTATAGATAAAAAAAAAGGGGGGGGGTTGTAAAAAAATTAAGCAAAAAGTTTAAATTTAATATGGGAGAAATAACATTTGTGTGCTTAAGAAAATGATCAACCAGAAAAGAAATAATACAAGAGAAAAGAGAGACTAACTGGAGTGATATCTGAGAATGCAAGCAAGTGACACAAGCGAAAAGTAGGACTAATTTTAAAAATCAAAACCCATGAGGTCAGAGTGATAGTACAGCAGGTAGGCACAGTTAACCCAGGTTCAATCCCAGCACCCTATATGGCCCTCTGAGCACTATGAGCTCTGGTTTCAGGAGTGATCCCTGAGAAAGGTAGGGAGTAAGCCTCTGCCCTCCCCTTGCAAAAAAAAAAAAATCTCTGAGAAACAATTAACAGAAAGAAATCTATATAGCAGAAAGAAAAGTAGAGTATACACAATGTTATATAGTGAGCTGCATAACATGAATATAAAATATAACAATATAGTTATATAACATAATGTGTGTATATAATATATATGCTAATGTGATAGTAGGCTCTTGTGAAAACTCTTCTGGTTGTCTCAGACTTTCACTGAAACAAGAAACAAGTTCATCACAAAAACTGAAGAGGCTAGAAATTTTAGAAGACATGCATGAGGAAACTCAAAGTAAATCTAATAAAGTGCTAAAAGGAATTTGTCAGTGTGGTTTTATTCATTTATTTATTTTGAATTAAAATTTGGTTTTATTTGAAGGTACTGAGGGAGGGGAGAGGAAAGAAAGAATAATGGGTTTCTCCAAAGGTCTCAGAGATCAGAGACAGCCTCCCTCCCCCACAACCCACCAATGAAAGCATGGAAGTCCACTAGTCCTATTTGGATCATGGTAATTATTGGGTTACAATCGGTTTTCACCCTAAAGAAAGCTGGTTTCTGGTCCCTCCTCTCTCTTTACATTTCTAAGACTACCTAGATAGGACCAGGGCTATACCTAGGTAGAAGTCTTTTGTCTGCTATTCATTTCCCCACTCCCACCTGCTGTGGTAAATTCTGCAGTTTTGGCTGCCCTCCATCTCTTGCTTCAACTACACTTCACACTACTCAGTTTGGTTTGGATTATTTCCTGTCATACTCATTTTCCTTGGAGTTGGATTATAGCTTTCCTGGGTTGGGTTACCTGTGGAGCCTCACAGTAATCTGTTCAACAAGATAAAAGGGAGCAAAGGAAGATGTGCATACTGAGTGGCTACAACTAATTTCTAAGTTTAAGGCACAAAAATAAATAGGGATGTTGAGGTTAAAGAAAATAACAACAAAAACAACAACAACACAATCTTCATTGCTTTGAAATAAATCCTTTATCTTGCAACAGCATAATCCTATGGTGCTATAGTTTTTTTTTCTCTTGTCACTATTCTACTTTTTCCAATAGTTGTCTTTAATCATTTCCCAAACTACACTATTTTTGCCTATATATACTTTCTCCAAAATTCCTTTTCATGTTACTTCCAGGCCTTTGAGCTATTTTTACCCCCATACCCCAATAAATTATTCTGAAACTAATTTTACTAGTCACATCTATAGCTAATTACAATAAAGAATAATCTACAAATTTAATTCTAACACATTCTCACATTTAATCCCATAATGTAGTTTCTCCTAATTATATTGCCCCTTACTCTCCCCAAAACTCCTGCCTTTCTTGCCAAGTTGTTCTTTCACTATCCTGTAAGCAAGCATGCTGCGCTCAATTCTCGAGACAATAAATGTGCATATTTTTTCTAATAGTCAATCCATACCCATCTTTCAAGTTACTAGTTCTTCCCTGAAATTACATTTTATTTTACTTTCTCCTTTAATGAACTTCTGCATTATAACCCTCATAAATCAGAATCTGGCTATGCATATAACTATATTCGCTCTAATTATGCTATTGGCAGCTTAAGGGCAAAATCTGCACTCATTAATATTTTTCATCTTCCTTTAATATAGTCATATGATAGTTAAAATGAGGTAGAAATAGACAAATGTATGAGAAACTCAGGCTAAAAACATTAAATACTATTTGAAATCTGGATGCTAAGCAAGTTTATTTTAAGATGATATGAGTCATGATAAACCATGTGATCCTGAAACCATGATCTTCAAGTGTCAAACATTAGAAGTCTACGTTTAATTAAAAATGGAACCACATTTTTAACAGAAACACCTCAGTTAAAACTCCACCAACTCACCTAGCCCCATACTTTCAAGTAAAAGTAGAAAAGTTACTCAAATTTTATATAGCTTAGCTACTAAAAAAAAACCTTTTAAAATCTAGAATGAGGGGCTGGAGAGATAGCACAGTAGTAGGGAGTTTGTCTTGCACACAGCGATCCAGGACTGAGGATGGTTAGAATCCTGGCATCCCATATGGTCCCCGACCCTGGCAGGAGCAACATCTGACCAAAAACCAAAACAAACAAACAAAAAAAACCCAAAAACAATCGTAAAAATCTAGAATTAACTAAATGAACTAAAAAACCCAATTAAGGGTCTGGTGACAGTACAATGATTAGGGTGGATACCTAGCTAACTTATGCCTAAGCCAAGTTCGAATTCTGAATCCAGCTGGTGACCTGACCAATACATATCATAGAATGCAAGCCTAGAGGTCTTCCTTAGCACCATTTTGTTGGGCTGAATTCTCTGACACTGCATGGGAAATTAGGCATCTCTGGCCCTTGTATTAAATTGCAGGATTGGCTGAGAATTACTGGTGGCTCCCTGGCCTAAATACCAATTGGGAAACCTTCAAAACAAAGTTAAACCATACAGAACTTCCAACTGATGAAGGAACAAGAATGAAATAAAAAATGGTCAGGTGTCAAGAAATATCTCAAGTAATAAAGTGTGTGTCCTAGCCACAACTGTGTGTGAGCCAGCACAGTTAGACATAGCCCTTGTAACCCTGAGCACCACATGTCCACATTGCCAAGCATAAAACAGTCAGTTGAACACTAATGGGATAAGCATTGCTGTGTGGTTCTGATTTAAAGCCAAATTTTTTTTAATTTTTGATTTATTTTGAATCTGTATTCATGCTGAATTAAATGCAATCTGGTTAATTTTAAGATTTTAGACACCATAATCTAAAATCTCACCCTTAAATTATTGCAGTAATAAATTCTTTATAAAAACTGACATTAAATTATTAAAACAAACTTTTACAGGGCTGAGTGGTGGCGCAAGCGGTAAAGTGTCTGCCTTGCACGCGCTAGCCTAGGACGGACCTCTGTTCGATCCCCCCACATCCCGTATGGTCCCCCAAGCCAGGAGCGATTTCTGAACGCATAGCCAGGAGTAACCCCTGAGCATCAGGATGTGGCGCAAAAACCAAGCCAAACCAAAACCAAAAACCCCCCCAAAACCAAACTTTTACTTTCTGTATGTATGGCTCCTTGTATTGAAGTCTCCCTTTCCTTTTTGAAATTAAATTCTCAGCCCTCTAAGATCAAAGTCCAGAATGAAAAGTCTTTATTACTACCGCATCAAATAACAATGGAAGAATACACTACAAACATATCAAATTAAATATTGTAATTTCCACAGATATTTTTGACCAAATAGAACCTGAGACTTATTTGTTTTGTTTTGGGTCATACCCAGTGGCACTCTGGGCTACTCCTGGCTCTGCACTCAGAAATCTCTCCTGGCAAGCTCAAGGGACCATATGGGGTGTCAAGAATTGAACTGGGGTCTGTCCAGAGTTGGCAGAGTGCAAGACAAAAGCCCTACCGCTGTGATATTGGTCCAGCCCCAGAACTTGAGACTTTTAAAGCAGAAAAAATTTAAGGCTTACTACTTCAACTTGCTTATTTTACATAGAAGTAGGATTCTGCAATTCATAAAATGTTAGAATCACAAAAAGAAAAAGATGTATCACTACTATAGCTTTTTATATAGGTTTTATGGAGAAATTGTACATTTAAGTAACAATAAAAATAATAATAGTAAAAACAACATATATTCTATTATTACATTTAGACAGATATAAATTCTAAGTACTAGTTGGATAGTTAACTACTATGGGAAAGAAACATACTAGAACTGACAATAAAACTGGTTAAAAATTAAGATAATTATTGATGAATGTACAAGAATTTATAGCTATGAAAACAATAGTATACTTAAAAGATGGTATTCAAAACAAAACTATTTTAGATTTCATTTGCTACCACCATACTGGAATAAAAATTCAACTATAAAAGTAGATTGTGAAATTGAACATATGGTAATCTTTATAGCAATCTCCAACAGATTAATTTAAATGATACACTAAACAATCTATCTATTTACACACATACACAAAAGTAGATAGTGAAGAACGTAGGCATAAATCCAATCACTAATCACATTAAATGCAAGTAGATTAATATGCCACTCAAAAAATTATCAGACTGCATAACATATTGTGTGGGTTGGAGAACCAAACTATATTCATGGAAAATAAACCTGCATGCTCATTTCAATGATGCAATAAAAGGTCAATATTTGATGCTTATTCTTTATAAAAATCACAGAAAATGCAAGTGAATTTACTAAAAAGGCACTTAAGTTCACAATCATCATACTAAGTAATAAAGACTTTCTACCACACAGCAGTCTTTTTAATAGTATTTCTAAGGTTCTAGCTACTGTATTAATACCAAAAACAAAGACAATCAAAAATTTTTGTTTGTGAAGTAAAATAATTTTGTTTAGGGAACATGAAGAGGGAGGGAGAAAAGGGAGAGTGAGATAAAGAGAAAGGTGGACGAAATAAAGAAAATATGGGTTTATCCAGTGGGGAGAGAATCAAGGGTAAATTTTGACAAGAGTACAAGAAATTACACATCAGGCAACTACTAGGAATGGAATACAACAACAATAATACAAAATTTAAATTACATGAATTCAGATTAAAAAAGTTACTGATGACATTGATGACATTATTGATGACATTATCCTGTTTTGTGGGAAATCCTAAGAAACCACTAAAAAAAACCCTACCAGAACTAATAAACAAGCTCAGTAATGTTGTAAATATAAGACTAACACACAAAAACTAATGTTATTTCTATACCTTAGTAAAAACATGAAAATAAAATTAAGAAAGCAATTCCATCGGGAACAGCACCCAAGGATATTTTTTTTTTAAAAAAAGAAAGAAATGCAAGAGTTGTTCAATGTTACAAAAACATCACTCAGAAAAATAAAATGTACATCAGGGGTCTCAAACTCGCGGCCCGTGGGCTGCAAACAGCCCTCCATACAACATTTTGTGGCCCTGCCCTAGAGGAATCTTTTTTGTTTTGTTTTGTTTTAGTTGTTTGGGTCACACCCCCCAATGTTCAAGGCTTACTATACTGACTTTGCACTCAAGGATCACCCCAACTTTGCCTCCTGCGGCCCCCAGGTAAACTGAGTTTGAGATCCCTGAATTGTAACTATTATACAGTCATGCTCATGATAAATATAATGGGCTCAAAACTGTTAACTATTGAAGTTTTCCTCAAATTAACTAATTCAACACAATCTTCAAAAAAAAAAAACCGAGTTGATTTCATAAAAACAGAGATAAGCTAGGGCAAAGAGATACAGAGGTTAAGGCACTTGAAACCTTTATGTGTTAAGGCACAAAGAGATACAGAGGTTAAGGTTGAGGTTAAAGCACTAGTTCAGCAAGTGACCCCAGTCTGTCTGGGTACATACATATGATTGATTCCCTGAACAGCACTAGGAGTGATTCTTGTGTACGGGGCCAGTAGTTCATCCCTCAGGACCACTGAATGTGGTCCTCAAACTAACTATAAATGGAAATAACGCTCCTCCAATAGTTAAAACAATGATCAAAGAAAGTTATAGAACTTATACAGCCAGCTTCAAAGCAGTGTGAATTGAAACTACAGCAAGATAGTGTTATTGGTCTGGGAGACAGCAAGCATCACATATGATTCCCCTGAACCCTCCAGGAGTGATCCTTGAGCACAAATGAGTGTGGCCCAAAACCAAACATAAAAGACACCAACAAGAAGTTATATAAACCACAGACTAAGAGAAAATTTTAGTCACTCATATATCTTACAATGTCAATTGGGAACATTTGCAATTGAGTAAAATGCTAACAATACAATTTAGAAGGGCAAAGGACATGCTCAAATAGCTATTTTAACAAAGGACAAATAAATGCCTTTAAACACAAAAGTATTCAGCATTATATACCTTAAAAATATACAAATTGGGCCGGGAAGGTGGCGCTAGAGATAAGGTGACTGCCTTGTAAGCTCTACCAAGGAACGGACCTCGGTTCGATCCCCCGGCGTCCCATATGGTCCCCCCAAGCCAGGGGCGATTTCTGAGCACATAGCCAGAAGTAACCCCTGAGCGTCAAACGGGTGTGGCCCAAAAACCAAAAAAAAAAAAAAAAATACAAATTAACATTACAATGAGGAATCATGACACATCTCTATATAGGCTGTAACAAATACAGATATTATGTGTGGAAACAGTAAGCTTATTCATTGTTGACACAAAGGTAAAATTACAGACACATGGTTAGTTTATTAAGACATGTTGCTCATGCCAAAAGATTCCTTATATTTGATCCTATCAAAATATGTCCGTGCTTGAATGTAGCTCAGTGGTAGAGCCTTACATATGTGAGGCTGTGGTTTGATTACCAACATTGCAAAAGAAAACAAAAACAAAAACAAAAACAACAAAAAAACACCCATGCTTAACAAACGCCTACAGGTTCCAATAATCCATAATGCTAATTTATACTTTTGGTTTACATGACTATATAAAAAAGCACTACCATCTTTTATGGGTGCAATAATTGTAATGCTAATCCTAAACATGAAACAATGCTGGATATTTGTTGAGAGGGAGTAGCACACAAATCATAACAATGCCATCTATTGGAGAATTAGTAGAATGCAAACAACCAACAATTTACAAACACTGTAATCATGGTGCTTAAATATTTTAAAAAAAATTCTTAAAAAATTTACAAACATAATTCTTGGACATATTCATTTGTAATTTACAGAATAGAAGTTTTGTGTGTGTATGTGTGTGTTTGGGCCACACCCAGTGGCACTCAGGTGTTACTCTTGGTATGTTCACTGACCCTATGACTGGGTTGGCCACAATGCAAATATCCTACCCATTTTGCTATCACTCCAGCCTTGAAGTTAATCTATATTAACTATAGATATTAAATATAAATAACAAAAACTGAATATCACCCTAGAACATTTACAAAATTAAAAATCTGGCTAGATTTCATTTAAAAAACTTATATACCATATTTTAAAGTTCTTACAAACAGTAGTGAACACTTTACAGAGTAAATTGTTAAACCCCAATTACCAAGACAATCAAAGGTCAAGATTAAGCTATAAGTAGCTTCATCTGCAAAAAAAGTTTCTCATAAATGAAATTTTCTACTGTTATTTATTATGATACCTGTTTTCAGTAATATAACCAATACTATTCACATCATTTAAAAAAATGAGAAACTGGTCAATTTTACAAAAAGAAATCTTAGTACTTATAGTAAGGCTATTTACCAACAAAATGAAAGTATTACTTTATTTAAAAATTAAGACAACTTTGGGAAGCCAGAGCAATAGCACAATGGTAGGGTGTTTGCCTTGCATGCAACCAACACAGGATGGACCCCGGTTCAATGTTAGATTCCCAGCATTCCACATGGTCCCCAGAGCTTGCCAGAAGCAATTTCTGAGCACAGAGCCAGGAGTAACACTTGAGCCCTGCAGGGAGTGACTCCAAACAAACAAGCAAAAAATTATGACAACTTGGGAGCTGAAGTGATAGTGTTTGCCTTACATGTTATTGACCCGGGATGGACCTGGGTTCAATCCCCAGCATCCCATATGGTCCCTTGAGCCTACCAGGAGTGATTTCTGAGCGCAGAGCCAAGAATAACCCCTGAACACTGCAGTCAAGTGTGGACCAAAAAAACCAAAAACCGAAAGAAGGAAGGAAGGGAGGGAGGGAGGGAGGGAGGGAGGGAGGGAGGGAGGGAGGGAGGGAGGGAGGGAGGGAGGGAGGGAGGGAGGGAGGGAGGGAGGGAGGGAGGGAGGGAGGGAGGAGGGAGGGAGGGAGGGAGGAAGGAAGGAAGGAAGGAAGGAAGGAAGGAAGGAAGGAAGGAAGGAAGGAAGGAAGGAAGGAAGGAAGGAAGGAAGGAAGGAAGGAAGGAAGGAAGGAAGGAAGGAAGGAAGAAAGAAAGAAAGAAAGAAAGAAAGAAAGAAAGAAAGAAAGAAAGAAAGAAAGAAAGAAAGAAAGAAAGAAAGAAAGAAAGAAGAAAGAAAGAAAACCTAAGACAACAATAAAGATAATGTCCCCCAGAAAAGGGTTTGTAAAAGCCAAATGGCAAAACACAAATATAGCATGTCTGAAGTCCTAAATTCCCCAGCACATATTAAGTATCCTTAGCTTTAAAATACAAAGCAGACCATTTCTGGAAGTCACTTCCCTACCCTTTGTTGCCACCATGGCAGCACCACTGACTGTGACCCCTATTAATCATGATAATCATGATAATGATTATTAATCATGATAATGGCCAATAATTACTGACACAAGGGAGTACACTAATAAAATTTCTAGTTTTTAAATTTAGTCACTGTGAAATTACAAAATTTTTATGAATGGATTTCAGGTATTCAATGTTTCAATACTGATCCCTTTACCAGTGCTCACCAATGATCCTGCACCCTTGTACACCTCCCCTCACACTAGTGTGCATCTATAAGAGGTGCTTTTATTTTTTCTTTTAAAAAAAATTTTACACTGTAGTTTACAGTTGTGTTGCTGACAGATTTTTATACATAACACATTACCATCTTTCATTCACTCCTCTTCCTGAATGAATGCTTCCCTCCACCATAGACCGTGGTTTCTTCCTGTCCTATTCTTTATCCCATAGCTCAATAGGCACTTTTCTTACTAAAGATGAATTTTATTTTTTAACTTTATTTATTTATTTATTTATTTATTTTTTGGGGGGGAGGCCACACTTAGTGGCACTTAGGGGTTACTCCTGCCTCTGTACTCAGAGATCGCCCTTGGCAGGCTGGAGGGATCATGCTGGCAATCGAACCGGGTCCCTCCCTGGTCGGCTGCATGCAAGGCAAATGCCCTACTGCTGTGCTATCTCTCTGGCCCCATGAATATAAATTTTCATGTACTTTGTTTCCATTGTCTTTGTGTATTTGTTATTTCATCATTATGTTTCTTTCTACCCTGTATATGAGAGAGATCATTCTTGTGTTGGGTTCTCCCTCTACCTTCATCCAGCATGATACTCTCAGGTACCTCCATGTAATAGCAAATTGCATAACTTTTTTCTTATAGCTGAGTAACATTTCATTGTGTGTATATATCTAGTTTCTTTATCTATTTCTGGATAATTGAATTATTTCCAGATTTTGGCTATGTTGGAAAATGCTGTAAAAACAGAAAGATGCCAATATCTTTTCTCCATTTTGTTTGGGCTGTTGGGCCATTTCCAAAAAGTGGAATTGTTGGGTCATATGGAAGTTCATTCTTAGATTTTTAGGAACATTCATGTTGTTTTTCAGAGATGGCAGATCAGTTGGCATTCCATTAGCAATGGGCAAGAGTCCCTTTCTTCCCATATTTATGCTAGCACTGATTGTTCGTGGTCTTTTTGATGTATGCCTGTTTCAGTGGCATTAGATAGTATGTCATTAATGTTTTGGTCTATATCTCCCCGATTAATGATGCAGAACACTTTTTCATATGCCTTTTGGTGAATTTACTTCTTCTCTGAAGATATCTCTTTTCATCTCCTCCCCATTTTTTGATGGATTGGTTATTATTTTTAAAGTTCTATCAGTACCTGCTATATTTTGGATATTAACCCCTTGTCAGGTGGGATTTGGGTAAATAATTTCTTCCAATCCAGCTATTTTAATATCCTGGTAATCATTTCCTTTGAGCTGCAAAAGCACCTTAGTCTAATACAGTCTCATTTGTTTATCTTTGCTTCCACTTTCTTGGTCAGTGGAGGTATTTCAAACTTGAAAATGCTTTCTTTGTATAGGTCTTTCACTTCTTCAGTTAAACTTATTTTGAGGCACTTGATTTCTGAGGCACATTTGTGAGATCAAAATAAGACATTCCAAGACACACCCTAATTAAAAGGACAAAAACTATAGAGAATACGGAAAGCTGCAAGATCAAGAAAGGAAATTACATACAAAGGAGCATCCTCTAGATTTATAGCAAGTTTACCAAAGGAAACCTCCTGGGCATTAAGACAGTGACGGGATATAGTGAAAACACTCAATAAAATAAATGCCTCATCAAGAACACTTTACCCAGCCAGATTCTCATTAAGATTTGAGGGAACGATACATCACGGATAAAATAGCACAAGAACTTCATAGACTGAGATGAATCCCACGAACACAAACTTCTGCCGAAAGATGACACAAAACTCATGGCAATAATCTCTCAATGTCAATGGACTAACTAAATGCACCAATAAAGACACACAGTATAAGGATGGATTAGAAAATAGAACCTAAAATCCTGCTACCTGCAAGAAACAAAACTGAACAGTCAAAGCAAACAGACGCAAAGTCAAAGGTTGGAAGACAATTCTTCAAGCAAACAACCTCCTCAAAAAGATCATACTCATTTCAGACAATATATATTTCAGGCTGAAAAAGAAGACAGAAAAGGTCATTTCTTAATGATCAAGGAACATGTACACCATGAAGATTCACACTCCTAAACATAGACACACACAGGGACACTAAAAAACTTAAAACAATTGCTATTAGTCTTGAAGACAAAGATTGATAGCAAAACTATAGTAGCAGGAGACTTCAACAATGCTCTGTCACCTCTGGATATATCAACTGCACTAAAGCTAAATAAGGAATTGCTTGCTTTGAAGGAGGAAATGAAAAAGAAGGGCTTAGTGTGTATATGTGTGTCTGTGTGTGTGTGCACATTACAAACTCTCTATATAATATATATATATAGAGAGAGAGAGAGAGCATTCATCAAAAAGCCAAATACACCTTTTTCTCGATTACAGAGGGAACATTCCCTAAAACAGACTATTATCTTATAACACAAAATATACTTCCACAAACTCAAGAAAGCATACCAACTGTCTTCTCAGACCATGATACATTGAAAACAGAAGTTTAGCACAAATAGAAATGGAGAAACAACTCAAACACCTGGAAACTAAATAGTATAATACTGAACAACCAGTGGATCAGTGACTAAATGAAAGAGGAAATAAAAAGATTTCTGGAATCAAATGAGAATGCAAACACAAACTACAGAACTTGTGGGACACAGCAAAAACAGGATTAAGAGGAAAGTTCATAGCTATGAAAGCATTCATGAAGAAGGAAGAAAGGGCCATATAAATAAATGGGCAATGTAAGTTAATAAATTGGAAAATGACCAACAAAAGAAGCCCAAAACAGCACAAGGAAGGAGATAATAAAACTTAGAGCAGAAATAACTGGAATTCAAAAATAAAATATATGAAATTCAAAAATAAAAATAAACTGGAATTCAAAATATACCTCATAAAGATTAATGAAACCAAGAGATAGTTCACACACATACACATGTACACATGTGCATGTGCCAAAAACAAAAACAAAAGCCCGGTTCCAGATGAATTCACTCACTACTGAGTTTTTTTCAAACCTTTAAAAAAGACCTACAATTGATCCTTTTTAGGCTCTTAAAGAAAATTGAAAAAACAAAAAACACTCCTTGTTCTTATGAAGCAAATATCACTCTGATACAGAGACACCACCAAAAAAAAAAAAAAAAAAAGAAAGAAAGAGAATTATAGTAATATCCTTAGTGAACACAAATGTAAAGATCCTCAATAAGTTTATCAAATAGAATTCAACAATTCATAAAAAATTCATACACCAGGACCAAGTAGGAGTCATCCTGTAAGAATGCAAGGATGGTTTAACATACACAAGTCAATCAACATAATGCACTATACCAACAAAAGAAGCTTAATGCATCCCATGTCCTTGTCTAGCCAAAAGTATATTTACTAATGGTCAATTCTATTCAAAATAGAAAATCAAAATCCATTTTGCTTTTCCATATAAGGTATATGGAGTAAAACAATTTTTAAACCTTTTAAATCATCCTTCACTCTTTTGCATTCCCAGTCTGCTACCTTGGCAAGCACATTACAAAGTTCAGTTGTTGCAGCTTAGATCCCATGTTTACAATGCTGTTGAGCCTATGCTTTAGAATAAATATATAATCTATACCGCTCTCCACATCACCAATGTAACTGAAGCCACAAACCCCTGTCCTCCCATTACTACTCCTTCTCATTCTCCCTTAATTTCTTTCCTTCTCTGTCCTTCTCCTTACACACTGGGGTTAAAGGTGATCTAGGCAACTCCCTTTCTACATTACATTTCCTTATCCAGTGATTCTATATACCACAGATAAGTGAGATTATCCATTGTGTATCTTTCTTCTTCTGGCTTACTTCACTTAATATAGTATCTTCCTGTTCCAACTAGGTTGTAGCATATTAGATGATTTCATCATTCCAGAAGCTGAATAGTATTTCATTGTGTATATATTCCATATCCTCATAATCCTTTCATTTGTCCTTCGATACTTAACTATTATACTAAATTCAGCGATAATGGTGTGTATATGCCCTTTTAAATGAATGTTTTTATATTAACCAAAAGTGGTATCGTTGAGTCATATGTCAACTTCATTCAAAGTTTATTATGGACTCTTGATACATTTTTCCATATGGGCTGAACCAGAAAACATTGCTATCAACAGTGAATGAGTTTGTTTTTGTTTTGTTTTTTACCACATCCCCACCAGCACCAGTTGTTTCTGCTATTTTTGATATGTGCCATTCTCACTGGTATGAGAAGATATTTCATTGCTGTCTTGACTTGGATTTTCCTATTAATAAATGATAAGTGATGTAAGCATTTTTTCATATGCCTATTGGTGATCTGCTTGTCTTCCAGGACTAAAAGATTTCTAAGAATAAACTCTTAAATTAGATAACATCAAAATGAGATTGAACAGGGCTAAAGAATGAGCTCAGTGGTGGCTAGAGCACTTACCTTACATGTGGCTGACCTATACAGCCCCCACCCCCAAGTCCAAACCAGACTAATTACTAAATGCAGTCAGGAGTAATCTCCCCCCCCCCAAAATAACATACTTTAAAAAATATCACTCACTAATTCCCAGGTTCAATTTATAAAATAAAAGTTGTAACTCTAAAGCTATACTTATAAATAATGAAAATTGAATAACCAGTTATTTTGGGGGCCAGAGCGATAGCACAGCAGTCAGGCATTTGCCTTTCATACAACCAACAGGACAGACAGCAGTTTGAATCCCAGCATCCCATATGGTACCCAAGCCTGCCAGGGGTTATTTCTGAGCGCCGAAGGGTGTGACCCTCCCCCCAAAAGAGATAAAGTTCATCTATTCAGGGTTCTGAAGTGGTGGCGTAAACCGTAAGGCATCTGCCTTGCACACGTGGTTCAATCCCCTGGTGTCCCATATGGTCCCCCAAGCCAGGAGCGTTTTCTGAGTGCATAGCCACCAGGTGTGGCCGAAAAACAAAACAAAAAATAAATAAAAATAAAAATTGAGTAACCAGAGTTTCACTACTCAAGATCTAGGTTGATACGTCATCATACTGAAGTAACTCTGCAATCCATTATTTACTGCCTTTAAAAAGGGGTGAGGGGTACATATTGAAATGCTTGTAAAATTAATAGGGTGTTTATACAAAATGAAAATTGTGTCATACAAAGCTAAGCCACCATCCAAATTATGCCAATTTATACCTCAATAATCTGAAAACATTTTCATTTTGAGTTGAGCAGCTTTTTCTTCTTTTTCTTTCTTTTTTTATTTTTTAGGTGGGGGGCCACATCCGGTGATGCTCAAGGGTTACTCCTGGCTATGTTCTCAGAAGTTGCTTTTGGCTTGGGGAACCATATGGGATGCCAAGGGATCAAACCACAGTCTGTCTTAATCTAGAACCAGCAAGGCAGATGCCTTACCGCTCTGTGCTACTGCTCCAGCCCCTTTTTCTTCTTTTTAACATCTTTTACCTAATAACTCAGGCGTAATGTACACTTGTATTATTTTTATTGCTTAGTCATCTCCACAAGTAGTTTGATACAACTTAAAAATGCTAAGAGTGGGGGGCTGGTGCGATAGCACAGCAGTAGGGCGTTTGCTTTGCACGTGGCTGCCCAGGACAGACCTCAGTTCAATCCCTGGCATTCCATGTGATTACCCCAAACCAGGAGTGATTTCTAAGTGCATAGTCAGGAGTAACCCCGGAGTGTCACTGAGTGTGGCCAAAACAAAACAAAACAAATAATGCTGAGTGGGCTCAAAGGGATTGCACAGCATGTATGAAACTCCTGAGTTTAATCTATGTAGCTCTTTAGTTTTCCCAAAGCATAGTTAGGTACAGTCCTGATGAAAGCCTCTAGAATCACTCAGTATTGCACTGCCATGCTCTAGCACTGAAAAGTCAGACCACACTGACAGATTGAATATAACTGGGAATGTTCTATGCGCACCCTGCGTACACACCTAAGAGAGCTTTCCTTCCCCAATACCAAAATAATGTGACATAATTTGAGTGAGAATAGCAATAATATAAACACCAGGAAAAAAGAAAGAAAAGACTAATGAGTTTTAAAACAATTCAATTCATTTTATCGCCTTTCAAAATTAGTTAAGTGGCAGAGTTGAGATTCAAATGTGGGAAACTGGGCCAGAGTGATTTGTCTTGCATGTGGTCAACCCAGGTTTGATCCTAGGTATCCTATATGTTCCCTGAACCCTCCAAAAGTGATCCCTAAGCAGAGAGCCAGCTCCAAACCCTCCCCACCCCCAGAATCCTCAATCCAATTAAGCATTCTATATAGTTTATATGCTTCAGACCCTGTCACAATCCACTTTAGAATTCTAAGATAAATAAGAATATCAGACATGTCTCAAAAGATGATTTTAATTTTAGAAGATATCCATAAAGTTTGGTATTCAGCTAAATGAGTTACTTGGCATTAATGAACAAACACAAACATGTTTGTGTGTATTATAAAAATTCTAATCCTGGAGACCGGAGCATTCATACAGCAGGTAGGGCACTGGCCTTATATATAGCTGATCCAGGTTCAATCCCCAACACCTCATATGGCCCCTATGCACTCCTAACTCTGGGCTCAGGAGTGATCTCTGAGTGTAGCGTCAGGTGTATGACTAAGCACAACTGGATGTGGTCTAATATCCCCCACTCAAAATTTTTTTCTAATTCTGGGACAGGGAGATAAGGCAAAAGAAAGTGCATAAGTATTGCATTTACAAGGCCTAGAGATTCAATATCCCTATACCTAATATCAAGAAGCCCTGCCCAGCACCACTATCTGAGGTGGCTTCTCCTCTGTTGGGAGTGGTCTCTATTTTAAAAGAATTCTGTTTTATGGGGCCCAGAGATGTGGCTCAGTGGTGGAGTACATACTTTACAGATCTGAGGTCATGAGTTAGATCCCTGGCACCACCCCACATTGCAGCGTGAGATACCTAGTACACTACCCTCCCTTATGTTTCTGGGCATGAAAAGTGTACATTCTTAGGCATCAGAGTCAAGTGTATACAACCCCTGAAGAGAACTGTATCCAAATGCCTAAGCGCAACCAAGTGTCTGGCCATCACAACCAAGTAAGGTCCTAAGACAAAGCAACACCAAGGATAAAGGAAAGGAAAAAGTCTATTCTGATAAACATGCAAGTAACCAGAATCTATGTCAATGTCATTAGTCTTTTTCGTTATTAAATCAATCAATTTGATTTATCAGAAAAATTGTTTAGGTGCTTATAAAAATCAACTTCAAACAAAAGTATCTTCTTTCAAATCATACTACCACATAAAAACTGTCCTAAAGATCAAAATTTTCTGAGCTAGAGAGATAAATAGTATAATGGGTAGTAACACTTGCCTTACAACACAGTCAACCCAGGTTCAATCCCTGGCATTCCATATAGTCCTTGAGTAATTCCTAAAGTGCATAGCTAGGAATAACCCCTGAACACTGCATGTATACCCCCATAAAAAAAAATCCAAAAAAATTCTTTTATTTTTTAAAATCTTTTTGCAGTAGAGAAGGATCCCTTCAACAGTGCTCTGAGAACTTGAAGGTCATTTCCAGTAATAACTACCTGGCCTGTGTGTGGAGGTCTGTTAGGCCAGTGCTCAGGTCAGAGATGTGGTACCACTTGACAGAGATGCTGGGGACCACCAGAACTATACCTGATATTGTTTGTGTAGAGGACAGTGATGAGGGCCATGAAGCAGTGCCAGGGTCTGAAATTAGGCCACCCTTTGAACTATCTCTCCTTAGCATTCCTTTTCTTTTGCTGTACTGTAAATATCACTACAGGTTATGTAAAATGTTTCTAAATAAGGATAAAAACTTTCAAAAGCAAATTATAAAATGAGAAATATAGGTATTACAAGATGTCATATCAATTTCATAGTCAACTAACAAATAGAACTATCTTTTATTTATCTTTTGGTTTTGGTGGCCACACCTGCAGTGCCCAGGGACTGCAGAGCTATCTGTGTTATTATTTATTCCTTTGTTTTATATTTTTTATCTTAATATTTCTTCTAGTAACATAAAAAGCTAGTAATCTTAAATTAAAATGTAATGAGCCAATTGAAATTCATTTAAAAGCAAAATCTTCTAAAAGATACAATTTTTCTATTAAACAAAAACCTTTAGAGGCCAGAGCGATAGTATAGCAGATAAGTGCTGGCCTTTCATGTGGTCAACTTGGGTTTGACTGTGGCATCCCAAATGTCCCACTAGCAACACCAGGAGTAATCCCTGAGTTTACAGCTAGAAGTGTTACCAATGAGCATTGTCATGTGTGCCACCCCCATAAAACCACCTTTCAGAGATAGTACAACATGTATATGTAAAGAAAGAGAAGGAAATTTTACTTAGGGTCAAAATAAACAAAACAACAACAACAAACAACAACCAGTATTTTTCCTGCACAATAAATTATGTCACAGCTAAATTTAATATCTAATATATATCCCATATTTAAATTTTCACTAAGTACCCATGTAATGTCCTCTAAAAAATGATTGGTTTATTAAATTAATAAAGTAAATGTCACACAGTACTTGGTTATATTTTAGTTCACTAATCTTTAATCTTTCTAAACATGAGTTATTTAGGAAGAATCAGTATCAATTGTTTTGCAAATCTGAATTTCTTTTTTTATCTCATAACTAGATTCAGGATGCCTTTATAGTAAACCCAGTTATATACAGTAAATCATAATAAATCTTGGCTAGTAGGTACACCAGAGAAATAAAGAAAGGGGTTCTTTACTTTATAATATCATTACTATTCACTCTGATTTTAGAAACTAATCATTCTGTCTAATGATCTATGCTAATGATTCTGTCCTGACTTAACTTTTAAATATGAAGCTTATTTATATATACAATTGATAGCTAGGTTTCAGACCATTCAAATATAACCTGTTAAAATCTTATTTCAGCCACAAAACTTAACACTACTCTTCTTTCTCCCAGATTCCTTCTCTAATTTATGCATCAGTACTTCACTGAATCCCTAAAGCCTCCTAAAGACACTTCCCTCTGCATTTTTCAACATCAAATAAGACACTAAAGAAATCTATTGATTTAATCTACATTTAAAAAATCCATCCTTTTCTATTCTGTTACTGCTTTGTTCTAGAATTGAAGGATTTTTTAAAACTTTCCTAGAATCTTGCAATAGGTCAAATGTGGGTGTCAACTTCCATCTTTAGACACAGCTTCCAGGTAGTATTAAACTAACACTTTAAAAATACAAATTTGGGGAAGAGGTAAAAGTGAAGAAATACAGGCAATCTGGCACTGCTGAATTAATAAACTAAAAAAATTATTTATAGTTATACTAAGTTTTAGACCTCTTAAAAATCTTTCAGTGGCTCCCCTTCAATAACATATTATAGTTCAAAGATAACATAATTTTACAAAATTCACTGCTTATTCATAGCTCTAGTTATTTGACTAGCATTAGATTTTTTTTTCCTGTAGCACTGTATTTTTTCTTTTTTCTTGGTTTTTGGGCCACATCCGGCGTTGCTCAGTGGTTACACCTGGCTGCTCAGAAATAGCTACTGGCAGGCACGGGGGACCATATGGGACACCAGGATTCGAACCAACCACCTTTGGTCCTGGATCGGCTGCTTGCAAGGCAAGTGCCACTGTGCTATCTCTCCGGGCCCAGCACTGTATTCTTAACTGTAGTCACTTAATATCATCTTTATATATAGTGTTTGCCTATTTTCTATCACCTTTAGTTTTTACTAATCTTCTCAAAATAAAAGACATCTCATGGGATAGAAAATGACATCTAAAATTCACTAAATTTCCAAATAAATTCCATAACAAACATATTAGGAAATAGATGCTTACCTTTCATACAATGTGCATATTATATTAAGCACTATGAAAGACATAAGAAAAGTTAAGATGGGGAGCCAGAGTGGTGGTGCAAAGCAGTAAGGCATCTGTCTTGCTCACACTTATTAAGTCTCAAACTCAATTTACCTGGGGGCCGCAAGAGGCAAAGTCGGGGGTGATCCTTGAGTGCAAAGTCAGTATAGTAAGCCTTGAACATTGGGGGGTGTGACCCAAAGAACTAAAACAAAACAAAACAAAACAAAAAAAGATTCCTCTAGGGCAGGGCCACAAAATGTTGTGTGGAAGGCCGTGGGCCACGAGTTTGAGACCCCTGGTAGGACAACCCTGATTAGATCCCCTGGTGTCCCATATGGTCCCCCAAGGCAGGAACGATTTCTGAGCACATAGCCGAGAGTAACCTATGAGCGTCAAATGGGTGTGATCCAAAAAACAAAAGAAAAAGAAAAGTTAAGATAGGGGCCCTAGTGATAGCTCAGAGGTAGGATGTTTGCCTTACATGCTGCTGACCCAGGGTGGACCTCGGTTTGATCCCCAGCGTCCCATATGGTCCCCCCAAGCCAGGAACAATTTCTGAGTGTATAGCCAGGAGTAACCCCTGAGTGTCACCGGGTGTGGTCCAAAAACAAAAACAGAAAAGTTAAGACATATCCTAATTTAATAATAAGCACTGCTAGTATAAAATGCACATATTTTTAAAAGGCACATGAAGGTTATAAGCAGGAAAAAGCAATTATGGGTAAGAAAAAAAGCACAGGGTCAATAAACAAGACCTAATAAAATTCAAATGAGGGAGAGACTATTTTTGAATGGGAAAAAAAAAACAAGAAAATCAAGAGATTTCCTAGAGGTGGCAGTCAATCTATGTCAATATATGAGTGTAACAAAAGCAGTCATAGTTAATGCTAAATCTCTTGGGGGGTGTTGAGGGGGCACTCCTGACAGTGCTCAGGGGTTATTCCAAGCTCTGCACTCAGTCGATCCTGGCAGGCTCAGAGGAACAAATGGGATGCTGGGTCCACCAACCCTGATCCGTCTTGGGTTGGCCACATGCAAGGCAAACACCCTATTGCTGAGCTATTGCTCAGACCCTAAACCACTTTTTGTAAGGCAACAATGCCACATTAGTTTTCTGCCCTCATATAACAGAAATGGCTGGTTAAAATTGACCCTCTGAGAACAGTACAAAGTGGACTGCATTCTCAGAATCTAATGCAAATTAGGGGAATGCCCTGAAGGTGTTATATCTTCCCCATTACTTCCTAAAAAAGACAAACTGCTCTCAAGGACACCTTACTTACTAACAATTTCTAGCAAGAATCTCTAGATATCCAGTCTTCATACAATGTAAGGTCTAGACATAGATAAAAATATCTGGAGAAATAAAGACCACTGTTTTAAATGGGCATTTTTCCATTCCTTTTGGAGGAGTGGTGATATAGGGAGATGGGCTTGAATAGAACTCAAAACCTCACACATGGGGGCCGGAGCAGTGGTGCGGAACAGTAAGGCATCTGCCTTGTCGACACTAGCCTAGGACAGACTGCGGTTCAATACCCTGGCATCCCATATGGTCCCGAAGTCAGGAGCGATTTCTGAGCTCATAGCCAGGAGTAACCACTGAGCGTCACCGGGTGTGGCCCAAAAAACAAAAACAAAAAACAACAAACCTCATACATGAAAGACAAGCTCATCAGCTGAGCCACATCCTTAACTGCAATAAGAGATACGTCCCCTTAAGTGGCATTTCAGTGGTAATATCCTCAATATGAAACTAAGAGGGGGCACTTTCTGTTTGTTTTTCTAAAGAAGCTGATTTTCAGAGAGGTGAGTAATTTTCCCCCTAAAAAAGGGCAAATATAACTTGACTAAATTTAGGAATTTGGGAGCCTCTGCCTCAGTTAATTTCAACCAAAATCAATAGGTGTACAAAGACTGTCCACTGCAATCAAATTTTCACCTCATTTCCTCTGTAAGCCAAGTATCTAAAACTACTAACAAGTAAAACAAAAATATGCTAAGCAACAAATATGTTTTTAAAAAAGGAAAGGAGGGGAAGAAATAAAAGGGGGAAGGAGTAAAACTTAAAAGAAAGGAAAGAAAAAATATTCGAAGTGTGACTATACTAGAATGATCAGGCGCCAGAGACAGGTGAAAGTGGTGGAGCACGTTCCTACCACATATAAAGCCAGTTCCTCCCACACCCACATGCCCCACCCTACCCCATGCTGCTCAGCATTGATGGGTCTGACTCTGGTAAACCCTGAGCATCACTGAGCCAGAACTCACATAGTAGTAGGCTTACGCACCCAGGTACTCTCAAAAAGAACCAAGAAAACCAAGAATAACCAGAAAAAGCTCTTTTTCAGGGTCCACAAAAAACACTGGTACTAGTCATAAGGAAAAAAGAAAGATTTATCTAGGAGGGCTACTGACTTCAGAAAAACAAATTATAAATTGCTAATGAAGCTATATAACTTTATAATAGATAGTACGTTTCATTCTGTACTTGGAAGTTGAGGGTAAAAAACTCAGAAAAATTTTGGTTTTGTTTTTGGGCCACATCTCGCAGTGTTGACCGTATTTCTGGTTCTGTGCTCAGGGATCATTCCTGAAAGGCTTGGGGAACTAGATGAGGTACCTGGGACTGAACCCAGGTCAGCTGCATGCAAGGCAAATGTCCTACCCATTGTACAATCACTGTCACCGACTAAAATTTGAAGATATAAATCATTTTACCAATATAAGACTGCCTTCTGGAGCAAAACCTGGAACAGAAGGCAGTAAGTAGCACCAGGTAAGTTTCCAAAGAAAAAGCCAATCACTGGGGCCGGAGAGATAGCACAGTGGTAAGGCATTTGCCTTGCATGCGGAAGGTCGCTGGTTCGAATCCTGGCATCCTCTATGGTCCCCTGAGCCTGCGGGGGGGGGGGGGCGATTTCTGAGTGTAGAGCCAGGAATAACCTGAGCATTGCTAGGTGTGACACCCCGCCCAAAAAAAAAAAGAAAAGAAAAAGCCAATTACTGAATAACTTTAAAAGTTGTTTGTGGAATATTTTAAGCCTGAGTATCTAAAATGAAAAAATGGAGAGAGAAGAAACATGTCTCTCACAGAGGCAGGCAGGCAAGTTCTAAGAGGGCAGAGAGCAGGGCGAAAGGGAAATTGGGGAAATGGGAAATGTTCACTGGTAAAGGCTGTTGTACACTGTATGACTGAAACTCAATCATGAAAAACTTTGTAAATGGAAAAGAATTCCAACTGTATTATTAAAAACCTGGTAACCACAATGTTTAAAATATTCAAAAATTTTGTGGAGATAAAATTCAGAGTAAATAACATCTTAGAATTTTAAAGTCATCAATACTGTGGTTATTTTTATGGATTCGTTTAATGAATACAGAAATAATTTGATAGCCACTGCTTTTGGACCAGAGTGATAAGAGTGGGAAGGGAACTTGCCTTGTATATGGCCGATTGGGATTTGATTACCAGCATCCCATATGGTCCCTGGAGTACTACCAGACGTGATTCCTAAACGCATAGCCAGGAGTAACCCCTGAGTATCTATCTCTGGGTGTGCCCCCAAATCCAAATAAATTAAAAAAAAAAAAAAAAAAGATAAAGCCACTGCACTAGCAGCTTATCTCTTTTAATTAAGAGGAAAAAAAACCTGAAAAAAGCACACAATTTTAACAAGATGAAGCCATGTAAACAAACAAATCAAGATAATACTTAACATGATACAACCTTGTTAGAATTAGTTTTAAAACAGTCCCAAATATTGTAATTACTGCCACTGTTTAATAAATTATTTGAGGTGGTCTAAAATGACAATTTCTTTATATGTCACATATAATTTATTTCATATTCTACATACTAAGAAATTCCCAGGTCAGGGAAAAATGATTATGATAGGTGTAGTTGAAAGAGTGGAAGTGTAAAGAGAATCACACATCCTAACAAAAGAGATGAGGTCTCACAGAAAAGACGGGGATGCTAAGAACTTGAATGTGTAATAATTTACCAGTTATCTTGACAAATATAACAAATATTAACAAAGTTTTCAAGAAAATAAAAGTCATGCAATGCAAATAAGTCTCCTGTATTTTTATGCATTAGACTCATGGCTAAAGCTAATGAATCCATCTCTCAAAACTTCATTCAAAAATATAAGCATATGGGCCCGGAGAGATAGCACAGCAGTGTTTGCCTTGCAAGCAGCCGATCCAGGACCAAAGGTGGTTGGTTCGAATCCCGGTGTACCATATGGTCTCACGTGCCTGCTAGGAGCTATTTCTGAGCAGACAGCCAGGAGTAACCCCTGAGCACCGCTGGGTGTGGCCCAAAAACAAACAAAAAAAAATATATATATAAGCATATATCATATATCTAACATTTTTATTATACTCAAATACGGTATTAGGAAGAAGAATAAAACAACAGCATTAAAATTTGACCTTAGAAAGTTTGGAGTCAACTAAATTGAGGAACGAATCACAGAATTTCTCTTTACCCTAGAAGAGTTATTATTTTATTTTTAAAAGTGGAAAAAACATCACACCCATTACATATCTGAAAGATATCGGTGATGGTTAAACAATGTAAGTAAAATTACTCAAAATTGTGAGTTTAATGAATATTAGAAATTACTGCTATTTATTATACCACTAAAATAGGCCAGACACTGAAGGTTTAAATGAAGAGGTATTCTATTTCTAAGTCATAAAAAAGGACGGGACAGATGTACTTTGTTTAGTTACTTCTAGAATCTATTGATATAAAAAATGTAACTAGGGCCCGGAGAGATAGCACAGCGGTGTTTGCCTTGCAAGCAGCCGATCCAGGACCTAAGGTGGTTGGTTCGAATCCCGGTGTCCCATATGGTCCCCCGTGCCTGCCAGGAGCTATTTCTGAGCAGATAGCCAGGAGTAACCCCTGAACACCGCCCGGTGTGGCCCAAAAACCAAAAACCAAAACAAAACAAAAAAAAAAATGTAACTAACAACTAACTACACAAGTCTTATCATTATGCTCTAAACTGGGGCTATGAGGCACTGATCATAACAGGATAGCCTCTAGGCTCAATCTAGGTACTTTAAACTCTTAATTGTTTACTTAGAAAGGGCCAGAGAGATAGCATGGAGCTAGCAGGGGTCTCAAACACACAGCCTGCAGGCTGCAAACAGCCCTCCATACAACATTTTGTGGCCCTGCCCTAGAGGAATCTTTTTTTGTTTTGTTTTAGTTGTTTGGGTCACACCCCCCAATGTTCAAGACTTACTAGTGACTTTGCACTCAAGGATCACCCCAACTTTGCCACCTGCGGCCCGCAGGTAAATTGAGTTTGAGACCCCTGAAAGGCATTTGCCTTGCATGCAGAAGGACAGTGGTTCGAATCCCGGCATCCCATATGGTCCCCTGAGCCTGCCAGAAGCAATTTCTGAGTGTAGAGAGCCAGGAGTAGACCCTGAGCGCTGCCAGATGTGACCCAAAACAAAAAACAAAAAATAAGAAAGTGATACTCAATAACTTAAAAAAGTTTTAGTTCACTTTGGGTCTCAGATATAAAATATACCAAAATTAATAGTTGAGATACATTAGATCTGATAGGCATGAACAAACTTGTAATTACTAAATTTTTTTAAGAGGAAAGGAGATAAAATGCTGTGAAGTAAAAATATAGTTATAGTGATGAGAAACCATCTCACACCACAGAGCCTGGCACACATCACAAAGAACAACCATGCTGGCGGGATGTGGAGAGAAAATAACTCTTATTCACTACTGGTGGGAATGCCATCTAGTCCAGCCTTTATGGAAAACAATATGGAGATTCCTCAAAAAACTGATAACTGAGCTCCCATATGAGCCAGCTATACCACTCCTAGGGATATACACTAGGAACACAAAAATACAATACAAAAAATCCCTTCCTCACACCTATATTCATCATAGCGCTGTTTACAGTAGCCAGACTCTGGAAACAACCAAGATGCCCTTCAGCAGATGAATGGCTAAAGAAACTGTGGTACATATACACAATGGAATATTATGCAGTCGTCAGGAGATGAAGTCATGAAATTTTCCTATACATGGATGTACGTGGAATCTATTATGCTGAGTGAAATAAGTCAGAAGGAGAGAAATAGATACAGAATAGTCTCACTCATCTATGGGTTTAAGAAAAATTAAGGACATTATTGTAATAATGTTCAGAGACAATAGAGAGGAGGGCCGGAAAGACCGGCTCACAATATGAAGCTCACCATAGAAAGTAGTGAGTGCAGTTAGGGAAATAACTACACTAAAACTATCATGACTATAATAACTATCATGACTATCTGAGTGAGAGATGTAAAATGCCTGTCTCAAATACAGTCAGGGGTTAGGAAGGAGGGAGGGGAGGAACTGGTGGTGGGAATGTTGCACTGGTGAAGGGGCTGTGTTCTATTTATGACTGGAACCCAACTACAATCATGCTTATAATCATGTTGCTTTAAGATTTTATATAAAAAATATAGTTATATGGGGCTGGAGCAGTGACGCAAGTGGTAAGGTGCTTGCCTTGCATGTGCTAACCTAGGATGGACCGTGGTTCAATCTCCCGGTGTCCCATATGGTTCCCCAAGCCAGGACTGATTTCTAAACGCATAGCTAGGAGTAACCCCTGAACGTCACCAGATGTGACCCAAAATCCAATATATATACATATATATATATATATATATATGTATATATATAGTTATATAAAACAAATCTCGACCCAAAACTGAGGAAACAACTCTCGGGATAGTTCTTGTATTATTTGTATTTTAAAATCTGCTTTAAAATTAATTTTTAAGAGCTGTATAGTATAGTTAAAGCCTGATCCTGGTTTGATCCCTGGCACCTGAAATATTGATACAGTGCCTGAAAAACTGCCAAGAGTAATCCTTTAACAGAGAGCCAGTGGCCCAATCCTACCCCCCTACCAGATTCACATTTAAAAGAACACAATATCATCGTTATGGATATTTCAAGTCAAATTTTCACCTATGAATTCCAGTAGTTCAAAATTCAACAAACCAAACAAATACATAGATTACAATGAATTTGACATTCCCTAAAAAAGGCCCAACACAAAAGACCAAACGACATAAAATTTCCATCAAGATTCATTAAAAATAAAACCCTAACTTCTGAGCAACTATAAGGCACATTAAATTTGTTTAAGGCTCATAAGGTAAAATTAATTCCTCACTACAGAAGGAAATGAGTCATTTTACTCTTGCCATATCTTTTAGCCAGGGTTTCTCAACCAGGGCCCATGGTCTGTCTACCTTTCTCTCTACCCATCCCCTCCCAGGCTCAAAGGGGCTATATATGTGAAAAATGTATTATTGAGGGCTAAGGCATTAAATAAAAGGGCTAACTGCTAAAAAAGGGGGCTCCTACTTGTGTAATAAACAAAAAGATATTTCATGACTTGTGTTTATACTGAAACTATTAGATTCCATACCCAAAATTTGACTCTGAGTTTCAAAAGCCAGTTTTCCAAACTGGAAGACCAAGGGAATTCCTAAAACCATGACAACTGAGTAATACATTAAGAAGAATGGGAAAAGCCTACTAAGCAGTTGAAAATACATTAGCTAGTTTTGGAAATGCCTCCCAAAGGAAAAAAGCTGTTCTGGTAAAGCGGGGAAAAGGGGAGGAGTCTCTGGGAGTAACAGTGATGACAAGAAGGCTCAGGATCCCAAAGGTGGTGGCAATGCAGTAAAGGTCAGGCACATTCTGTGCGAAAAACATGGAAGAATCATGGAAGCCATAAAAAAAAGTTAAAGTCTGGAATCCGATTCAATGAAGTAGTGAAGATAAAGCTTGGCAAGGAAGTGACTTGGGTTGGACAGAGGCTCTATGGTAGGACCATTTCAAAAAGCAGCATTTGCCTCGCCTGTGAGTGGTCTAGATAAACCTGTGTTTACAGACCCTCCAATTAAGACTAAATTTGGTTATCATATTATTATGGTAGAAGGGAGAAAATAAAAGTGTATGAAAAGTTAAAAAATAAAGGGTAAATACTGATTTCCAAATGCAAAGACTTGAAACTTTTCTGAATAAAATAAAAATTCAGTCTTCAAATTCTGCATTAAATCTTAGGTTCACAGAGATCGTGCAAAGGGCTGGAGTGCAACTTTTGCATGTAAGAACTAAAAGTTTGATCCCTGGTACCATTTGCCTCCAAACATGCCTGGAGAAACCCCATACATCAAGCCAGGAGTAATCTTTGAGCACCACTGGGCAAAAAAAAAATATATATATATACATATATATATTTAATATACACTTAATATATATTATATATATTAAGTGTATATATATAAGTGTATATAATATATATATTATATACACTTAATAGTTACAGTTTAAGGACAAAGAGTATTATGTATAATCTAACATAGGTGGATAAGTTCACTTTGGGCCTAAGAAGAATATGGTGTCTGCAGAGAATAGTAGAGGAATGATGAGTAGGGCCATATGCAAAGCAGCAATTATCGGTGATGAATACTGACTGCATTGCTTGAGCAGGGTGAGGGCTTGGCCCACCCTTTCCTCTCGATTGCCAACTTTCAGCTGTGTGACCAGTGTACCCATGATTTTTCACAGCTTGGTTTACATCTCTTTCAAGAAAAGAGTCTATGGTGCTGGACAGGTAAGAACATAGTGACTTTGCTTTATCTTTTCTAGTTAATACTTTTTCACAAGACAATATTGTCAGATGCACTTATTCAAATTACTTATAAATAGGGGGAAATGAAACATTTCACAATTAATGACCAAAAGAACTTATTTTGCTTTTTATACATACCTTGTTACACAAGCATTTACTCCTGCACAAACACTGGAATGATCTTTAATATTACTATGTAAAGCACAATTTCTCCATTTTTCATCCTACGCTACAGTAAAAAAAATATTAAAAAAAGCCATAACTTACTTTCTGAGTTGTCTAATTTTACTTTTCAGAGTAAAATTAGTCCCAAAGGTTCAGGATGAGACAAATAGAAAAATTTTTGTCTTATAACTAATGTAGCTTATATTGAACATATATATCTTATTCAATATGTATAAAATATATATACTGTAAACAGAGGCTTGTCTACAACCCCCTTTCTGAAACAAATACTACTCTGTACCCTCTTGGTAATTTAAGTAAATAAGTAGGAAGCATACAACTGAATTTGAAAGTACTAACACCAGCCCTGAGTCATTCCAGATATCACCAAGGGTAGTGGTATCATGAGCTATGGTAAAGACTACTATATGGTATATACTGTGATTCATAGTATGTAATGTGTGTAATATTTATCACAAATGTAGATATGGCATATAGACATTTATATATATGTAATGCATATATCAGGGATTCTCAAACTCTTCCCACATTTCTTTAGACCTGAGAAATGCAACATGAGGGCTGAAGAGATAGCATGGAGGAAGGGCATTTGCCTTGCATGCAGGAGGACAGTGGTTTGCACCCTGGCATCCCATGTGGTCCCCCGAGCCTGCCAGGAGCAACTTCTGAGGACAGAAGTAACCCCTGAGTGCTGCCGGATGTGACCCAAAAACCAAAAAAAGTCAACCAACCAACCAAACAAACAAACAAAAAACCAGATGAGAAAGAACTCAACAATAAAAAATCACATATATACTTAAAAGCATTTAAGTACTTCTGAGGTTAAAGACTGATACAACAAAAAATCTAAGACATAGCTAAAAGGACTAGAGGACAGAAACAGAAATTCCATTTTCATGGATTAGAAGAATGAACACTGTTAAAAGACCATCCTACCTAAAGCAATATACAGCTTCAATGTAATCCTCAACAAAATTTCAATGACTTTCTTTAAAAAATAGACATACTGCTGAACTTTGGACCTATAAAAGTCCCTAAATATAGCCAAAGCAATCTAAAGGAGATATCATAGTCTCTGACTTTATACTATACAATAAGATATAAGAAACCAGAACAGAAACCAACAGGCTATAAGAAACCAGAACCAGAACAATATTAGAATAAAAACAGATAAATGGCTCAATGAATAAAACTGGGAACATAGAAATAAACCCACACATGTTTAAACAATCTAACAAAGAAACCAAGTTTCAATAAGCAGAAAAATGGTGGTAACTATGTAAAGTATGAATCTGGGGTCTAAGAAGATATTTAAGTGGTTAAGAACATATGGTTAAGAACACATTTGTGACTACTAGGACCTAAGCTTGTTCCAATTTTTTTTATTATACATGTTACTGAAGAAAGCACTCCAACACTACACTACCCCCTCTAAGCACCACATGGATAGCACTAGAGGTCCCTGGAACTAAAGAACCAGAACATCTTCATATCTTGGGACAAAGCACTGAACTATCTCGCACAGTTAGCTAAGTATTATCAGGAGTGTCCCTCACCTTCCAGACACAAATTAATAAAACTGGACTGATATATCATACATAACATTTAATTCACAGCCAATTAAAAACATGGATTTAAGACCAGAGACCAGGGGTCAGAAATATGGCTCAAAGTGGTACAGTGCATGCTTAGAAAGGCAAGAGGCCCTGAATTTACTACTTCTGTACACATCTCTGTGTGTGGCCCTAGATGATTGGGGATGAAAAAGGGGCTCAAAACCACAAAATTCATATAAGAAAATTAAGACAACCTACTCCACAATACTGACTTCAGTTCTGCTTTGGGGTACTTGACTCCCAATGGCAAGGGAAACAAAAATGAAATAGGATTACATAAATATTAAAAGCTTCTAAACGGTTAAAAAAAAAGGCATTAAAACAATAAGGCATCTAACTGAATGAGAAAATATTTGCATATCATACACCCCAAAATAAACCAGTACCTAAGATAAACCAAGAACTTTGCTGAACAACCATCAAAAACTTTTTTATTAATATCTTTAAACACCTTGATTACAAATATGATTGTAGTTGGGTTTCAGTCATGTAAAGAACACCCCCCTTCTCCAGTGCAACATTCCCATAATAATAAGAAAAAGGTGGGGGGCTAGAGCAATACAGAGGTAGGGCGTTTGCCTTATATGCACGCAGCCAACCTTAGTAGGACACTGATTTGATTCCCAACATCCCACATGGTCCCCAGAGCCTGCTAGGGACAATTTCTAAGCACAGTACCAGGAGTAACTCCTGAGCGTCAGAGGGTGTAACCCAAACCACCCCCCCAAAAAAGAGCAGATAAGCTGAACAGACTCCAAGTCAAATAGAAGGTCAATAGACATGTGTGTATGTATGTATGTATGTATGAATGCACATACGTATGGGGAGGGATCAGCTCATTATCTCTTTAACAAGAAAATGAAAATCAAAACCAGAATCAGTATTACTTCAAACCTGTGAGAATGGCCTATATTTAAAAAACACCAGAACAATTAAGTGTCAACAAAGGTGGTGAGAAAATGAATTTTCATATAATGATAGATGGATAGCAAACTGGTTCAAATCTCTGTACAATCCCATGAAGAAGATAGAATAAATTTGGATGCCTACCTTATATGCAAAAACTTAAGACTACATCACAGATTTGGAGCAAAGAGACAGTACACTGGGTAAGGTACTTGCTTTGCATACAGCTGATCAGGGTTGATCCCTGCTATGGTTCCCCCCTGAACCTCTCAGGAGAGATCCCAGAGGTAGGCATAAACCTTGAACACAGCTGGGTGTCACCGCCCCCCCCCCACCAAAAAAAAAAAAAAAACCATAAAACAAAAATCAGAGATCTGAATGATTTCAACTTAAGAGTGTCATGCTCTTCCACAGATATAACTAACTGATCTTGGGTTAGGCAATTATATCTTAAAATGACACACACACACAAAAAAAAACAAACAAACAACTAACCAAAAGGGGGAAAAAAGTTTAATCAAACATAAAAATGAAACCTCTTTTAAGGACATTTTCAAAAAGGTATAAAAACAAACCACACTATAGAAGATATTTGTAAACTATATATATGGACAAGAAGCTTATATTCAGAATATATTAAAAACTTAATGTTGAGAACAAAAGGAAATGTTATTTTAAATGGATAAGAGGTATGAATAACCATATCTAGGGAATATATAAACAAATAAGCACATGAAAAGATGTTTGATATTATCAGTCATTAGGAAAAATGTAAAGTTTTCCCTTAAAACATTGTTAATAGAAATAGAGAAATCTTGGGGCCGGCGAGGTGACGCTAGAGGTAAGGTGTCTGCCTTGCAAGCGCTAGCCAAGGAAAGGACCACGGTTTGATCCCCCGGCAACCCATATGGTCCCCCCAAGCCAGGGGCAATTTCTGAGCACATAGTCAGGAATAACCCCTGAGCATCAAATGGGTGTGGCCCGAAAAACCAAAAAAAAAAAAAAAAGAAATAGAGAAATCCACATCACCTCTTTGGAGGTTTGATATGATCTAGAAATCTTATTTCAATTTGTAAGCAAGGGAATGGAAAACATAAGTCTATACAGAAACCTACACATAAATACTTAGATTATTATTATTTGTAATAGCCAAAAGGTGAAAACCCAAAGGCTACATCAACTAATGGTTGATGGGTAAGAAGTGGGGTATGCCCAAACAACAGAGTATTATTTGGCCATTAAAAAAGATAGTGCTTGGTGACAGTTGTTGTCCATTGTATGACTGTAACTCAATCATGAACAACTTTATCTGTGGGGGTAAAAATACTGCAGTATGAACAACCTTGTAACCATGGTGTTCAAAAACATCTTAATTAAAAAAAAGATGGTGCTGTTACAAGCTACAATATGACCAAGAGAAAGAAATCAAATACAAAATAGCTACATTATATGATTCCACTTTTCTGAATAAGGAAATCTGTACTACAAGAAGGTTAATAGTGATTGCCAAGATTAAGAACGAAGGAAGATTGGGGTCTGTTAAGAGTCTGACTGTCCTTTCATAAATGGTGAAATATTCTGGAAATAGTTGCATAAGTTCGTAAATATACTAAATATCACTGAATTTTTACAATTATATATTTTAAAAGATTTTAATATTTGTTAGTTTTGGGACCACACCCAGCAATGCTTACGGTTTATTAGTGGCTCTGCACTCAGGGATCACTGTTGGTGGTTCTTGGTGACCATTTAAGGCCCTATGGATCAAACCCGATCAATCATGTGCAAAGAAAGCACACTATTAGGATGCTATTGTTCCAGTGTCCCCAACCCCACCCCAGTAGACTTTTTAATAGTAACTTTTAGGTCAGTTAGGACATTAGATATTTTCCAAATTGTACCTGGTGAAGATACTGCCAGGTACTGCAGGCAGAATTTGCCCTCAAAGAGTTTATAATCAGAGGTTATTAATGCAAACTGTTAAATAATACAAATCATGACTTGATATGCAATAAAAATGAACAAGTCATCATATTAATTTATGTCACTAACTCCTATACTTAAATGATTTAGAAGAAGAGATCATATAAATTGGGGCAAGAGAAAGTAGGACAGTATTTTATACTCCTGGAAAAAACAATTCTAGCATTTTTTTTTTTTTTTTTGGTTTTTGGGGCCACACCCGTTTGATGCTCAGGAGTTACTCCTGTTGCTAAGCGCTCAGAAATTGCCCCTGGCTTGGGGGGACCACATGGGACGCCGGGGGATCGAACCATGGTCCTTCCTTGGCTAGCGCTTGCAAGGTAGACACCTTACCTCTAGCGCCACCTCGCTGGCCCCAATTCTAGCATATTTTGATATGTTCCACTACCATCATCCTCATCACCACCACCACCACCACCACCACCAAAATAAAACCTAGGCTCTTGAAAGTAGGATTAGTGTTTCTCAAGGTGTTACCTGAGTAACACACCCCCAGAGGACGCTGAACAATTCAATGGGGGTGGTAGAATCCTCAGGTGTAAGCAGAAAATAATTCCTGAGGAAATGTCTTTTTTCCTCCTGAGAAAATGTCTTTTTCCCCCTGAAAAGGTAGTGAGCCAAATAAGTCAAATAACTTCTGATATAGATAACAGATGAAGAAAAAATGAAGGGAAAATGTTTTTATTAAAAGTTGTAAAGCAGGAAATTATGTACCAAAAATATCACAGCCTAACATATATAGCTATCATTATATCCATAATATAGTTATACTTAATATCATATGACAATAATATGTAATTGCACCTATACAATACAATTTTTTAATATATAACACTAATACAAAACCTATGAAAATATAACTATTTTAGAGCCGAGTTCATTCCAACTCATCTAGATACTTTACCTGATCTAGGGCATAGAATAAAACTATCTCCTATAAAAGAGTATTTATGTACCAGGACTGTGGTCCATTTCAGAGTACAAGTTTTATGTGTGTGAGGCTCTGGCAACACACACACACGGTACTTACATTTCAATCACACACACACAACACACGCACACACAGGGTACTTACATTTCAATCACACACACAACACACACATGGTACTTACATTTCAATCACACACACACAAAACACACACACACACTACTTACATTTCAATACCAAATGAATCTGCACTGATTTGATTACTTTTTCTTTGGTTATCAAATTTTTCTTAACAATCATTATAAATATCACAAGTTAGCATATTTCATTTCAAAACACTTAAGAATTTCTTTTGATCAAATCACAAATAGAAAGGTAGTAGTTGACAACTAATAAAATCAACGAACATTTGCTGATTAAAAAAAAGACAAGTCTTTTTTAAGGGCTTTCTGGAAATACAGAATATAGTTATAGTTCTAAGCATTTTATGTGTGTGTGGTTTTTGTTTGTTTGTTTGTGCCTCCCTCCCTCCCCCAAAGGCTCTTGGGCCACATCTGAAAGTGCTCAGATTCCCAAAAGAGGAGCCCAAAGATGGATCCAGGGTTGGCCATGTGCAAGGCAAAGCCCCCTGCTATATTATTGGTTCCTACATGTTATTCTTAAGCTGTGTATCTAACATATACAAGATATGCTGAATATTGAACAAAAAATTTTTAAATGTAAAAGCACTCTTGTAAATTCTTAAATTTACAATCTTTAATGTTATTTTAATGCTACTGCCAATTTGTATTTCAATTTTCAGCTTCAATGTTCTGGCAATTCTGCCAAATTCATAGTGTTTGCTCCTCTTCTTTCCTCAATTTATTATGACTTCACTAGGTCCTTCATAATTCAGAATCCAACACAACTCTCCAGTCTATCTCTACACTGAATTTTAATTCACTAAACTGCTTACTGTGGTACCTTGCTCTTTAATATCCTACAGATGATATTCTTACAGTAGAGAAAATAACAGAGGGATTTTTCAGGTAGTCCCCTAAAATTTAGGAGTATTAAAAAAAATTCTAGCACAAAATGCCTACAAGTGATTGCTAAACACATAGTAATTATTTTGTTGATTCTAGTTGAGTAAACAATGAATTAGGGACTAATAAACTTATAGGTTCATCTAACATATCCAGAAAAAGATTGAAAAAGTAGTTTTTAGAAAAACTATTAAGGTACTTCTGATGTGTTAACCTATCTAAACAAGCAAAAAGTATATTGGAAACTTCTATCACTTAAACTTAGTAAAGCATTTTCACTTTTCAATTTTCATTTTTCAATAATTTTTGATAAATAAGCTTGATTCCATTATAATTATTTTTGCATATATCCTTGAGGAGTTGACAATTTTATTTGAAAATTTGGTGTTTATATGGGTATGGATTTAGCAGAAAACTAACCAAAGAAAGGTTTTTTACATGGTTTCACTCACGTGAATGAGCAACTAAAAGCAAACAAAACTAGTACAAGCAGCAATAAAAAAGAGAAAAAAGAGTGATGAGGAGTAGAGGGGTTTTTTAGCAGTGGAATATCACTAGAATTTTTATTGTTAAGAGTGACATTATGCATATACATATCAAGATGTTAAACTAAATGCAGATTTCCATACTATTATAAACAAATGACAGAAAATAAAAGACAGAAGAATGCTTATTTTTTAAGTATAAGAATATTTTTAATGGTGCTGGGAATGAATGCCAGGCCTCACATATGCAAGCTTGTTCTTTACTAGTGTGTCATATCCCTGGTTAAGAAAAAAAAATTTTTTTGAGCCACACCTAGTGACGCTCAGGGGTTTACTCCTTGCTATGCGCTCAGAAATCGCTCCTGGCTTGGGGGACATATGGGAAGCTGGGGATCAAACCCAGGTCCATCCTATGTCAGCCACATGCAACGCAACCACCCTATTGCTGCGCTGGCCCCTGCTTAAGAAAATTTTTAAAGGAAAAGGGAAAAAGATAGTCTTCAGATTAATCTGGATAAACAAATACATAAGGAAGGCCTTATCTAGAAAGAGCCGCCTTGTACAAGAACCTTTAATTATTTTATGACCATAATAGCAATGTTGTAAATATAAAGAACACTAAGCATCAGAAAGAAATGACATTATAACTTCTGGTAATTTTGAAACAAATAATAGTTAAAAGCAAAACAACACAAAGTATTTATATACTACTTTAAACACTAAAATTAGGTTTTTTTTTTTACAGATCTGGAGCGATAACGATAGCACAGCAGTAGGGCATTTGCTTGCACGCGGCCAACTTGTGATGGACCCAGATTCGTCCCAGCATCCCATATGGTCCCCCGAGCTTGCCAGGAGTGATTTCTGACCATAGAGCCAGGAATAACCCATGAATGCAACCGGGTATGGCCCCAAAACAAAACAAAACAAAATAAAAAAAATTTTTTTGGTCATACCCAGAGTACTTAGGGTTTACTCCCTAGCTCTGAATTCAGGGATTACTCCTGTGGTGGGGATCAAATAAGGGCAGAGGAACAAATGCACACTGGCCAAATGCAAGATAAATCACAGACCTAAAGTATTATCTCTCCAGCCCTGATACATGACTATCTGTGTTCACAACAATTTGACCAAACTACCGATTTTTTTCAATAACCATTCCATCCAAAATGTAAAAATTGATGGTATATTTAGAATTATTATAATTATTTTAGGTAAGAAAGTAATTTAAACTTTAAGTTACATGTTAACTCTAATCTGCTTATCTATACCAGAGCTTTAGCAATAAACTGAATATTATATTGAATAATTCCAGTTAAGAAAATAAAGAATTGTTAGATTTCACCATGGTCATAAAGTTAAAGTTATCTATTTTGTGTGTTTGTGTGTGTGTGTGTTTTAAATTGATTTATTAGGGCAAAAGTTTGGTTGTCCTTAATTCATATCCTCATGCTCATCTGTTCACATTTTCATGCTTCTTCATTACTTTCTCCTCACTCCCCAAATACACATTCAAAGGAGTTACAATTCAGTTCCCAGAATTCATTTAGTTTGAACTCACTGCTATTGGTACTTCTCTGTACTCTCATATTGAAAGAGAAAACCTCAGTTTCTCCTTGACAACTGCTGTGGGCAGTCCCATTTTTTACTGCCCCATCCTACATTTTTTTTATACATTAATAATTTTTATTTTGACCAAAGTGGTTTACAAATCACAGTAGTATTTCAGGTACATAGTGACATTGAATCAGGGGCACTCCCACCACCAATGTTGTCCTCCCTCCACTCCTGTTCCCAGCCCGAATCCCATATGGACCCTCCTTTGCCTCCTGGACTGCTAGTACAAGTGGTCCCTTCTGTGTCTAGCCAGTTGTAGATTGGGTATCGTTTCTGTTGTAGTTGGCTTAAATTATCTCTTTAAAAGACTACATAGATTAGCAATGTCTTCCTCATGATAACAGTCCCCCAATAAAGTTAATTCATAATAATGTACTTTATCTAAGAATAAATAGCCTAATGTTTTCTGGACTCTGGGAACCTGAAATATTTAAGGTTACTATATCCTGGGGCATAGGCGGTAGGGCGTTTGCCTTGCACACGCTAACCTAGGATGGACTGCGGTTCAATCCCCGGCATCCCATATGATGCCCCAAGCCAGGATCGAGTTCTTAGTGCATAGCCAGGAGTAACCTCTGAGCGTCACTGAGTGTGGCCCAAAAACAAAAACAAGATTACTATGTCCACATAAATGTGTGCTCCAGTTTAACTCAACATGCCTAAAATTGTTGTATTAATATTGTTACTGTCCTAGTCTATAAGGATCTATATTCCTGGTCTTGGTGAACAGAACATTTCACACTCTCAGAACTGAGACTTAAAAGTATAAAGTGTAAGGGGCCAGACATACAGCACAGTAGTAGGCCATTTGCCTTGCATACAGCTGATCCAGGACAGATGGCGATTCAAATTCAGGTATCCCCCATGCCTGCCAGGAGCAATTTCTAAGCACAGAGCCAGGAACAACTCCAGAGCACCGCTGGGTATGACCCCCCAAAAAGAACAAAAACAAAAAGTGTAAAGTGTGAATGTAAAGAAGGCATTCGTTACCCAACCTATTTACCTATAGCATCCAACTTTAAGGATTATCAGTTCCCTAAAATTCAATAAATTTCCTCTTCCATCTTCCTGCCTCAACTAAGATAAGTTCATGAATGATTTTTTCCCTCAACTTTGTATTGCTGCCTTCAGAATCTTCATAGGCAAAATAAACCTCATGACTGAGTTTCTTGGTTTC
Organism: Suncus etruscus; assembly: GCF_024139225.1. Taxonomy (NCBI): domain Eukaryota; kingdom Metazoa; phylum Chordata; class Mammalia; order Eulipotyphla; family Soricidae; genus Suncus; species Suncus etruscus. The sequence goes on from NC_064849.1 coordinate 95,601,315, forward strand.
TCTAAAACAAAAACAAATAAGCAAAAACCCAACCAATGGAGCTTATACATTCTTTCATAAGTTAGACTATGCTTGAGTCTGGAGATACTGCTCTAATGCTACAATCCATTTATCAGAAAGGTTCTGCAGTTTTCAAAATCAAACTGATGCCCCAGACTAAAGTCTAACTGGACTTCAACATTTATTTTACATATACTTTCTAGTATAAATTAGAAGATACCCCCTCAGTGCTTCTTCTGAATTTGCCATCATTTTTTGTGCATAAAGCTTACTGCTTTGTCCTTAGCAATTACTCTAGGCAATACTTAGGAGACCATATGTGGTGCCAGTAATCAAACGTAGAACACCTAAAAGTCAAATGCCTTGACCACTGTACTATTTCTCTAGACCCATTAATCTTAACATTGAAACCATCTTTATATCTGAAGACAAGGTCAGAGTCTTTTTACCACCTTTAAAATACCTTATAGTTTCTGAGGCCAAAGAAGCCCTCAATATTTGATGAATGAGAGAAAAAATACAATATCCACGTCCATATTACATTAGATGTTTCATATCACAACATATCAAGATTAAGTAAGATGACTTATTTAATATAGTCCAAACTAGAATCTTCATGTCACTTTTTTTTCCTGCAGATAAAGGACACAGGATCCCTTATCTACAACTGTATCACTAGAAGCTACTCTTACCTAGATTTCTTTCTACTATCTCCCGCCCCCTCCCTGAATTTTACTTGTCCATAAAGCCCCAAAAGCCTGAAAACCATCAAGAACCACTTCTTCACAGTTTACAGCTAGAAATATCTGAGAAATGACTGTTCTCGATATCACCTGACTAATAGTTGTTTTTTTAATGCTTTCAAATTCCTAAATCTGTAATCATTATCAACAAGAAGCTTAAATCTAAATTAAAATGCTATCGCTTTATTTACTATTTAATTAATACTTACAGGACCCTACTCTATTAGCGGATGAAATAAAGCAGGGGAGAAAGCCACAGGAGGAAAGCTATACACATAAAGACATTTCACCACTTCATAATTTTATTATTACTTACGTTCTTATAGAACATGGGATAAAAAACATAAGATGCACAAATACAAAGAAAGTGGCTCACCCACCAAGCTATACCTTGATCCTCATTTTTATACCAAAATAAAAAAGAAAGAAAGCAAACTAAATGTCCATCAGTAGAATGATTAAGAAAACTATGGTTTATCCTCTGACGAAATATTGGTAGTATTTAAGTAAGTTAAACATTATGGAAATGAGGAAAAAAGTTATGATACAACCTTTAGATGATCAACCTATAATACAACAAAACTATGCATGTATATTTATACCAGTAATACCTATGTAAACATGACTAATGCTGTTAAGGGTTAATTTTTATTAAAAATCTAGGAGGAAAGGGGCCAGGGAGGTACTTCAAATGGTAGAGAGTACATGACTTGTAAATTAAAGTCCCTGAGTTCAACCCCAGCACCACCTGGCCCCAGAGCATTGCTATTTTTGACCTCTGAGCAGCAGCAACAAAAATCTAGCAGGAGAAATACAATATAAGATAATAGATTCTGTCCCCTACCCTTTCCAACTGGCTTCTTTAATTGGGAAAAACAAAAGTTCATAAAGAGATTCTTAAAAATATTTAAGTTACAAGCTTCACAATTATCTTTACCGGAACATACTAGAAAACTGTTCATTTTGGTTTTCAAGAAAATTAAGAGAATGGAAAGTGACTGGCTAGGCTATGAAACATTCTTTATAAATTATAGAATGCTAAGATTCTTATTACTATCTTCTCAGAGCAAATATAAGACTCATATAAAACCATATGACAATTAGTATAGATAACAATACTACTATACAACTAGGAATATTCATATACTGGATTTCATTCTAGGATAATCACAAGCTTCTAAAGCTCTTCTACAGCTCATCCCTTAAACATTTTTCATTCATCTATGCACATGACTTATATATTCACTACCTTAATGCTGATAACTCAAAATTATAGCTCCTACATACATTTTTCCTGAAAAAGACCTGTTTACCAAACATCCAATATATCACAAATATTCTTAATCTTTTCTATTCTTAGCCATCTTCCACTCCAAAGAAAACTTCTTAAACTGTGTGAAGTAGGGTACTTTTTCTGCCATTAACTCAGTTGTCGTAGTTTTTAGGACCCCACACCTAATACTGAGAGCATGCAAAAACATTTCAAAACACCTTGAAAACACAGTACAAACCACAAAATACTAGAAAAGACTCAAGAACTATAATAACTTCCCCTTCACTTCCTTACCACCCTCTTCAAGTTCTAATAAGTATAGCTCAACTACACAGGTTACTTTAAGTATAATTTGTCCTTCAGCAATGAGGATGAAGTCCAAAGATAACTCATAGAATCAGAAACTACAGTGTGGGCTGGAGTGAGATATAGTGGTAGGGTGTTTGCCTTGCATGCTGCCAACCCAGGAAAAACCTAGGTTCGATCCCCAGCATACTACATGGTCCCCCAAGCCTGTCAGGAGCGATTTCTGAGTGCAGAGCTGAAGTAAACCTTGGCAATGCCAGGTGTGCCCCCCCAAAAAAAAATTAGGAAGAAAAAAAAGGAAAAGAAAATGAGACTACAGTGCCGTATGAATAAAAGAGTAAAAATCTGCACACATGGGGCCAGAGAGATAGCACAGCAGCAGGGCATGTGCTTTGCATGCAGCTGATTCAAACAGACAGTAGTTCAAATCCCTGCATCTGGTACCCTGTGCCTGCCAAAAGCAACTTCTGAGCACAGAACCAGGAATAACCCCTGAGTGCCACCGGGTGTGATGCAAAAACAAAACTAACAAAAAAATCTGTACACAGATTTCTCTTCTATCTAGTAAAAAAAACCTAATTCCAAACAAATACAAATAATTAACTGAATTACGCCAATTCTCCCCTTTAAAGATTATTTTACCCTTTCTACACTTCTTTTCTTTCATCAAACTTGCTCAAAACTTAGTAGCTCTCCAACAACTTCTGACACTCCAATTAGTCCTAGATCCTAAAACTTAAACACAAATTCAAATTTGTTTATTCAGCAACTACTTGAGTGTTCACTATGTACAGGCCACCAGAAACTCACTAACTAGACAGGATTCCCCTTTTCAGTCTTTGTAAGCTGCCTTTAGATTCAACCCATTTTTTTTTCTCAAAAACAGGTAATTAGCTTTAGAACAAAATATAGCAACTATTATTCCTTTAGTTATAAACTAGTAAAGAAAATGTTGGGCCCGGAGAGATAGTACAGTGGCGTTTGCCTTGCAAGCAGCCGATCCAGGACCAAAGGTGGTTGGTTCGAATCCCGGTGTCCCATATGGTCCCCCGTGCCTGCCAGGAGCTATTTCTGAGCAGACAGCCAGGAGTAACCCCTGAGCACCGCCGGGTGTGGCCCAAAAACCAAAAAAAAAAAAAAAAAAAAAAATGTTCACTTTGTTTTACATTTTAAGATGCCATTCATAAAAGATATACCTCAAGATTATTTAAATCACTAAGTGGTCCTTGTTATTGAACTGAGGAATAAAAGAGTAATTTCATATTCTAAGGAAGAGCTCTGCAAGGTTATACAAAACTGAGCAATAATTTTCAAATGAACAAACAAGTCATCCAGTTACAACATATCTGACTCTTGCCATTAAAAATATTTGTATGCCTATCAATTGACTAGTATGATATCTCAAACTATTTATCTTTGTTATTTACAATAAAAATGAAAATATTACTCAAGTGAACTTGTTTTCCAGTAGAAGAAAATCAATTATAAATATAAAGTCCTGGGACCGAAGAGGCATTTGCCTTGCATGCAGAAGATCGGTGGTTCAAATTCCAGCATCCCATATGGTCCCCTGTGCCTGCCAGGAGCAATTTCTGAGCATAGAGCCAGGAGTAACCCCTGAGTGCTGCCTGGTGTGACCCAAAAACCAAAAGAATAATAAGAAAAATAGTCCTTATTTGCCTTTCCTAGTTTCCCCTTTTCTTCTCCATTCAAACTAATCCTGAATGAACAAGCAATATTGAAATATACACATAAGTAAACTGCAGTAAAAGGTATACAAGATTAAAGCTGTGTTCAAACTATTCCAATTGATAAAATGAGTTGTCAATCAGAAACTCTAAATTTTAGATATAAAGAAAACCTATGAAAATACTTACAGTAAAGCTATACAGCATAACTGTCTATAATAAATACTATACCTTTATAGAAGTAAGGCATATGCCTTAAAAAAAGTCAACCCTGGTTCAACTCAATGCACCTCATGGTCCTCTAAGCATCACCAAATAGTCTTGGAAGGTCCAGAGCACAAGCAAGGTAGTCAAGGTAATCCCTGGCACTATAGTATCAAAAGAGCACAATGGCCTTACACCCCTTACACTGAACCATAGGTCTGGTTGGCTGAGAACTGGGTTTTCTGAACACTGTTTGGGAGACTGTCCCAATCCCCAAAAGGCTATAACTTACTTAATATGATAAACTAGAAGTTTATGTCCATTCTCAGAAAATTGTATAAATGCAAGTGATATTCTGGGAAGTATTATGAATGTCAAAACTGGGTGAACTGGATTGGAAGTACTTAAAACTGTTTTTCTCAATGTTTTTCTAACCATGGCCCCCTTCTGATTTTGTTTTCTTACAGCAGCAAGTCCCTATCCTATAGGTTGGCCCCCTTAATTTTAGGTATTAAAAAAACTGTGACACACACACACACACACACACACACACACACACACACACAGAAGTTTTCTTTCTCTTGGAGTGAAAGATGGGTAAGAATAGAAAAGATGAGTTATCAGTATTAAGGTAGTGAAATGTAATGAATCATATGAGTAAATGAGAGGAAACAGGAGGAGAGAAAATAAGGGATGAATGGCAGAAGAGAAGAATTAGCCAACAGAATCTACAACTGAGAGGTGTACAGGGCAATTAACAGACTAATAGCGCTGAACCCAAGAAAGAAAGAGCTATTTCAAAAAGGGAATGAGGAAAAGCAAAAAAGGTGGGAAAAATGTTTTGTTTTTTTCTACAAAGGCTTTCCTCATCTGTTTCAACTTTCAGTAAAGCATTGCTTCTAACTTTTGGGAGTATGGGGAAAGGAGCTTCCAAGCAGGACTCAGGAGGTCATATGGCACAATAATTCTCAGTCAATGGGAACAGTGGGTCTATGCAAGTGTCTGAGGATACAATAATGCTCAGTCCCTATGATGGAATAAATAAGGCCACTCTGATAGTGCTGAGGGACCCCAAGGCACATCTGGTGGTGGTCAGGGCCCTCTGGAGCTGTACCCTGTAATACTTGATAGGCAATACGAAGCTGGAAATTTAAGAGTAGGTTGCACCAAGTGCCTTAATTGCTGATCCCTGCTTCTCTAACTTAAACAATTAGAATAATGATGTACTTCATATAACCTATCCTCTATTAGATATTAGAATATACCAATGATAAAAAAAAAAAACATTTATTTTATGGGCTGAAAAGATAGTACAGCAGATATGGTATTCGCCTTGCACAAGGCCTATCTTGCACAAGGCCTATCTGGTTTGATCACTGGACCACTTATGCCCCTTAAACCTACCAAGGGTGATCCCTAAATGCAGTCATTCACTTGTAAGCCAGGTGTGGTCACCCAAAGATACAAACAAAATATTTTTATCATGTCAGTATACTATTTTACAATATTGACATGCTAGGGTTTCACATATACAACATTCCAACCTCACATTCACCCCTCCCCTGCGTCCAGAGTGTCCATTTCCCTTCACCACTGTGTCAGTTATCATCACCACCACACATCCCCAGCCCCAACACCCCTCCCCAATAACTAACTGGCATGATAAATTCATTTCTATAAATCAATTATTAGATTCTAATACTTTGGGCCATTTCACTATATCATGCTTCTGTACATTCCACATCTGAAAGAGGTCATTCTGCATCTCTCCTGGCTGAACAGTGAGAGAAAATATAAACTCATTTTGGATAATATTGTATTATATTACCATTCCTCCCTCATTTCTTATTCCATTTCCAGAAACTGGAATGTTTTAAACTATATTTAAAATACATGATGTCTATTTTATTTCTGTGAAAAAAGAGAGCAATAACCCTGATCCATATTATGTAACCTGCAAAATTAATATAAACACTATTTAAGAAATGTGTCATTTGGGGTATAAGTGAACAAGTAAAATCACGCTCAATAATGTACAAGATCTGAGAGAATGCCTTAAGATAGCTACTCAAAGTGATTTTTGACAGCAGCATCATATTTTTAAAATTGGGGCTGGAGCAGTGGCGCAAGAGATAAGTCATCTGCCGTGCATGGCAATAGCAGTTCGATCCCCTGGCATCCCATATGGTCCCCGAAACCAGGAGGAATTTCTGAGAGCATAGCCAGGAGTATAACCCCTGAACGTCACTGGGTGTGGCCCAAAAAAACAAAAGAAAAAAAGATGTTTTTAATTGTTTATAAAGGTCAAATTCAAAATTTAGTGACCAACAAACTAATTGTACATACAACAATCCAAATTTGGGATGTGAATATATCTCAAAACTCAACACTCACTGAGCACCACAGCAGTGACCTGGGAAAACCCTCCTGAGTAGCCGAAGTAGCAAAACGCATCCTCCAGCCCCAAACCTGCTGGCCTGTTGGCTAAGAATAAACAAAAGTGGTCCTCAGGTTCCCTAAATCCTGCTCTGGAAGGCCCTCATAAAAACAAAACACATGCAAAAAAAGGTCTATATGATTCCATGTGTATTACATTCTAGAAAGGAAACAACTATAGAATAAATTAGATCTTATTGCCAGAGGCTGGGGTAGAAACATGACAAAAGCACATTAGGGAAAACTTGGTGGGGATACCTTACTTGACTGTGGGAATAAGTGCAAAACTATGTGTGTTGAAATTCACCAAAATGTTTACTAAAAGAGTGATATTACTGAGTTCTATTACACTGTAATAAACCTCACTTTTCAAAAAATATCAGAATATCACTATTTCAGTTTAATAACATTTTAGCATGTGATAATTTTTCGTTCTAGTTAACTTTGTTGTTATACATAAAACATAAATTTTCAAGAACCTGTAACCTCAAGCTTAAAGTAAGGAAGTATTTAGTATGTAGGAGGCCAAAGTAGCCCTTCCCACGCTCTTCCAGCTCAAAACGCCAAAAATAATTTAATAATGTTGCTAAGTCCATGTTTGACACACTAAAAAAATTTCTCCTTTCAATCAAAAAGCAAGTGTGCCTGCATGTATGTACAGTTTTAGTCAAGGTGATAGGTTACAAAATAACAATTTACCTCCATATATTAATGCCTGATATCTAGTATATTCTTAAAAATAATCTTTAACATTTTTATAGCAAATAACTTAAGGAGCCTGATATATAGTTCAGTGGGTAAGGCACTTGCCATGCACAATGTTTACCCTAAGCACCTTTAATGGTCCCTAGCAATGCTTGAGTAGAGACAGAGGGAAGCCCTGGGCATCGCCAGGTGTTGTGCCAAAGCAAAAATTAAATATAATTTAATTTCAAGATCTGCAATATTATTAAATAAATCAGCTGTAACTAACCAAAACATTTTGGAATATCTCTCGGTGTTTTAATTTTGTTTGGTTTGGGGCCACAACAAGCTGTGCTTACTCCGAGCTCAGGGATCACACCTGAGGGTCCTGGGGACATCAAACCAGGATCAGCTGCATCCAAGGCAAGCAATATAATCTCCTGTTTTTTTTTTTAAAGTTTTTTCCTGTATCTCATTGTAAGTCATTCCAAAAACAAAACAAAACAAAACAAAAAAACAAAACAAAACAAAAAAACGAAGAACAAAAAAAGGAAGAATCTACTTTAAAAGATAAACACCACCAAATCTACACTCCCTATCAAAAATTGTATTTGTAAGTCCTGGGAGATAAAGGGAAGTAGAAAGGAAACAAGTCTTGGGGTTGAAATTGTATCTTGAACACTTGCTAGATGTGTCATCCAGGACAAATTTCTTAGATGAGTCTTAATGTCCTTGTCTTTAAATGAGAACACTAACACCTTGTTAAATAATTGAGAGGTTTAAATCATGATACAAAGTGTAGTAGTTCAGATTGATGAATAAAGAATCATAGAAATTGCATAAAAACTTTGAAATTGTTTCTCCATTTTCTTCCTCTTGTTAACAGGGTGACCTGGAATTAGTCACTTAACCATTATTCTATATTCTATATATAGAATATATATATTCTATATTCTATATATAGAATCATCAGTATAACTAAACTCAAAGTATACCTTGAAGAACAACAACAAAACCTCCTTCCACAGATTCTGGCCCATACAAATAACTCACAAAAAGTCATATTACTGCTATATTAATATAAAAGTGCTCATACAGTGTCTCATATGCAACAAAGTTTGTGAAATAGTTGTTTTCCTAAACTACCTTATAAATTAATCCTTATGACAACCCCCACCCTAAAGATTTACCATTAAGGATTTTAAAAAGTCTATCTCAAAGATTCTAAAGATATTTAGAATTTCCATAATTACGTAATGATGATAGATTTGGAATAAGTAGACAATTCCCCTGAGGTTAATAGTATTGAAAGGTGCAAAACATTTTCTGACCATATACACACTTGAATTAAAAATGTTACCAGGCATATTAATTTGTACATTCAACCAACTATTAAACTGGCATATATGCTTTTATTAAAAAAGAAAAAGAAAAAATTCAACAAACTCACATTTAAAATGTCAGTAAAACTCTGAGTTCAAAACCACTATATTCTAGATATATAGTTTCAAATTTTTTGGTTTGTTTTGTTTTAGAACACACTGGGCAGTGCTCAGTGATTATTCCTGGTTCTGAGCTCAGGAATCACTCCTGGAGAGCTCAGGGAACCATATGGGAGGGAAGTCAGAGACTGAATCCATGTAGGCCACGTGCAAAGCTATGACTCTGGACCCCAGATTCAATTTTCTTAGTCGTTGGCCTTAAGCACACAATTTCCTTGAATACATAACTTTTAAGTATCTAACCTTTTAAGCATCCAAAGTATACTATGTCACTTCACTTATACTAGAAACGTGGAATCCAAAATCTTATCAAACGTTTACTAAACAATATGATACTGGACAATTTTCTAACCTTTAGTATCTTGGTTTCCAAATCTGTAAATTGTGCAAACTAACTTACTTTGTGAGCATATTAAAGAAAGTAAAGAAAGTAAAAATACCACAGTAACGTACTTAACACAATTCCTGGTGAATAATGAGCCCTTAAAAGGTACAAATGGCAATGTATCAAAAATAATCTCTCTTAATAATATTAGTTTGAGATTCAACATAAGGACTCCTAAAGACATGTGACCTGACAAAACCTCCATTCAATTTAAATTGGCCCCAAATTTACACCAAAACACAAGAGAAAAACGTAAAAGCACTTCCATTATATTTACTAGAACAAAAATTCTAAGCAAATAAAAGACCCCTTATTTAACATTACAATGAAGAGCTTAGAGATTTTTTTTAACTGACTTTAAATCAATGAGAAACACTAAAACTCCAGATTTTATTTTTTTACTTTATTTATTTTGATTGATTGGGTTTTGGGCCACACCCAGCGGCACTCAGGGGTTACTACTGGCTCTGCATTTAGAAATCACCCCTGGCAGGCTGGGGGATCATATGGGATGCCAGGAATCAAACTGGGTGCCTCCTGGGTCAGCCCAGCCAGATTCAAGATCAACACCCTACCACTGTACTATCTCTCAGGCCCCAAATTCCAGATTTTAATAGAATAATTTTAAAAACTTTCAGAAAATCCATCTTTATCATTCACAAATTTACTCTTTACTTCTATACCAGTTAAGCCACTTATATTTAAGAGACATAAGTAAATAAACTCAATCAAACATCAACCAAATGTCAAACACAAGGCCAGAAGTTTTACTATTAGAGTATTACTTTCATACAAAGCAAATACAGCAAAGAGAGAAAGCACTTTGGGCTCAAATCATTGAAAAAGTCAAAAATGGTATCAGTCAGTGACAGCACTGAGTATCACCTTATTTCACGACCAAAGCTCAAACATTTCTTAAAGCAACATAATCTAATAAAATCTAAACAGAAGTCAGGCAATACTTATTAATTCCACTTACTACACAAATCTACTGAAATCATATGACCTCTGAGTGTCAAATTTTTCATTAAAAATATGAAAATCATGTCATTATCTCACAGGGAAATAAGAATATATATATGTATATATACATATATATTTCAATGAACTCATGTCACCTTGAAATAGGACCAATTTAAAAATACAAAAGAGATAAATAAAAAAATAGAAAAAAAGATTTGCTTAAGTATAGAGCCATAAATGACCAAAGCTAACTTAAGTTCTATAAACTTCCTAGTTAGTCAGTAATTTATTTTGTGGCAAAGAAAGGTGATAAGAATGAAGTTACGTTCTCTAAAATTAATTTTTAATTTACCTCATTCTCGCCAATCATTTCACATAAAGCTGAATACATACTAATTTAAAATTTCAGAATTACTTAAAATTTATAGTTTTACTAATAAGCAATAGAACGTTAAAATCGTATCAATTTATTGTTTTTATTTACTCTTCTAATATTTTTATGTCTTATTTTGAAAGTAAAAATACCATATTAGGGCAGGCCAAACTATACCACAGAAGGGTTTACATGTTTCTAAGAAAACTGATGATGAATTCTATAATAAATATGAAATTAAGTTAGGAAGACTTAGAAAGTAGATATTTTTAGTTGTTAGTCTAGCTCCAAAGAGTTTCATGTATGACTCAATATAATTATCACATTTTTTTAATTTACTAATGATCACTGTAGAAAACAAAACTAGATTTACAACACTGAAAACTTTCACTTTTATTCCCCAAAGATTTGTCTTTAAATTCAATTTTGTTCTTCTTAAAAGTAGACATTATAATGATCCCTACCACAGGTTCATATGCTTTCAAATAACTTGAAACAAACTGTTGAATCCTTAACTTACTCAATTATTCAATATTTAACTGATTCACTATTTAAAAGTTTTCAAGTAAACCTTAACTTTGCAAGCTCAAGAAATAATAAACCATGTTGTTAAAATTTCCCTTAGTTTATTAGGAAATATTCCTCCAGATAATATGGCTATCTTCTTTCACTGATTTTTTTCTGAAGGATGTACATGGTTAGCTAGTGGTGACTATCACCAATTCAGAAGGTAACGCAGACAATTAATAGTCAATAAGCAAACAAAAATAATTCCTTCCATTCAAATCACCAAAATTTAAAATGAGTTTATTGAATTTTACAAAGTCTTCTTTTTAAAATATTTTTCCACCTACTTTGAGAGGCTTCTTACTGAAAGTTATCGCACAACCTATATATATTACTTGTGGATTACTAAACATATACAGTTATTAAAATATATTAAAAACTAGTTTACTTTAATTCTAAGTCTATCTCACACACAGCACAAATCATGGTGTAAACAGATCAAATACGTTGCTTTTTTCAAACATCTATTCAAAAGTTCCCTTTAACTCTAAAATAAGTTTCTCTGTGGATAAAAACTAAGTTCATGCAGAACTCTTCACCACCAATATAAATATGTTTATCCCTATAATGTCTCAGTATTTTATCCAAATAAAAGTCGTAAAGACTTTTCACATTTATATCAAAGCCACCCCCTTAAGCCCTCCTCTTTCTAAATAAATGTTCCTCCCTTCAGTATCCACCTACCAACCCCCCAAATAAGACACCCCATCCGCATGCCCCCCACCCAGTGGAGGCCTGAGGCCCTGTAGCAAACAGTGTCTAACAGGAGCAGGCAGCACAAAGACAGGAATGGGAGATTAGTGGGAGGGAGGGAGGCCGGGATTGGGGCTCAGCAGGAGCTTCAGGCTTTTTAAAATTCAAACTGCTCCCTGACCAATACAAATCACGGACACGCTACTGACTACTACACGGATTTATAGCATTAAAAACATGCCGAGTACGTGACAGCTATATTAACTTTACTCTTTTAAACATTTATCCATACGTGAGCAGGAAATATGGAACAATTTGGTTTAACCAGAGTGCCAAACCTGAAAATATTCTTCAGAAAAGTTACTTATTTTACAATGACAGTAATAATTTAATGAGACACACACAAAAAAAAATCGAACCAATGTAACACCCACTCGTAAAACAAGAGACTTTTTAAGCAGTATTGCTTCAGATTCACCAATGAGAGTTTTTCTTTAGAGGATGTTAGACAAAGTAGCAAAAACAGTCTTACCCATTTCTTTTTCTAGGCGATTTTTAAGACTAAAAACTTTTAAACTGATTTCCTTTCCCTACATGAACTAAAGTATCAACGCCTCCATAAACAAACTCTTAAAACACTTAACTCACTCGGAAATGCATGCTGTTAAGAAAGAACTAGTATTTTTCTCCAACATTTACAGATACATTTGACCTATTAAAATGACACCTCTCTCATTACACAGTCAAACATCATGGACACAAACAGCCAATGACAATCCTGGGACCTCAAGAAGATCTGCCCTGACATGAAAGGATGGCACTTTCTACTTTTTTTTAAACCTCCAAAGGGTTTTAATCGTAACGTAATTTCTACCCTTGTGAAGAAAATTAATTTTATCTCTATCTCAGCGTCCAATTCTAAAATCTGAAATTTTGTTGAGCTTCTACAAGTTTAGATCTGGGAGTACCTGAGAATTCTATGTATCGTCGCCTAATATTGTCCTTATATAACGCGTACCAACATAAAGCGGCCGGGCAAACCTGTCAAGTACTTTATGCTTGTTTCTGAATAAAAGTCCATGTGCATACATACTGTCAAACAACATAAAAGCTGCAGAGGTGACTAGCATGCGGTGTCTACACTATGGTTTTCTGTATTAAATATTCATGTGGACAATTGAATTCTTTCCAAGAAAAAGAAAAGAAAGAAACCAGTCTTTATCAACTTTCCAACGTCCAAACAAGTTTTACACCGAGTTAGAATTCACCACTGGGTCCGTGTCTGAGTATTTACATTTGCCTCACTAACTGAAACTACTTCCTCCCTTCATGGGGTCACAGGGGGAAGAAGGGGGGTTGTTTGTTTCACCGGGACGTTCCCCGCTCCCGGACCGGGAAAGTTGTAAATATGGGGACGTTCAGGGCACATTTGCTGTTAGTTGTATTGTTTCCGCCTCCTCACTAGCTACGGCTCTTCTCCCAGGCGAGGCCTGTCACCGACCAGCAGTAGCTCCGCTCAGCCCGGAGCTCTCCTAATCCCCGAGCTCAAGTGATTCCGCTGGCCCGCGGCCTGCACTCTCCGCCGGGCCGGGCCTACGCCTCCCCGGCCGCCCGGCAGGAGCCCCGCCGCCAGAGCCGGCCGGGCGAGGCTGCAAAATCCCCGCCACCCAGGGCGGCTGCCTCCGGAGGAGCGAACTCTAGCCCCGCTCGTGGAGGAGACTGGGGCCGCCGAGGAAACGGCGGGGAGGGGAGCGAAGAGGAGAGACGCTGAGGACCTGGCGCCGCCGCCGCCGCCGCCGCCGCCGCAATAAAGAGCAGGAATTTACCTGGGCGAATCGGCGTCTGAATCCGAGGGGAGGCCGAGGCCGCGGTGGCGAGAGACTATAATCCCGGCCGGGTGGGGGGGTGGCTACGGCTCCTCTTCCGTCTCCTCAGTGCGGGGAACATGTAGAGCCGGGGGGAGACCAGCCTAGAAGACAAATCGCGGCTTCTTCTTCCTCCTCCTCCTCCTTCTCCCACATAGAAACACTCACAAACACCCGACGGGGGCCCGAGCTACCGGGGGGGCATCGCCGCCGGCCCGGGAACCAATCCTCCAGTCGGCGGGGGCGTCCCTCCCTGCGGCTTGGTGGTGTCGGGTGAGTCGGTACCGACGGAGGGAGGGGGGGAGGGCGGGGGGAAGGAGCCCTGTGTGTGTCTCTCTCTCGTTCCGTCTCTCCCTCTCAGAACAAAATGCCGACCGGAAGTGCAGCTGCAGGAATGACTCCCTCCGCCGGCGCCAAACACTAACAACCACCCCCTCTTCCCCACTCCACTTCCGCCACCGCCGCCGCCGCCGCCGCCGCGCCGCCACCGCCACTTCGCCTCGCGTCCTCCGCCGCTCGGCTCCGCACTGCGCCCGGGGCTGGGAGCCGGGCGGCGGCCACTCTGCCCGGCCGGCGCCCTTCGCCTCGGGGTGGCCGTGGATGTTGCCTTGGCCTTTTAATGTCGGTCCGCTGGGGACGGCGATGGCGATGGCGACGGCGCTGCTGCCCGGGCGAGCCCTCCCCGGGCTCTATTTTCCCGGAGGTCGACCGCCGCGGTGTCCGGGTTTCGCGGTGGTCGTGTGCACTGGGTACTCGCAGGCCGCGCTGACAGCCCCAGCTTGTCCTGGCTAGCTCTAAGGAGCCGAGCCCGTGGCAGCCTCGCGCGGGACGCACGGGATCCGACGGCGACGGTGCATTTTTTTGAATGGTGTCCCTGCAACCTGGTGGATGGATGTATCGTACACTATTTTTCTCCTTTGGTGAGGTCGCTCTTTACGCATTATTGTCTCTGCATTATTTCTGCGGAGGAAGGACGCAACCCTTGGAGATGAAGAAGCTTCCTGGCCGGATTGATTTGGAATCGTATATTGCGATGCACCTATTTCTGGAAATATGCGATCTGGTCGGGCCTTGCTTTTTGTCGGCGGTGATTTGGGTTCGTCCCTCCCTGTCGGGACGAAGGCCTGTAGGCGACGCTGTTGGAGTGAATTGGCGGCCGGTAGAGGCCTGGAGCGAGCTGGCCTGCGCCCTCTCGAGCGGGGGTGGAGCTGAGAGTGCGCCCCGCTGGACCCCCGCCGACTCGGGGCGGAGGCGGGGTGGGGGGCTAGATGCCGGCGCCTTTTCAAGACCTTTTTCCCTCTCTCCCTTTGAACGTGACTGGACGAGACTGGAGGACAAACGTGGTTGTGTGTACCTGACCGTGCGGCATGTAATTGTACTGTAACAGGGAGGTATTGATACAATGTTTATGAGTGAGTCAGAGGGGGATTTTTGATCTTAAGCTTAAAAAAGGTAATAGGTTAGCGAAATTTGACTCAAACAGGACGCGATTTGTGTTTTTCTTCCCTCAATATGGTTAAATTCTACGTTAGCTGTATGGTTTAGTTAGTTCTATGTGCACCAGTACGTGAGTAGTAAGTGGGAATTTTGCCTGCGGCTTTCGGGTTTTGCTTTTTTGTTTGTCATCAACAGTTACTTAGGGTATATACTGATCAATTCCTTTGCTCCAGGCTCTCCAAAGGCAGAACCTTGACCACTCGGCCCTAGGTGCTCCATCAGGTGGGGTTCCCTATCCCAGGCCTCGCCGATGATAGGACCTTTGATGGGCGCTCTCGCCAGGTCCTCACCTCCTGGGCTTTGCTCTTATCACTTTTTAGCTTCTGCGGGCCACTCAAACTTTTCCCATTTTATCCTTCAAGCATACAACGTGCGTCATTTATCCAATATCCCCTGTACAACATAAACTCCAGGTGGGCTAAAAGTCGTCCCTTACTTGGTGTTTTATCCAAAGCCGAGAATAATGCCTGACAATGCTTAATCTTTATGATGAATGAGTGACCATTGTAAGGACCCAGTCTGTCTCTGTATGTTACAGAACTTAAAAAAATTTTTCTTGCAGAAGCCCATAAACTAGTGATAAAAATGTTTCTAGGTTTCTTTAGATGGGCTTGCCAGAGGGCAGTCTTTTAGTAGACCACATGATCCTATTCATATTGGACTAACTTTGAGATTTCCAAAGCACAAACTGCTGCCCTCAACCTGTCTTTCCACTTTCTTCCAAAATACATGCTATTTCACTACTAAAGTCTAAGAATTAGTCCAAAGCTACATTACTGGAAAAATTCATTCAGCAAGTGTTTATTGGGCCCTACACATGTGCCTGACACATTGAATCAAACAGTATGAATTTCTGCGCCCAGGTATATAGAACCATGCTGATTACTACTCAATTATGCTGTCATGCAAAAAGCAAAAGCTAGTGGGATTTATTTTTACAGTTTCCTTTTAAAGAAAAAGTTGAATAAAATTGAGGGCAGGCTTTGTGTGAATATGTTGTCAGCTTTTAATTTACCTTTTACTTCTGATAGCACGGGTATACCAATAAATTAATGGGAGTTAATCAATACAAAATCTACAATAAATGTTTGGTTAGGTTATTACATATAATCAAGTATAAAATATTGAAGTTTTGAGAGGTACTTTATAATTGGCGATACACGATTAGACATTTTGTAAATCCAACAACTTTAAAATACAGATGGCTTAGAACTTATTAATTTTGATTACGCAATAATCATTCAATATTTTAATTAAGACTAATATTTTGATTAAGCAAACAATTAGCTTCCCACTTAAATTATACTGGTAAACAGTTTTGCATGTCCAGGTGATGAAAGTTTGGACATTATTATAGCATTCATTTACATCTTGGATTATTTTATTTTTCAATTTCTTTCATTTACTTAGAGTTCTGTATTATAGGCATTTTCTGTAAATAAGCGAATGAAAACATACAGTCTCTACCTCTGAGAATCCAGTTCTATCTTGTAGTTTATCTCGTTTTTTGCAAATCATTGAGGATGTTTCTGTGCACATCAAAATATTTCTTAATTAGGTCAATTAGTGTTTCCTTGCCTAAATTTACAAATCTAACTTGAGATTTTCTAAGAATTTAATAATATTTTCATTATTTCATTGTCAGGTTTCTTGGTTTTTATATTGTGGGATTTTTTTCTTAATAGTTCATTTCATGGGGCCGGAGTGGTGGCGCAAGGGGTAAGGTGTCAGCCTTGCCCGCCCCAGCCTAGGATGGACTGCGGTTTGATCCCTCCCTTCCCCCACTCCCTGCGTCTCATATGGTCCCCCAAGCCAGGATGGATTTCTGTGCACATAGCCAGGAATAACCCCTGAGCGTCACCGGGTGTGGCCCCAAAACCAAAAACCAAAAAAAAAAAAAAAAAGTTCATTTCCTCAGCACATCTGTTCTTATATTTTAAAACATGTATGTCCAAATTTAGTTGACTTACTATGTCATTATTTTTCACTGTTAATGTTTGAGTTGTTTGGTCTTAATCTGTAGGGAATCTCAGTAACCTTTAATCTGACTTATTAATTGCCTCCAAGAATTTTTTTACGTACTGAATTGCTTGATTTGCCAGGGATATTCCTGGACAATTCATAACTAGTGGTCAGTTGATTGCAGAAGATACAATAAATTATTTTTAATAGATTAGAGCAATATAATATCACCAAAATTATTATAGTTGACAAATTTTGAATTATCTTTATTGGAAAATATTTATCTTGAAGATAAATACATTTGTCATGAAATTACAGAAATGAATATTTTCAAGAGTTAAGCCAGCCCTAGACTTTGTTAGTGATAAAATTAGCTCTGTTTGGAAAAAGTAAAGGATATGTTATATATGTTTCAGAGATTATTTCTACCTTCTAAAACTTTCATATTTAGATAAGTTACTTTGAATAAAATTTTATCTCAAACTTTTATGAAAAGTTAATTATTGATGTTGATTTGAGAATAAGCTACAAAAATATCAAATGACATTATGTACCTATTTTATAACTTCAAGGTAAATTAATTTGTAAAAGTATTTATGAAGGTAATTCAGCATATTTTTTCTATTTTTGTTATAATGGAAATAATTTATTTTTCTCCTAGATACCTTGATGGTTAAGAACTTTGTCCTGGGGCTGGAGAGATAGCATGGAAGTAGGGTGTTTGCCTTGCATGCAGAAGGACTGTGGTTCAAATCCTGACCTGCCAGAGCGATTTCCGAGCATAGAGCCAGGAGTAACCCTGAAGGCCGCTGGATGTGACCCAAAAGCCCAAAAGCCCCCCCTCCCAAAAAAAGAAAACTTTGTCCTTTCATTAATTTCCTTTTTTTTGGGGGGGGGGGTTTGGGCCACACCCGGTGACTCTCAGGGGTTACTCCTGGCTATGTGCTCAGAAACCACTCCTGGCTTAGGGGACACTGGAGATCAAACTGAGGTCAGTCCTGGATCAGCTGCATGAAAGGCAAATGCCCCACCACTGCACTATTGCTCCAGCTCTCCTTTCATTACTTTCACCTCTAATTATTTTTCTCATTTTCTCATTCATTATAAGCCTATGGATTTTATGTTGTTACACATTTTTATGTCTGTATGCCCTATTTTCAAATCAAGACTAGTTATGAGTTAATACTTTAAGTTACACTGTACGTTGCAGAGTAAAGTATTGAAATAGTTTTTAAGTGTATTTATGAATAATTTTAACTTAAAACTATTTAGAATAATAAATCTCCATGAAAACTTAACCTAATGAAACCTACACATATATTGAATGTGAGTCAATAAAATACAACTGTTTTAATACTAATCTGGAACAATACTGATTAAAATTATTTTGTCTATAAAATAGAGACTGCAAAATTCATTAAAAAGAAATCTAAAATAGGTAATAAGAGATAAGGGAGACCTTATGGGCCTCACTTTAAATTATCTCCTACAGACTAGGTCCCGTACCTTGGAATAAATTTAGTAGGTTGTAATTAGCATTTATAGTTTTTTTTGTTCCTTTCAATCTACAGATCATGTTTTCTCATTTCCTTATAAAATGAATAAAATATATAGAAAGTATTTCTGTCTAGTGCCACCATCCCTTCAATCTTAGCAACAGGTGTTTATTAAGCATTCATAATACAAACAACAGCTACCTTTGCAGAGTAATTAAAAGAACAAGTCATTCCTTGAAAATGATAGGAACTCCACTTTCTTCTGAAAGTAAATTTTCAATACGGTTTTTCCCTCAAGCCAAAGTAAATAATATCTCAATGAACTTTCATTACTAGCTGACTAATTCTATATATGTACATATATAAATAAACATACTTAGAATTGTGTACAGAATTGAAAGGGGAACATTTAAAGAAAATTTCAGAGAATGTAAAAGGAAGGTAAAAATTAAGTTATACTTAAATCAGGCATAGACATTTAAGTAAAAATTATTTTCTTACTGTTTTACCTTATTTCAGTATAGATATCAGTAATAAATGTTAGCAAGTCTAAGAGCACTTATAAGTTTCCCAATACATGATGCTGGCTATCTTTAAATTACAGATATGTAAGGAATAGGCTGTTTTGAATCTTAGCTAACACATTTTCTAGAGGACAAACAAGAATTTCTAAATTATTGAACCAAAGTTAGTCAACCAAATATCTCGCTAATGTGATACATAAAAGAATTATATAACTAACCACCAGAGGGAGACAAGTCAGTTCTGAAAGAGGAGTACAAAGGAAGACCACATGACTTCCTGTTTTGAGTGACTGTTGTGGCAGGTGTTCTGCACTTACTATACAAGAAGCCAAGTAAAAAGACTACCAAATGTATTAGATGTGGATAAAGTAACAACTGTCAAAATTACCTTGCAGGAAGCAAACAAAGCATCTTAGAATCTATTCAAATTAAGGACATCCCAAGAAAGAATATGTGACTGAATTCTGAAATATGATTTTAAATATTGAGTAAGTAAACTATGTAAACAGTAATATTTTTGTTTTTGTTTTTGGGCCACACCCAGTGACACTCAGGGCTATGTGCTCAGAAATCGCTTTTGGCTAGGGGGACCATATGGAACACCAGGATCGAACCAGGTCCATCCTGCCAGGCAAAATGCCCTACAGCAGTGTTATGGCACTAGCCCATATATTTGTATTTCTACTACAGTTGATGAAGCCTGTGATCAAAAGCCACTGAGCAAAGCCAGTGATAAGATTTAAATACCACAGTGCAGCAGAAAGTCACGTAAAAAATTTTAAATAAAAAATGTAAGTAAATTAAGCTGAAGAGATCATAGAAAGTAGTTCTTCAGCACTGTGAAACTTATGAGTCAAGTTTGATGGTGACCAGTTTCTTATTGATTGCATTTTTATTTCAAATTAACTTAAACTCTAAAACATAAAATTTTAAATTATGAAGTTGGTACTTAAACATTACTGTGACCATATCTAAATTTTAATTAAAAAATTTAAAGTTGGTGCAAACAAATAGATTGACCAATATTGAATTTACATGTACTTTTACAATCTAAGAAATGGAATATGACATAGTGAAGTAATATAAGGAAGTAACTTTCCTTTTAAAAATAGGTCATAAAGAATATGCAACCATTAAAGTCAATGAAATTTTGCTATATATAAGAATGGATGAATCTTGAGGGCATCTTATTTACACTAGATGAAATAAGTTAAAAATAGGGGCTGGAGAGATAGCATGGATGTAGGGTATTTGCCTCGCATGCAGAGGACGGTGGTTTGAATTCCGGCATCCCATATTGTCCCCTGAGCCTGCCAGGAGTGATTTCTGAGTGTAGAGCCAGGAGTAACTCCTGAGTGCTGCTGGATGTGACCCAAAAACCAAAATTAATTAATTAATTAATTAAAAATAAGCTTATAGTAGTTTTTTTGTTTGTTTTTGGGCCACACTTGGGTTACTCCTGGCTATACGCTCAGAAATCGCTTCTGGCTTGGGGGACCTTATGGGATGCTGGGGGATTGAATCGCTATCTGTCCTAGGTTAGTGTGTGCAAGGCAAATGCCCTACTGCCTGTGCCACCACTCCAGCCCCTATACTAGATTTTTATTACACTAGGTGAAATAAGTTAAAGTCAAATATTAAATGATCTAACTTACATGTGGATTCTAAATAAAACATCAAGCTCATAGTAGCAGAATAGATGGGAATTTTCTAGAGAGCAGGTGGTAGGGCATGGATAAAATAAGTAAAGGGGATCATATATAAACAAATTTTCATTTACAAAGTAAAGCATGATAATATAAAGCATAATGATTATAGTTAATAACACTACCATATATCTGAAAGTTATAATGGGCCAAAGAGATAGAAGGTAAGGCAACACATATGGTCCCCTGAACACCATCAGGAATGATCCCTGAATACAGCCAGATATAGCCAAAAGCCACACAAAAATAAAATTCTTGTCATAAAATAAAAGTCTGTCATAGTGTATATCAGATTTACTGTGATGCTCATTTCACAATATGTTTAAATATCAAATGTTGGACATTTAAAACATGTCAATTTTGCTTCAGGAAAATAATTGGAACGTTTCCCACTACCCTTTTGGTGAGAATTATTTGAAGGAATTTAGTGGCTAACTTATAACTTATTTAATATCTTCTGATAATCTGATACATAATGAATATATGATACAACAATAATAAATCAGATATAATGAATCAGGGCCAATCCCACCACCATTGTACACCTCTCTCGACCAATGTTTACCAAGTACATTCCATACCACAGCCCTCCCCCCCCCAAGCCTTCCAGTATAAAGGCTCATTTTAAATGTAGATTTTTTTTTTTAATGTAGATTTTTAAAGTTTGGGTCTCTTGATTCCACTGTTGTTGCCTTTGGCTTGGATATTTAGTTTTGTCTTTTTTTTTTTTTTTTTTTTTTACCATCACCAGTGCACCTGAGACCACCCTGGACTCAGGAATCATTTCTGGTAGTCTCAGGTGAGCCTGGGGCCAGTGGGGGGTAGGGGGAATGAGGGAGAGAGATAGCACAACAGTAAGGCATTTATTTGCCTTGCACGCAGCTGAACTGGGGTGAACCCTGTTCAATTCCTGGCAGCCCATGTGGTCCCCTGAGCCCGCCAGGAGCGATTTCTGAGTGCAGAACCTCCTGGTCATCACTCGTTTTTGGTGTGGCCCCAAAATCAATAAAGATAAACAAACACGTGGTATAATTTACAAAAAGATGACCAGCTGTGTGCAAGGCAAGTGTCCTACCCACTGTACTATCTGATTCCTGAGCTAGATTAAATTATTAATAAAAATTTAATTAAAAAAGAAAATTTATAGGTGCCATTCCTGAGAATACACAAAGTATAATTGTAGGGATTGGGCTGGTGCCCCGTTTTACTAGGAGACTACCAGGGCAATACTTAAAAATACTCTAAGGCCACTAAGATAACATGCAGTGGTTTGGTTGTTACTCAACCTATACCTCAGAGTGCTGGAGACTGGGCAAATGGTGATAGGTCAAATTAGTATTTTGCATATGCTAGGCAAGTGTTCCACCATTTGAGTTATTGCCGCAGCCCAAAATATTTAAACATTTTTGAAATATGTCATAAATTTCTATGGTTATAGAAAATTCTATCTGCAAAACCATGATATTCAAGGAGATAATATTTACTAGTTTTATTTTTGGGTGTTTTAGTTGGGTTTGGTTTTTTTTTAGTTTTGGGGGATGGGGAGTGTTTTGGTTTATATGTGTATATTTTGTTTTTGTTTTTATTTTTATTTTGGGGTTCACATCTGTTGGTGCTCAGAGCTTATTCCTATACTCCTGGTTCTGCACGTGGATCACTACTAGCAGGGCTTAGTGCAGTATGGGGTTGCTAGGATCACTTAGGTCATCCATGAGCAAGGCAACCTCCTTATCCAAAGTATTTTCTTTCCTGCCTCAGAACTAAATATTTTAATTGCACTAATAGGTAGATTATAAACCTGAGGTCAGTTCTTTTATAATGCCATACTTAATATTACTTATGGTATTGTGTTTGAATCCGATACAAAATAAATTAATCAAGTAATGGTATTCAAGAAATCAAATTCATTTAATAACATGTTGGAAACTTTGTTTTGTTTTGGGGTCATACCCAGCTGTCATCAGGGCTTATTATCCTGGCTCTGTGGTCATGGATGACTTCTGGTGGTACTTGGGGCCTATCTGCAGTTCTGTGCATTGAACTCAAGGCTACATGTGCAAGGCAAGAGCTTTACCTGCTTTCTCTCCAACTTTATTTACTTATCTTCTCACCAACTCTTAGAAACAAAAAAGTGTTTTTGCCCAAAAACACTGTACTTTTACATATAAACTGTGATGGATAGGGACTATTAGAATTTTATAAACAGCATGACCTTTTAAATTATACTTTAAAATTTTATCGTTTTTGCACTCATGGAAAAATGCTGTAATGATCTTTTTTGTTTGGTTTGTTTTTGGGGGGAGAGCATACTGATAAATGTTCAAGTATTACTCCTGTCTTTGTACTCAGTAATTACTACTGATAGTGCTTAGGAGACCACTGGGTGGTCTATGTACAAAACAAATACCTTACCCACTGTACTATCACTTTGGCCCCTGTAATGATCCTTTTTAAACTGTATTAATAAAATGACAATAGCTTTGCTCTGAACCATTTCCTTAAATGGATTAATTTATATTGAAGTCTAATAAGAACTATTAAACTTGCCATCAAAGTCAACATTTTCAGTCTAAAATATATAACAAGTTTTTGTGTTTTGTCTAGTTTTTATTTAATAAGGTTTTAAGTCTAACTATAGCCATAAATCAAAATCCAATAAACAAAAATAAAAGAGCTCATACCTTGTCTTATTCCAGCTGAGAGATGGTGACAGATTAGGAAAAGCAGCAAGACACTGACTTCCACGAGTAAATTTAAGTGGGTTGAAGGAAAAGTTCCTGAAGGTTCAAATATAGAAGAATTAGGGATTTGTGAATATAAAATCATGATTTAACAGTCAGAATTCCAGTGTTACCATTTTTGGGCTACACTCAGTGGTGCTCAGGATTTTAGGACTTACCATTCTCCCAGGTCTACACTCCTGGATAGTTCAGGGGACCATATGTGGTGCCAAGGATCAAATTCAGGTGGGCTAAATGCAAGGCTACATGTACCGTTCCCACTACTAGTTCTCTGTCCCACTAACTTTTCTGTTCTATCTTATACTATCAACATCTGCATCTCTTTTTAAATCACCCTTCTCTATGTAGCTCTCTTGATATTAAATTATTCCTGATTCTACAATCAACAATATTGGTTTTCTTCAGTATTTAGATTTCTCACTGTCAAAGTGGCAAACAACTTACTTGATGTAAAGGGGAATATTTGTATTCTGACAATTCTGTGTTTATCTCTCTCCCTCTGACTTATTTCACTCAGCATAATAGATTCCATGTACATCCATGTATAGGAAAATTTCATGACGTCATCTCTTTTTTTAATATATTTTTTATTTAAGTAACATGATCATATTTGGGTTACAGTCATAACCAGAACACCCCCCTTCACCAGTGAAACATTACCCTCTCCCCCCCTTCCCACATGCCTATATTCGAGACAGGCATTCTACTACAGTAATTTGTTTTTAAGTTCAGTAAGTTGTATTTTTTTCCTTAAAGGACAAGAGTAAAAAAATATAGTAAAGGTGTGATAGTAGCAATTGCCAATGTTTGCATGGGTCCAGAAAAATGGAGAAAATGGAAAAAAAAATCCTTGACCTGATTACAAAAAGGACTCACCCCAGAAGTTTATTGGCATAAGACAGACTCTGGGTTCCAGGCATACCAGTCTATCCAACTCCAGACTTCATCTCTCTTGACAGCTGCATAATATTCCATTGTGTATACCATATTTGCCGGCATATAAGACGACACTAACCCATGAAAAACTTCTTAAAAGTCTTAAAAGTAAGAGGGGTGTGGATCACTCGTCCCTGAAGCTGGAACAACTTTCAGCATACCGTATACCAGCATATAATATGACTCCCGACTTTTAGGAAGTTTTTCATGGGTTGAAGGGTCGTCTTATATGCCGGCAAATACGGTATGTAGCACAGTTTTTTTTAATTTATAATAACTTTATTTAAGCATCTTGATTACAAATATGATTGTGATTAGGTTTCTGTCATGTAAAGAACACCCCCCCTTCACCAGTGCAACATTCCCACCACCAATGTCCCAAATCTCCCTCCATCCCACCCCACCCCCACCTGTACTCTAGACAGGCTTTCCAGTTCCCTCATTCATTTACATGGTTATGGTAGTTCTCAGCGTAGTTATTTCTATAACTGCACTCACCACTCTTGGTAGTGAGCTTGTATCACAGTTTTTTTAGCCATTCATCTGTTGAAGGGCATCTTGGTTGTTTCCGGAGTCTGGCTAATGTAAATAGTGCAACAATGTATATAGGTGTGAGGAAGGGATTTTTGAATTTTTGTGTTCCTTGGGTATATCCCTAGGAGTGATATAGCTGGGTCGTATGGAAGCTCAATTTCCAGGTTGGGACTTTGTTTTCAGAACTGCTGTATATTTGGAGCCAAAAAGGTGGGTCAATAGGCTGGAGTTCATGCTTTGCATAAGGAATTATGAGTTCATTACCTGGAAATACATGGTCCCCTATATGCTGCCAGGTATTCATTCATCAGGTATAATTATGCACACACACATATACACATACTATATTTGTTAAATATAGTTATTTAAGAAATACCGTGGAACTAGTTTCAAACTATTCTAACTACAACTCAACTATTTTATTCAATATGTTAGATAAATGTAGTTAAGAATGACCTGTGAGGGGCCGGTGAGGTGGCGCTAGAGGTAAGGCATCTGCCTTGCAAGCGCTAGCCAAGGAAGGACCGCGGTTCGATCCCCTGGTGTCCCATATGGTCCCCTCAAGCCAGGGGCAATTTCTGAGCGCTTAGCCAGGATTAACCCCTGAGCATCAAATGGGTGTGCCTCCCCACCTCAAAAAAAAGAATGACCTGTGAATGAGTCTCATGCTCTATGCTTTTAGGGACTTTATTGTATTTAACAGTACCAGAAGATACTGTGCTTCTTAATTTTGAAATGTATATACAAGTTGGAGAAGGACCTAGAAAGAATACAGCAGATAGGATATTTGTCTTGCATGCAGCCCATTCATGTTTGATCCCCAGCATCCCATATAGTCCTCCAAGCAAAACCAGGAGTGATCCTTAAGTACAGAGCAAGGAGTAAGCACTGAGCATCACTGGATGTGGCCTATAAGCAAAATTGAGGGAGAAGTTGTTTACTTTGAATACACAGGTGCTATTATAAACAATTTTGTTTCATTTAACAAGCATGTAAGCCCAGCACCTATGTACAAACTGATTGCTGATGAATAACCTTATCTTTTTCTTTTACATGCATAGCTCACAACTCAAATATTAAATACATTTGAAAAACCTTAGTTTTTCAAATAACATATGACTTGTTATATCAAAAGTTATGAAGGGGCTTGAGAGATAGCATGGAGGTAAGGCGTTAGCCTTTCATGCAGAAGGACGGTGGTTTGAATCCCGGCCTCCCATATGGTCCCCTGTGCCTGCCAGGGGCAATTTCTGAGCATAGAGCCAGGAGTAATCCCTGAGTGCTGCCGGGTAGACCCAAAACCCAAAAAAAAAAAAAAAAAAGTGTTATGAAAGTACTAAAGAGAATATTTTGAGGAAAACGTCAAAGCAGTTTTGAAATTTGAGCATTAGCAAAAGATAATTTTCCAAGCTGAGGGAAAAAATCGTCCATTCTAGGGGTTTCTTTTTTTTTTTTTTTTTTGGTTTTTGGGTCACACCTGGCAGCGCTCAGGGGTTACTCCTGGCTCTATGCTCAGAAATCACTCTTGGCAGGCATGGGGGACCATATGGGATGCCGGAATTTGAACCATTGTTCTTCTGTAGGCAAGGCAAATGCACCACCTCCATGCTATCTCTCCGGCCCTCCATTCTAGAAAAGTTTCTTATAGTTCATGTTCTAAAATTAGACTAAGCACATTTAATAATGTAACATATATTAGAATTTAAAACTTACAGAACCAGTGATAGGTAAGTGGAGTAGAGGATGCAAATTTTACTAACAATACAGATGTAATGCTCCAGATAGAGACATGATCAATCAAACTAGGAAGTGAGGCTAAAGAGGAATCCTGGAACAATAGTGACAAATAGTTTAATGTTTTATTCATAAAAGGTAATTATTGGCCAATTGCTAGTATTAAATCAAGACTTAAAATTCCATGAGGCTTTCATACAATACATCAAACTGGCCAATAACTAAGAGATGCTCAACATTGGGTCCAGAGAGATAGCATAGCAGTAGGGTGTTTGCCTTAGATGCAAAAGGACAGTGGTTCGAATCCTGGCATCCCATATGGTCCCCTGAGCCTGCCAGGACCGATTTCTGAGCGTAGAGCCAGGAGTGACCCCTGAGCACTGCCGGGTGTGACCCAAATACCAAAAAAAAAAAAAAAAAGATGCTCAACAGTCATTGTCCATCTGGAGAGCCTCCTGAAGAAGAATGAAATTAGACTCAACTTATTTCATATGTAAAAATTAACTCAAGTTAGATCAATTATCTAAATATAAGCAAAAAGTACAAAACTCTTAGAAGAAAACAGGAATATTTGTGATCTTGGATTCATCAAAGGATTCTTAGGACACCAAAGCGTGAGCAACATAAATATAGAATTTCCTCCCAGTTGAAAACCTTTTTGTTTCTAAGAATACCATCAAGAAAGATGATAAAAGACCACAAAATTGGGGAAAATATTTTCAAAACCTGTATCTAATAAGGGATTTTATCTAGAATTATCAGATCCTCCTATAAATAACAATTTTTAAATGGGCAGAAGATTTAGATTTTTTTTCCAAAGAGAAATATACAAATTGTCACAGTATAAAAAATGCTCAATATACAAAGAAAAGCAAAACTACAATGGGATATCACTTTATATCTATTAGGATAGGTAAAACTCAAAAATCAGATAACAAGCATAGGTAAATGTGTGTAAATGGAAACTTCATACACTGCTATTGTAAGTATAATTTAGAGTAACTACTCTGAGAAAGTCTGGCAGTTCATCAAATTATTAAATACATGGTTATCATATGACACATAATTCTATTCTTAGGCATGCATCTTTGGGAAATGAAAACTCATCCATGCAGACTTTTTTTAATATAATTTTTATTTTGATCATAGTGGCTTAAATATTGTTGACAATAATATTTTAGGTACATATTTACATAAACTCAGGGGATTCCCATCACCAAACTGTCCTCCCTACACCTCTGTTTTTGTCCTACCTCCCATATCCTCTTCCCTCACCCCAGGGCTGCTAGAATATGTGGTCCCCTCTGTATCTAGCCTACTACTTAGTAGTCTTGCACCTGTTTGGTCTTGGTGCCTCCCTTATTTCCCCCCTTAACTGGGAGGCAGGACTAGCTAGTTCAAGTTGCGTGGTTTTGTTTGAAGAAGAGAAAAGTAATAAACTGGGGTAAAAGTCTAATATGCCGAAAATGGGCGGAATCCTTCTAGAGGCTCTCATCATCGATTTGAGAGACAAAGGAAAAAAAGAAGGTGAAACACTCCACCAGTACAAAAAGAAGTGTCAAATATCCAGTGAGGACCCCAACAATAACGATAAGCACCACAAAACAAAACAAAAAAAACAAAACAAACAAAAAAACCCGCCATGGTCTTGAAATAAGAAACATGGCATAGCACATAAAGAAAGAAAAGAAAAGAAGAGAAAAAAATAAGTATAACTGGGGACAACAACTTCAATAACCACACCCAAACAGAGAAATCGACCAAAAATAGATAGGTAAGTAAAAATAATAATAATAATAATAAATAAAGATAAAAATAATATATAAAAAATAAACAATGTTTTGTGCTTTTTGTTTTTTCCCTCCTGCCCTGGCACAGTAAATATTGGGGTCATTCGAAAAGGAATTCACTTGGCCTAAGAGATATGGGGTTTCTCTGTCCTTGGAGTATATTGTCATGGGATTAGCTATAGACTCTGTTCAGGATCATTTACTCTCCCGGTGGTGCTTTTGTGGTGTTTGGAAGACTTCTGCTCTGTCCTGAGTGATACAATCAGACCTCTGTGTCTAGAGATCTCAGTATCTCCATGCAGACTTTTACACATATGTTTACAGTGGCATTATTAAGAATGGGACCAAGGATCAAGGTACTTTTTTAGCCTACAGTCAACAGTGATTTGATCCCCATACCACAGATGATTCCCCAGGCACTAACAGGAGTGACATGTAAAAACAAGGCCAGGAGGAGCTTCTGAAAAACACTGAGTATGGCCCCCCAAATCTCTTTTTAAAATGTCACCAAAACTTGGAAATAGCCTAAACAGTCCATTAGCTATGCAAACAAGTTACTATGTAGCCTTTCCATATAATGGTATATTATTTAGCCACAAAAATGAATGAGATATAGACATGTGACATGAATTAATCTTGAATCACTTTACTAAATCCACAAAAGATCATATACTATATGGTTTCATACATCTGAAGCCCAGAATAGGGCAATCTATAGGTATAGAAAGTAGATTAACAACTGCTTAATGGTGATTTGGGTTGGGTGATAAGTAGACAGAAGAAGTGATAGTGCAAAGGTTTCTTTAGGTGGTAATGAGAATGTTCTATAAGCTGAGTAATAACTAATACCTGTAAATGAGTTATATACTTTAAATGGGCAAACATTACAGTACATTAATTTAAAACTATTTTAGAGAAGAACATATAGGGCATATCTTACAATTCAGATTTAAATTACTAAAAGTGACCCTCAGATTCACTGTACATAGTCTTGGGGGGGGGACACAGCATAAATTAATAGTATTGGAACATTCAAATATAGGAATTTGGCAACAATGTTGGAAATTTCAGAACAGTAATGTACATTGTATATAATCATCCTCAATATACTAAGGCTACTAAGAGTTCTTGGTAGATATAATTTGCTTAAATAGTTCCCCTTTAGTTATGTTAACAATACAGATACTTTTAAAAAAGTTGAATACAAGGGCCAGAGTAATTGTACAGAGGGAGAGCATTTGCCTTTCACATAGCCTATCTAAGTTAAATCCCTGGCACTACAAATACCACCAAGAGTGCAGAACCAGAAGTAAGCTCTAAGCATCTCTGGTGTAGGCCCAAAACAATCAAACAAATATACATCACTTTAAAGTCTCTAAGCAGAAACAGTCTGATTTATCCTAATGAAATT
Source organism: Suncus etruscus (assembly GCF_024139225.1). NCBI lineage: Eukaryota > Metazoa > Chordata > Mammalia > Eulipotyphla > Soricidae > Suncus > Suncus etruscus. Next base: position 95,631,328 of record NC_064849.1, read on the forward strand.
TTTTAGAAATACTAATATTGCACATTGAGCATGATCTTGGAAATCTGTGCCTGACAGCTGTGTAGTCTGTGATCCCCATTATAGAAAGTCATATCTAAGAACTGCTGTTAAAGGGTATAACCCCCAACAAGAATCACAACTAAAATAGTATGAACCCAGAAATGTGACACACACACCCTAGTCTTGCTGGCAAACACTTTAAGTATCACAAAGTGGAAGGTTTCCAGCAAACACTACAAACAATATACTCAAACTGAAGAGTACAATCCCCAGTGAACATATGAATACAGTATGCAACCACGACCATATATGTGTGATCCTCAATCATTGCAATATCAATAAAAAGAACATAGTTAGATGAAAATTCTGATTTAGTATGAGAATGCACACTCCAAGAAACTTCTTCCCAATACCCATGTTCCTGTTTGACTATTAATAACTAAGTTACTTTATAATTAACTCATCAGCTCTTTTGTTCTTTCACTAGTCTTAAATTCAGTGTATTAAGATATCTTACTTGCAACACCAAGCAGAACAATAATCATGTTGGTTAGATAAACTATTGACTGAATGTGTTCTTTTCTCAAACACATATTGAAGCCCTATCTCTCATTATGGTGGTATTAGGAGATATAGTTATTTGAGAAATAATAAATAGGTCTAGGTGAGTTTATGAGGCCATATGATGTGATATGCATCCTTGCCAGAAAAGAAAGAGATATTAGGGCCCGGAGAGATAGCACAGTGGTGTTTGCCTTGCAAGCAGCTGATCCAGGAACTAAGGTGGTTGGTTCAAATCCCGGTGTCCCATATGGTCCCCCGTGCCTACCAGGAGCTATTTCTGAGCAGACAGCCAGGAGTGACCCCTGAGCACCACCAGATGTGGCCCAAAAAACAAAAACAAAAAAAAAGAAAGATATTAAAGCTTCTAAGAATTTAGCCACCTACAGATCAGAAAAATGGCCCTTTCCAAGAACAAAATTTGCTAGCTCCTTGATCTTGGACTTCCCAACCTCCAAAACTATAAGAAATGTCTATTTGTATCTAATCTGCAGCAAATTGTTATAATAGTCCTAGCTGTTCAATCTAGTTTTAGATGACTAAAAGAGTCTCAAAGTGGTGTCCCTTTGATTACTAACCATTTTAGATCACAAAAATCCTCAATATAATTCTTCAAAAAGTCTAATTGACATTTAAAAGGCTATTAAATATATTAAATCCATTTCATTTGAGTGACAACAATAAAAATACAATACTTTTTATTTTGGGCCATAATCAGCAGTACTCAGGGCCTTTTTATGGCACATTGACTGAGGGAGTTGCTCCTTATTCTCAAGGGCCATATGGTGCTAGGAATTAAACTTGGTACTCCAGCATGCAAGGCAAGCACAGTAGCCCTTGAGCTGTCTTTTTATCTTTCCATGTCTTTCCTAGGTACTTTAAATAATCCTAACAAGGGGACAGACATGATTTAAAAGGTTGGAGCACATGTATGTTTGAATTCCAGCATCTTATAGTGACCTAAACATGTTGAAAGTGCCATCTGAACACCAATGCACATGGCAAAAATATTAGTGAGAATTGAAAATATGTGAAATATATTTTGTTTGGGAGCCACACCTGGCGGCAATCGGGTTACTACTGGCTCTACACTCAATAATTGCTCCTGGAAGGCTCAGGGGACCATAGGGGATGCCAGGAATTAAACTGAGGTCTGTCATGGGTCAGCTGCATGCAAGACAAACACCCTGCTGCTGTGCCATCTCTCCAGCCCCAAAATCTATATATTTTTATTTTATTTTATTTTATTTTTGGTTTTTGGGCCACACCCGGTAACGCTCAGGGGTTACTCCTGCCTATGCGCTCAGAAGTTGCTCCTGGCTTGGGGGACCATATGGGACACCGGGGGATCGAACCGCGGTCCGTCCAAGGCTAGCGAAGGCAAGGCAGGCACCTTACCTTTAGCGCCACCGCCCGGCCCCTTTTTTTTTTTTTTTTTATTTTTAAATGTGTACATTAGGAGTATTCCCTGCTGCCTGCTTAAAAACCTATGATCTCTCCATCTCTCTTCTCTTTTACTCTCCCTCTCTCAAAAACTGTATGTTTAATGAGATCATAGAAATGATAGCATAGGTCATTAGCAAAGCACAAGAAAGTAGAGCTAAAATGAGAAAACTAAGCAGAAATGGCAAACTAGTATGGTGAATGGTATTATATCATAAACTCTAAATAGCAGAATAACAGCATCTGAAGAAAAAATTAAGAAGTTCCCAGATGAAATTGAGGAAATCTCTAAAAACTAACAGAAGAAAATAATTGAAATGAAAAGTACACCAGAGAACTATGGGATGAGTTCAAGAAAAACAATATAAGTCTTTATTTTATTGAAGTCCCTAAAAACCATGAATGTGAAAAAATTATAGATAAGAATTTCCCAGAGTTCAGGAATATAGACAGCCAAATACAAAAAAGCCAAAGGGTCCCAACATAAATAAACTCAATTAGGAAAACTCCAAGACATGTGTTCAGGATGACAAAATCCAAAGACATACAAAATATTTCAAGTAGCAAGAAGGAAAAAAGAACTTACATACAAAAGACAATCCATAAGATTCACATCAGATCTATCAAATGAGATTCTATGAGCCAGAAGAGGATGAGGGATATAGTACAAAAACTTCAATGAAATGAACACGTCAAGAATAGTCTATCTTGCTGGATTCTCTTTAAGGATTGAAAGAATGATCCAAAGGTTCATGGAAAGGCAACAGTTTAAGTAATTCATAGGCTTGAAACCAGCTTTGCAAGTGTTTCATGAAGCTTCTTTAAATTTTAGAATAAACTTCCCAGCACGTGGCAACGAATATAGCACTCACTTGTGGCATTTATAGTTGCCTTCTACTAGATTAAGAAAGGTATATTTATTACTAGCTTCTAAAGGATTTTATATATTTTCAAAAATAAATTAAAATCTTGTTTTTATTTTGTGTTTGTGTTTGGTTTTTAGGTCACAACTGGCTCTGCACTCAGGAATTACTCCTGGTGGGCCTGAGGGACCATGTGAGATTCTGGCAATCAAACCCTGGTTAACCAAGTGCAAGATAAGCCCTTAAAGTCTCATTTTATTGAATGTTCTATCATTAAATTTTTACTTTCATAGTGATATTTATTAAATCTTTTACTTATTTATGCCAACACTGAAGCAGTATCAATAATATTTCTAAGATTGAGTCTATGATGGAAGCCTCATATTCCAAACCAGGACATTGGAGAGAGACAGGTCTGGAAGCAAATGCCAGTGCAGGAAATAATCCACACATACTGAAGTAAGTGAAACAGGTTCAGGAATTCCAACATGCAAGCCTACCGCTCCTAAGAAGCAGATAGTTCAGTAGAGGAAAGCTGGAAATGAAAGAGCATTTTCCTGAGACCTAGAAAGAAGCTAGACCACTCCCTGGGGTGGAGAATAGGAAGGGACTGGGGGTGAGGAATTGGGAGAGCCCTGGGGTGGAGAATAGAGAGGGACCTGAGGTGAAGAATAGGGCAGGGTCTGGTTAATCCAACAAGACACTATTCCTTTTATTTTTAGGGGCCAGGGCAATAGTACAGAGGATAGGACATTTGCTTTGCATGTGGCTGGCCAGGATTCAATCCCCAGTACCCTATATGTTCCACTGCTAGAAGTGATCCCTATGTGTAGAGCCATTATTAAGCCCTGAGCACAATAGGATGTGGCGAAAACAAGCAAACAAAAACATTGCAAGTCCATGCTCCAATACTCTTAAAAATGCTTTGAATGATAATACACTAGCTATAGCCAAAGATCCTATAAATCCTTTTTTTTTTTATTTTTTGAGCACTATGCCAATTTGCAAGTATACATTCAATGGTGTAACTATTTGATTTGTGACTATCTTTACTGTTTAAATGTATGTTCCACTTAAAACAGACACAACACTTCTAGCACCTTTGGGTGTGCCCCCCCCAAAATAAACAAAAAGTATCAGCAGAGAATATATATTTGATACATATGAATAACTTAATAATTGGTAGATAAAAATGTTCATAAAGATAAACCATAGGTGAAATTCAAAATGTAACAAGACAAAAGAGGGGCTGAAGCAGTGTTCAATGGATTAAGATGCTTGCCTTGTACGTGGCCAAGCCGAGTTCAGTCCCTGGCATCCTGTATGGTCTCATGCCCTTCAAGAATAATTCCTATGTAGAGAGCCAGTAGTAACCTCTAAGGACTGCCGGGTGTGGCCCCCCCCAAAAAAAACCACAACAATGTAAAGACAAAATAAGCTCATCTGGTAAATTGTAGAATATATGAGTAAAAAGAATTCATAATTTGAAGAGATTTTTAAGGAAAATATTGCTTATGAAATTTGATCCCAATTTATAAATTGTATAGAAATATACCAAAATATTATTTATCAAAGAATAATTTTCTCATCCTTTTCTTAAAATCTAAAACTTTTATTATTGATCAAGAACAACCTAGTAATGTTATTAAAATTATTAAAAGTCCAAAGATAATCTCAAACTTTCATGGAATGGAGAGTTTCCATGCCTTATAATATATTTAGAACTTAAAAGTAATTGAGGAAAAAAAAAGTAACTGAGAATTACCCTGTTCTTTTTTATTACACTATAAAAGTATGAGACTGAAACATGACCATGTCTTTTTGTTTGATTTTTTTTGTTTTTATTTATTTATTTACTTATTTTTTTGGTTTTTTGGGTCACACCTGGCAGTGCTCAGGTTTTATTCCTGGCTCCACACTCAGAAATCGCTCCTGGCAGACTCAGGGGACCATATAGGATGCCGAAATTCGAACCACCATCCTGCATGCAAGGCAAATGCCTTACCTCCATGCTATCTCTCCAGCCCCGACTATGTCTTTCTTAAGACAGAACCTAAAGTGAGAAGAGAGGGGGAGGGAATGTTTGCCATAGAAGCAGGCATGAAGGAAATTGGAGACATTGGTGGCAGGAAATGTGCCCCAGTGAAGGAATGGGTGTTGGACATTGTATGACTGAAATTCAATCATGAACAACCTTGTAACTACTATATCTCATGGTAATTCAATTAAAAAACTAATATTTTCAAAATCTCCTACTAAAATAGTAATTCATATCAAGGAATTATAATTAAATAATTTAAATAATTATAAGGAATTTAAAGTAAATTATAATGTCATAACAGAACTGCAAAAATTTGAATTTAATATATAATATATGAAGCAGTTACATCAGAAAATATATGTAATCATCTCAGTAGATTCTCCAAACCTATTTAACAATCCACTGCATTTAAAACTCTTGGTACCAGAAACAAAACAAAAAAATGGGAGGCTGAAGCAATAGCACAACAGTAAGTTGTTTGCCTTGCACACAGCCAACACAGAACGGATCCTGGTTCGAATCCCGGCATCCTATATGGTCCCCAGAGCCTGCCAGGAGCGACTTCTGAGCACAGAGTCAGGAGAAACCCAAGGGCTGCCAGATGTGACCCAGAAACAAAATAAAATGTAAACTCTTGGTATAGGGCCAGAGAGATAGCACAGCAGTAGGGCATTTACCTAGCATGCAGCTGACGGACAGGCCTGGGTTTGATTTCCGACATCCCAGATTGTCCCCCTACCCTGCCAAGAGCAATTTCTGAGCGCCAGGTATAAGCCCTGAGCACCGCCAGGTGTGGCCCAAAACCAAAAATAAAATAAAAACTAGGTATAACCTCAGGAGGAGAGGTCAAACTCCCACCCTGCTGAAGCTATTCCTGCTGAATCATCATCCAGAATCACCATTTTACTAATGGCCTCACCTCTCCATCCTTCAATGATTCCCTTCAGGGACACCAATCTGACCAAATTTCAGGTATGCCAGTTTCTGGCTGATATCACCAAGGCAAAATTTGGAGTGAGTAAAGGCATCTCTCCCCATTATTCCAGGAGTTCTGGCAGTTGAGAACACATCCCACAAAGGCCTCAGTTTCAGTAGCAATGCTTTGAATTACTGGACAACTTCATTTGTTTGATACTTTCATTCCTATAGGAACACACCAGTTTAACAAAATGGAGAGCTAACAAGAACTTTTTAAACCTTCTGCTATTATTAATGATGTCATTGGAGATAAGTTAATTTTCACAAATATGCTTGCTACTGTACTTTTTCTTTCTTTGCTTAAAATTTTTTTCTTTCTATTATTTTTTAGTTTTTGGGCCATACTCGGTGACACTCAGGGGTTACTCCTGGCTATGCACTCAGAAATCACTCCTGGCTTGGGGGACAATATGGGACGCCATGGGATAGAACCGTGGTCCGTCCTAGGTTAGCACATGCAAGGCAAATGCCCTACCACTTACACCACCACTCTGGCTCCTTTCTATTTTTTAAAATAACTTATCTGGAAACAAATGTATTATGATCAACTATGTGATGCATTTTCTTTAAATAAGGTTAAAAACAATTGGCATGTACTAGTCACGGCAAGTAGACAATAATTCAATTATACTGACTGGACACACTGGTAGAAAGAAAGGAGTTGACAGTGGTGCTGGGACACTGTGTGACTAAAACGCAATAAAATTATAAATAACAGTATCTTTTTTTTTTTTTTTTTTGGTTTTGGGGTCATACCTGGCAGTGCTCAAGGGTTACTCCTGGCTCTAGGCTCAGAAATCGGCCCTGGCAGGCACAGGGGACCATATGGGATTCAAACCACCGTCCTTCTGCATGAAAGGCAAACGCCTTACCTCCATGCTATCTCTCCGGCCCCCAAATAACAGTATCTTAATACAAATTAAAATTTAATAAAAATAAACTGGTTGGAAATTTGAAAAATATCTACTGTCTCCTTTATCTCAATATATTGAATTCTAGCTATTTTAAACAGGTAAAGTTAAAAATCAGACAGTAAAATAAGAAAAAAAATCTAAAAGATTTATAATAGTTTTGAATTAGAAAGAATTTTATAACTTAAAAATATTTGGAAATTTTTTTTTATTTCTTTTTTTATTTTAATTATGACAACAAAGATGTAAAGAAGAGGACAGGGTAAAGTTACAGTGAAAGCCCAATCACCCATAAACAGAATTCTCGGTAGTCCCATCGATATCCCAGCCTTGAACTTTCAGCCAAAGAGCATTAATAAAAACAAAACTGAACCCATGTACAATACAATTCCTTGTCCCTCAAATCCCCAGTTGTAGTACATACTATTTCTTAGCAGCACACAATATAATCTAAAGACATTATACTTATGTAGCTCCTTACACATTGAGGGCAAAGTACATTTCTCTAGTTCCATGTACATACAAACTAGTTTAAGTTAACCTCAAAAGTTTTAGTGGCTTGTTTTTCTTAAGAATTAGAGTCAAGGGAACATAATAAAAAATGGTATTAAAGTGGCATTTGTTTGCATAGGCCCATCAAAACATAAGGGACATGGAAAGACAAATTATGGTCTAAATACAAGGAGACCCTAACCCTGAAGTTTCCTGGCACAGGACTGACTCTAGGCTCCAGGCGAATTAGTTTGTCCAATTCGAGTCATCGTCTGTAGTGGCAATACACCTCCATTCCTCACATAGTCTCTGTTGTTGGTATCATACTTCTGTATTAAAGATCCTGGAGTCTGCATATCCCATATTGCAGTCAGGATGGTGCATAGCTTCCTCTCGTTTCACCTCACACTTAAGGGGCACTAGAGAGAACCATGTCCTATAGAGCAGGTCATTGATGTTGTCAAGTCTTCTCAGTGTAAACGGAAGTCTCTTTTTAGGGGGTCGATGTCAGACCCTTGATAGTGTCTTTCCTGGTAGAAGACTGCTTCCAGCTGTTGCTGTAAAAGACCTTGGATGTTTCGTAGATAGCTTGCCTGGTTCCGGCGTGAATGGAGGATGCCCATTCTTCCGATGCCTGTGCCAGGTCATTATATCAATGTTCAGGGTGTAAGGTACATTGTACTGAGATTTATTAGATAAGAACTTATCTGTATGTATGGTGTTTTCCCATTTTAATGTGTCTATGCAAACAAGGATCAATGCCATGGGGCGTTATTGGTGCATCTGGAGGCAATAGGAACAAGACCAGCAATTTCCATGACATAGTTCAATCATAGGCATCAAACTGAGGGACAGTTCCACCAACAATCCTTACTGTACAGCTTACAAAGAATAGACAAGATGAAAAGTGAATAGAAACATCATGGTAGAAGAATATATAGAGAGTTACATCAGTTAAAGAAAATAAAAAATTCAAAAGATATATGTGTTCAATTTGTGTCCTTCTAAATAGTTCTGTGATTTGTTAGATATACTGTATGTCTTAGGTCAGAGAATAGAACTATGTGTTACTGAAGTTAAGAAGGGTAAATCTGGGGTAGTAATGGTTGGAAGGAGCAAATATTCGCGCGGGGGCGCTATGTAGACTGGTATGAAATTACCAGTGACAGCCTGAGTATAGCTGAGCAGCTATCTGCCACCCACCAGATCGAACTCTACCCCCTAAGCTCCACCCTAGGCCAGTGTCCCGGCCCGGCCTGGGAGTGGGGAAAACCCAGGGTGCCCCGTCAGCTCCTCCCAGAAACCCACCTGGAGATCCGGAGGAATGGGGGAGAGGAGGGTCGGGTGACCCAAGTCCGGGCCCCCCTGACCCTAGGCCGGACAAAAAGGCCGCTGGCCCATGGAAAATAAGTTATAATATTCACAAAAATAAGTTATAATATTCACAAAAATAAGTTATAATATTCACAAGAACAGAAAATCGTTTTTCCTTGTTTAGTGATAAAATATAATCATTATATTCTAGTATTCCTACTGATATAAGCTAATCCCATTTTTGTAATAATAAATCAAACTGTCTTCACTTATCATTTTCCAGGACATTTTATCCTGCATTTTGATTTTGGGGTCACATATGAACATATTTCTCTCTTCATGTCTCCTGGCAATGCTCAGGGATGCTGCAAGACCAAGAGGACCTTGCAAGACTAGGGATCCGGGGCCAGGAAGGTGGCGCTGGAGGTAAGATGTCTGCCTTGCAAGCGCTAGAGTAGGATGGACCGCGGTTCGATCCCCCGGCGTCCCATATGGTCCCCCCAAGCCAGGGCCGATTTCTGAGCGCATAGCAGGAGTAACCCCTGAGCGTCAGATGGGTGTGCCCCCCCCCAAAAAAAAAAAAAAAAGACTAGGGATCCAACTGGGGTCAGCAGCATGTTAAAGCAAGTGCACTTTTCTCTTTCGGGTCTACTCAATTAAAAAATGTATTTTTCCTCTAACTCTTAAGAGTTTCAGCAGTAACACCTGGGCTAGGCATTCTATTAAGTGAATGACCCCCGAATTATCATAATTCTATTAAAAACTAAGAGTTACACCTGCCATGAGTGATCCCTGAATGCAGGTGAGGAGTAAGCCCTAAGCACTGGCAGGTGTGGCCCCAAAACAAAACAAAAATATTTAATGTATTTCCTCTTTCACACAATAGTGTAAGAAAAATCCTATAGCTTTTAATTGAAATTAGATTTTAGGAAGGAAATATATGGTCTATAAAAATTGAAACAGGCTGTAGTACACTATACATTTAATGAATTATTCTTTTTAGCAAATCGCATTTTTTGTTTGTTTTTGGGCCACACCCACACTTAGGGGTTACTCCTGGCTATGCACTCAAAAATTGCTCCTGGTTTGGGGGGACCATATGGGATGCCAGGGGATAAAACCACGGTCTGTTCTAGGCGAGTGTGGGCAAGGCAGACACCTTACCACTTGCGCCACCACTCCAGCCAGAGCAAATCACTTTTAATAGGTCTGACAATGTATTGTTCTTACTAAATCTATTTTAACACGAATTAATCTCAGTCACTATCCCAAGTATTTGTCAAATTATTTTACAGAACGATAGTTATGCAAAATAATCCAGAAATAAAATATTTTCTTCTTAAAGATTTATCATGCTTATCAACATTGAATGTTTTAAAAGGTACTCAATACATTTGTTAAGTATTATTTGAGCCCATGTTTACAAACAATACATCCTAAAAAGTCACGTTTTCATATATAACATTTACCCTTATTAAAATTTTTATTTTTATATTAAATAATTTTTCATCAACAAACACCTCAAAACATTTACATTTGATTAAGTAATTGATAGAACTTGAGATAATCACTTAATTCTTTTAGTAAGGTACCTCATTCTCCTAAGCCGCTGGTTCATTGTCTATAAATTTGAAATGATAGATATGGCTAACATATGACACTAAGGCAGGGGTCTCAAACTCAATTTACCTGGGGGCCGCAGGAGGCAAAGTCGGGGTGATCCTTGAGTGCAAAGTCAGTAGTAAGCCTTGAACATTGGGGGGTGTGACCCAAACAACTAAAACAAAACAAAACAAAAAAAGATCCTCTAGGGCAGGGGCACAAAATGTTGTACGGAGGGCCGCATGCAGGCTGCAACTTTGAGACCCCTGCACTAAGGTATGAATGAAAGGAGTCAGACTTGAAAAGTTTTTGGCAGTGCCTTATTTATAATCATTTCTATGTAAATGTGATTATTTGAACTATTTCAAATTTTCATTCAAATATAAAATACCATCTAGCTCAAAGCACTTATGTATATTTAACCATGAAAGACCAGTATTTAATAAAATCTTTAATACCACTTGAAAAATTTAAATCTTTTTTTCTCTATAATTTAATTCCTTCCTTACCAGTAACTTTTTCACAGACCTTTCAAAACTTTCATTTTTTAAAAATATAAACCAAGTACAACCTTAGATTTGCTACGATATGAATGCTCTGTCTATAGTAAAACAAAGTTTATCAATTTCACTAATAAATAATTTGAAAATAATTGGTCTCCCTTGCTTCCCCTTCCTCCAGTTGGTCCAAGAATTAGCCCAGCCACCTGAGCACTGTTTGGAAGTCCCTCTACAAAGCAAAACAAACAAAACAAAAAAACCAATAAGCCGGGCCCGGAGAGATAGCGCAGCGGCGTTTGCCTTGCAAGCAGCCGATCCAGGACCAAAGGTGGTTGGTTCGAATTCCGGTGTCCCATATGGTCCCCCGTGCCTGCCAGGAGCTATTTCTGAGCAGCCAGCCAGGAGTAACTCCTGAGCACCGCAGGGTGTGGCCCCAAAACCAAAACAAAAACAAAAACAAAAACAAACCAATAAGCCAAAACCCCCCACAAAATAATGACCCAAGTAATTAAAAAAAGAGAGATATAAAAGTAAAGATAAACTAAATCCTAATATCAGTTCATTATCACAAAAATAAAAACGGGCTTAAGCACAATTCCTTACACCCAAATTATCATAATGCTCTATTTCTGCAGCATTATTTGCTACTGCTTATTATATGATCTAGAAGAAAAAGCATTATTAATTTTGTTAAGACTTCGGTGGACTTAAAAGAATTTAAAACTACTGTTCAAGTCTTTCATTTTGATTTGGCCCAGATAAAGAACAAGGAAGAGCCAGGAAATTTGTTCAGAGGGATAGAGCACATGCCTAGCATACTCCAGGCTCCCAGCTCCATCATGGTCCCCCTAGCAGTCAACCTGAATTGGCACCAGTACCAGTCAGGCTGAAGAGTAAAGATTAGAGGGAGAGGTGAGGGTGAGAGAGAAATGAGGGGCTTGGAAAAGATTACAGAGGTATCGAGGAAGATGGGGAAGAGAGGGTGGGGAGTGGAGAAAGGAAGGATGTGGTGGGAAGAATGGAGGGAGAATGGGGGTGGCAAGAGTAAAGAAGGGGAGAGGAGAGAGGAGAAAAAAGGGGGAAGGGGAAGAAGGGACTAGGAAAGGAAGGGGAAGAAATATAAAGAAGGTAGGGAGGTCCCTCGCCCAATGCACAGCCACGCACCAACATTAGAGGTACTACAGCTGCTTCAAATAAAGGAAAAGAGTACGAGCACCCCCTTAGTCTTTCAGATTGGCTCTGCCAGCAGTTAGTATAGGGGTCTTAAAATTTCCTGGCTGCTCGAAGGGCTTCGCCGCAGCGACTGCAGAGCGATAGAGACCCCGAGGTACGGTGGAAGCTAATTGCGCGCCGAAGCCCCGGACCGGGCGGCGATTGGAAGTTCCCCAAGCGACCGGGGCTCCGGGCCAGCGCTCGTGGAGGACAAGCTGGAGGGTGGTTGGGGGGGGGGGGGGCGCTCCCGGTCCCGGGCTCAGCGAACTGCGCCTTTTTTCTCTGAGAACCAAAACTCGGGCGGATATCGCGTCCTTTTCTTTGGGAACCCAAACTGGGGGCCCTCCCTGGATGCGTTTCCAATTTGTGTGTGTGTGTGGGGGGGGGGATTGGGCGCCACACCCCGAGGTGCTCAGGAACCGCTTTTGCTTCTGCACTTCGGAAGCACTCCTGAGGGCTCTCCTTCCCCTTCGCCCCCTCCCGCCTCCCTTTCCCTCCTCTTTCCTCTTCTGGTCCGTCTTCTCTTCGCTTTCTCCCTTTCCTCTCTTTCCTTTCTCCCCTTTCTCTCCCCTTCATTATTTCCTCCTCCTCTTCTTCTTCTTCCTCCTCCTCCTCCTCCTCCTCCTATTTATTTTTGTTGGAGTCGCTCAGGGGTTCCTCCTGGCTCTACCTACGCTCAGGCTCCCGGGATTCGAACCACCGTCCTCCTGCATGCAGGGCAAACGCCCTCCCTCCGTCCTCTCTCTCGGGCCCCTCAGTCTTCTTTCTTCCCGCCTCCTCTCGTCTCTCTCTTCCCTTCACCTTTTCTCTCCCTTCCTTCCCGCCCTTCTCCCCCACAGGGGTGGAACTCCGGGCCTCGCTACCCAGAAGCGGAATCTTCTTCCCTCAACACCCTGAACCTCCCAAGCCCGCCTCAGCCCACGCTGTCCCTCCCCATCCACCTCTGAGGGATGACCCCATGGGGGGGGGGCACGCTGAGAGGAACACCTCCTCTTCCTGAGGGGGCAAAAGGGCGCCAAGGGCTCTGGAAGGTGAGGCCCATGCGGCCTGGCCCTCAAGCCCTTCGAGGGAGGCCTTCTAGAACCTGCTTGGGGCTGGAACATTGGATCCTGGCACATGGGAGAAGTCACTCACTAACCTACCTGAGTTAGCGGCCTGAGACTGCGCCTCGGAGCCCACTCCCGGCAGGCTAGGAAAGCCGCTGAAGTCAACTGTTCACCTCAAGAATCCCTGCTTTTTGGCTCCTGTTGCTTTGCGGCCTCGAATTCTATCGATCTGTCTGTCGACAAACTAAGTGGGTTGTGGCGCAGTTCTGGGATGGAACGTGGAGCGAAAGGACGCGGCTGCTTCTCTCAGAAGCGAGAGCAGGCGACCGTTGGGCGAGTGCACGAGCCTGGAGCTGACAGGGCGGCGAAGCCAACTGCCACGTGCTCGGCATCTGATTGGATGGCATTGCTCGACATCTGATTGGATGGCACCTCAGTCGCAGGCCACGTGCTCGCATCTAATTGGATGGCATTGCTCGACATCTGATTGGATGGCACCCCAGTCGCAGGCCACGTGCTCGGCATCTAATTGGATGGCGTTGCTCGGCATCTGATTGGATGGCGCAGCTGACTGGCCTCGTGCTCAGCACGTGACTGTGCTCTGCTAATGGCTGTGTGTGTGTGTGTGTGTGTGTGTGTGTGTGTGTGTGTGTGTGTGTGCCTGCCACGTATGTGTGAATTTGTGTGTATAAAAAAGATCTTATATGTCTTTATGGTTGTTTGTGACTGAGTAGGGTTGCGTGTGTGTGTAGGTGTTCCGTGGCTTTGTGGGTTATCTCTGCTCTGTGTGTGTGAGCGCATGCAACTGTGGCTATTTGGGACTGTGAGGCGCTGTGGCTAATATGTGACTGACAGTGTATGTGTGTATGTGTGTTGAGGGAAGGAGAGCAAGGGGCTCATAGTCTGGAGCAAAGATACATACATACATACATACATACATACATATATATATTTGGTTTTTGGGTCACACCCTGAGACCCTCAGGGGTTACTCCTGGTTCTTTACTCAGAAATCACTCCTAGCAGGCTGCGGTGGGGGTTGGGGACCATATGGGTTGCTGGGATTCGAACCAACATCTGTCCTTTACTGCGTGCAAGGCAAACGCCCTACAGGTGAGCTATCTCTCGGGCCCCAACAAAGATACATTTTATTTATTTATTTTTGAATTTTGGGCCACACCCAGTGACGCTCAGGAGTTACTCCTGGTATGGTCAGAAATTGCTCCTGGCTTAGGGGACCATATGGGACACAGCCATTGCTCTGGCCCAAAGATACATTTTTAGGTAAAGAATTGACTCTTGGAGCCAGCAGGCAGGGCACCAGCCTTGTATGGCTGACCCAGTTCCGAATCTGGCACCCCATAAAATCCGCCAAGACCTCCAGGAGTGAGTGATTCCTGAAGCACAGAGCCAGGAGTAAACCTGGCGGTGTGGTGTATCTCAGAGACCCCAAAACAAAGAAGAATTGGTACTCTTCTGGAATTTCTAAACGGGAAATGAGGAAAACAGGAGAATACTATTTTAAAAGACATCATTAGCATCACAATACTATCAACTTCAATGAAGCAGTCTTAACTTTTAACATAATTTACAACCATAGTAATTTAGTGAATTCATGGATATTTCTCTAAATGGAAAGTGGTAAATATACAAGTTAAATGTGAAGTATACTTTTTAATGAGACTGTTTTTCTCACTATAATTATAACACATGATTGACATATAAGAAATCAAAACACTACACAAAGGCAAAGAATAAAATAACCTGAAATTTCATACTTGGATAAACATTGCTAAAATTTTGTTAAACAATTATCTAATACTGCACATAAACACATTTACATTTGATTTGATAGATTGAATTATTTGGTACTTATATTGCTTTTGCTGTGTTCTATACATCTTATGCCATCAAATATGGGTCTACATTATTGTTTTACATGACTGGGTATTATAGTTGAACAGTTGGTTTTTAAGTTAATCATGCTATATGAAAGGCTTTACAATCTTTATAATATAATATATAACATTACAGAATATTTTTGCATATACATCTTTGACTACTTGTTTGTATACACAATTTTGAATATTTCAAGTAAATTTAAAGAAGTTAAGTTGCTAGACCAAAAAGAAAAAGTAAAAGAATGTTGTTCAGCAGTCCTGAACCAAATTTAAATTTTTTTTGTTTTTGTATTTGGGTCACACCCAGCTGCGCTCAGGGGCTACTCCTGGCCCTATGCTCAGAAATCGATTGCCCACGGCAGGCTTGGGGGACCATATGGGATGCCGTGATTTGAACCACAGTCCTTCTGAATGCAAGGCAAACACCTTACTGCTGTGCTATCTCTCCGGCCTTCAAATTTAATATTTTAATGTATCAATAATTTACTATTAAGTTATTAAATAGAAAACAATTTTAATATTAATTTATTGACTAAATAAATATAAACTATAATTACTAATATTAAAGCCCAACCATAGCTCAGTGTTAAAAGACACTTGCCTTGTAGGCTATGAGTTGCATCCTAGTGCCAGTCATATACTGAATGTGGTCCTGGCAATTTTGTTGCCAGGACCCCAATGCTGCAATAAGTTTGGGATTCCTGTTGCACAGACAGCTATGTGCAATCACCACAATTAATGTAGTGCAATATTACCAAAGATTTTTGTATAAGCATGTATGTGAGCACACAGACCCACTCAAGCAGCTTTGCCGAGTATGTTAGCACTGAAACCAGATGTGCAACCTCTGTAAGTATCACAGTCAAGCATATGCCACTCCCCAACCTGGAAATACCAGCAGCAACAAAGAAGGGATGTGGGAAACTTTGGTACATTTTTTTTTCTCTTTTTAAATTTTAGGTTTGCAGGCCCGGAGAAATAGCACAGCGGCGTTTGCCTTGCAAGCAGCCGATCCAGGACCAAAGGTGGTTGGTTCGAATCCCGGTGTCCCATATGGTCCCTCGTGCCTGCCAGGAGCTATTTCTGAGCAGACAACCAGGAGTAACCCCTGAGCACCACCGGGTGTGGCCCAAAAACCAAAAAAAAAATTTTTTTTTAGGTTTGCAGTACTGTTTATGATAGGTTTTCATACATGCAATATGCCAACATTATACCCTTTACTAAAGCATTCTCCCGACCACCATATATATCCTGCCTAGTCCCTCACATGTACTTATCTTCAAATTACCTCCCCAAAATTTGGAAGCAAATTACCATAACGTCAAAACAAAGGACTATCAATTCCTCAACAACAATGAGTTATATAAGTTATTTAAAATTATATACAATACATACTGATATACAATCCAGTTTTTTCTTTTCTTTTTTTAAAATTTCTTTTGTTATTAATTAAAGAAAATATTTTACTTAGTTTTGTTTGTCTATTTACATTTTATCTTCTGACATTTTATGCTATTTACATATTTTTATTTGGAAAACCATCTATTGCTTGTACACATTTTTTTTTTACTTTTTGAAACACACCTGGTAGTATTCAGGGGTTACTTCTGGCTCTGCACTCAGAAATTACTCCTGGCAGGCTCGGAGAACCATATGGGATGCTGGAAAACAAACCAGGGTAGACCACATGTAAGGCAAACTTCCTACTCGCTGTGTTATTGGTCTGATCCCTGCTTGTACACGTTGCTTAAATTTTCTCTTATGGCTAGTAGTTACATTTAAAAATACAAATTTTTTTTCTTTTTTCTTTTTTTTTTTTTCTTTTTGGTTTTTGGGCCACACCCGGCGGTGCTCAGGAGTTACTCCTGGCTGGCTGCTCAGAAATAGCTCCTGGCAGGCACGAGGGACCATATGGGACACCGGGATTTGAACCAACCACCTTTGGTCCTGGATCGGCTGCTTGCAAATTTTTTTTTCTGTCTTTCTTTCTCTTTCTCTTTCTTCTTTCTTTCTCTTTTCTTTCTTCTGCTTTCTTTCTTTTTCTTTCTTCTTTCCTTTCTTTCCTTCTTTCTTTTTTTTTTTTTTTTTTTTTTTTTTGGTTTTTGGTTTTTGGGCCACACTCGGCGGTGCTCAGGGGTTACTCCTGGCTGGCTGCTCAGAAATAGCTCCTGGCAGGCACGGGGGACCATATGGGACACCGGGATTCGAACCAACCACCTTTGGTCCTGGATCGACTGCTTGCAAGGCAAACGCTGCTGTGCTCTCTCTCCGGGCCCTCTTTCCTTCTTTCTTTCTCTCTTTTTTCTTTCTCCTTTTCTTTCTTTTTTTCTCCCTTTCTTACATTTAAACACACAAATTTCTTTTTTCTTTCTCTCTCTTTCTTCTTCCCTTTCTTTCCTTCTTTCTTTCTTTCTCCTTTTCTTTCTTCTTTTTTCCCTTTCTTACATTTAAACACACAAATTTCTTTCTTTCTTTCTTTCTTTCTTTCTTTCTTTCTTTCTTTCTTTCTTTCTTTCTTTCTTTCTTTCTTTCTTTCTTTCTTTCTTTCTTTCTTTCTTTCTTTCTTTCTTTCTTTCTTTCTTTCTTTCTTTCTTTCTTCCCTTTTCTTTCTTTTCTGGGGGGGAGGTCACACCCAGCAGCGCACAGGGGTTACTCCTGGCTCTGTGCTCAGAAATCGCTCCTGGCAGGCACGGGAACCATATGGGAGCAGGGATTCAAACCACCATTGGTCCAATATTGGCTGCATGCAAGGCAAATGCCCTATTGCTATAAACACACAAATTCCTATAGGTCAATTGCATTTTCCAATAAAAGTAGCTAAGTGATTAGATGTGATAACTACATAGTCTATATTGCTCTGGCCCCATATTATTTTAATTTTAAATTGCTTAAGTTGTATCCATACAAAAGCTTATTCTATTTGATGCTCAAAGTAAAATAAATCTATTAAGGATGTCACCTTCAAAAATTAGAAATAGTTGAGAATACACTGTGTCTATGCATCCAAAAATTTATTTTCAAGGCATTTCTTATAGTTATTCATTTACATAACAAATATGTATGGAAGACCTAATATATTTATTGAAGAACCACATTAAATGTTGGGGATGCCATAGCAAACAAGAAAGGGCTCATATTTCTAGTGGGTAAAAGCAATCAATAAATACAAGAATAAATATTGAATTACAAGTGCCATAAGTGTGAAGGAAAAAGAGGATGGAGAATGATGGCAGATGGTCAGGACAAGGCCTGTGTATAGAGTTAGCATATTAGGAGAGACATGAATGAAGTGAGGAATGAGCTGCATGAGTGAGTGTCTGGGGAACCATTTTCCAAGCAGAAGGAAAACAAGAGTACAGGCCAAGATGAGTAAGAGCTTGGCATGTTCAGGAACAGCAAGAAAGTAATTCTGTTTCTGGAAAAAGAGAGTTTCTAAAAGGGAACTATCTCAATGCTCCTGGAAACTTACATCATAGCAGGGCAAGAGGGGATAAAAAGATTAAGCTATTACATGTACATAGTGGGTGGTGATGGTGCAATGAAAAAAAAAAAAAACATACAGCAGATCAAAAGAAGAGGGAGGAGAAAAAACCAAGTGCAGTCTTAGATAAGTTGTTGAGAGAGCGCGCTTCTTAGAGAAGATAATACTTAAGCTGCACCACCAATGCAGAGAAAATGACCTTCACAGACATCTAGAAAGAAAGTCGAAGGCAGGAAAACTGAGTGCAAAGGCCCTGAGAAGATGCTAAGAGAGAAAGGAAAGAGTCTAGATGAGACTTTGCAAAAAGAAAAATGATAAAGAGACTGAATTCAAAGTCAAGGGGGCAGAATTGCCTGGGGCTTTTAAATTTTTAGATTTGTTATCACTGAAAGGGGTTCCAACAAATGGGGGTGGGGTGGGGTGTTATGACTTTTAGAAGGAGCACTATGTCTGCTGTGTTTCAAGAACCAGAGTGAAAGATTAAAGAATAATCAGGCTGTTACTGGAGGGGCCAAAGGCATAAAGGTGTTGAGGTTAATAGATACTGGGGAAATGAGATAAGGGTTAGTATTTGTATGTGTTTCAAAAGTAGCATTGATGAAATTTAGGGGGCTGGATAGATAGTACAGTGGGTAAGGTCTAGCATGTGCCTGACCTGGATTCAATCCCTGCACAATAAATGGTTCCTAGAGTTCTACCAGAGGTGTTTATATTCCTTCCAATGTTGCATTAAGTTTTTAAAAAATTAAGGGGACTCTGATAATACTATAGGGGTTAAAAGCATGTGCAACGGTCCCAAAGCCGTGTTTCCAACCAGGGAAAGCCCACCTGGAGAAAGGGGTCAATGCAGGAAATAATCCAAACAAAATTGAGAGTGAAATTGGGCTGAGTAGCAATCTCTTCAAGCCTAGAGCGAGAGCTGCTTGCCAGAACTGCAGTTTTTTATTGAGTACAGAGACCACCCCTGGGTGGGAAAGTAAGGACAGAAGGCCTATCCTGATCCAGTCCCGCCCAGGTTTGCTTGAGACATGTAAAATGTTAAGTAGAAAAGTCTCTGTCTTGGGCAAAACCAAGTTGTAAACAGATACAAAGAAACCAGGATGGAACCAAGTTGTAAGTTGTGAACCAACAAGCATGCCTACCCCAGTTTGAGCCCAAGGGCCACTTAGTTTCTTAGGGTGCTCTTGTGGAGGTCCCTGAGTATAGTCAGAGTGGCCCAAAAATCCACAGCACTGCAGGGTCCCAGCAGCACTTACTGCATCTTCAGGCCCTTGTACTAATTACAGGATTGTTTGGAAATCACTAGCAATAGCCCCCAGGTCCTCAAAGCACCATTAGGGAGGTCACCCCACCCAAATTTAAGAACATTTAAAATAGCTGTTCTCCTTTTATTTTAATAAGAATAACTAGAACTAGAGTTCTCTTTTTCAACAACATATTATCTTGTGTTTGAAAAACTAAGACCGTCCTTACTCCCTCCTCATTTTATCAGAAAATACAGAAGAGTGTGAGCTGCATGACTTATCATTAGGGTGACTTTGAGGTCTTGAATATTGGCATTTTCCTCTTGTCTTAATATTTTACACTCTAGACATTAAATTAAAAAATTACAAAATGCATGTCATTTTCTATTTTCTAGTGAGCAAATTTAAGAAGGAAAAGTGGAAAATAGAATAAAAATACATGTAATGGATTTTAACAACGTATTCTATTTAACCCAATCTATATGTCCACTTTCATATCAATATGTAATCAAAATGTCAAATCACTAATGTAAAACTCCGTACATTTTTATTTTATGATCTCGTGTAAATCTAGTATCAACTTTATATTCAAAATGTGTTTTAATGTAGACAGTTTTCAAGTGTTCATTAGTACATGTGGATAGAGGTTATCCTGTTAGAAAGGGCAAAGTTTTGTTGACTTCTGAGACCTGGTGATGCCAATCTACTTTGTTGCCTGTTGTATATACTACTTGGCTATAATATGACTTCCTATTTCTAGACTTCTGTTTGCTTGGAACTTCAGCTCCTGAACTGTTGATTTTGTATATGGGCCCCTTTGCCTGATTCTCTCACTAAAACTGCTCCTGTAAACTAAAATTACCCTTCAAATAGTACACCTTGACATAACATTCAATAATTATTTAGGCTTTTGTGTACTAGAGAAGAATTTTGTTTGATATGAAAATGCATTATTGAGTGAGAAAACATGCTAAATTCTCTATGGCTCATTTACATTTACCTTTGTGGAAATACCCCCCCTTTTTTGGGGGGGGGGTCACAACTGGTGGTGCTCAGGGGTAACTACTGACTGTGACTCTGTGCTCAGAAATTGCTCCTGGAAGGCTCAAGGAATCATGTTCGGATTTGAACTGGGGTCCCTCCTGTGTTGGCCGCATGCAAGACAAATGCCTTACCACTGTGCTATCGCTCTGGCCCCAAGATTAACTATTTTTTAAGCTTATCAATTTACTATCTCTACCTATGCCTACTCTCTGCTTGAATATTACCTTATTTTTTAATTAATATATTTTTAATTCATGGTGAGATAGTTAAAAAGTTGTTTATGATTGAGTTTCAATGTTCCAATATCCAATCCTTTACCAGTAAACATTTCCCGCTACCAATGTCCACAGTTTCCCTCCCACCCCCCCACCCCTGATTCTATGGCAGACATATTTCTTCTCTCTCTCTCTCTCTCTCTCTCTCTCTCTCTCTCTCTCTCTCTCTCTCAGGTTTTATGGTTTGCAGTATTGTTACTGAAGGGGCATAATGCATATCACTTTACCTTCTTTCAGCTACCAGCTACCCAATTCTTGTCCAGAGTGATCATTTCTAACTATCATTTACCTTATGTTTTTTTTGTGAAAATTTTCTAGTCCTTCTCCCAGGTTAATGGATAATTCAATATTTTAAGTCTATTAGAGCCAATCTTAAATGCTTAGTGGCAACAAATAAAGCACTAGAATAATGTTCAAAACATGCCTGATTCTCCCATCCCCAGTTAAATCTCAATAATCTTTTATTCTTTTATTTGCGTTTGAAGACAAATATCTATTTTGGCGACTCTAGGTTTTTAAGTCGAATTCCAACCTGAAAATGTGTTTTATTGACCCACGCCATTTTTGAAATTCTTCTAAGTCAATATGTAGAAACTAAGAGATTTCCCATGAATTATTTGTTTTTTAACTTCCCTTAGAAAATTGGAAAATTTAAGCTAGAGTGATAGTAGAGGGGGTAGGGTGCTTGCCTTGCACACAGCCAATCTGGGTTCAATTCCAGGAATCCCACATGGTCCCTGAGCACTGCCAGCTGTGATTCCAATGAGCAAAGTCAGGAATAAACCCTGAGCATTGCCAGGTGTGACCCCAAAACAACACAAAAAATTCTCTCACAAACAAGAAGTTTGTATACTGAGGATTCTAGTCATGCTGCTTTGTGATCCAGGCTCACTCTTTCCTGTCATTCTCAGAACGTTGTCCCAGGTATAGAACCTTTGTGTTGGAAGAAGACTGCATTTTCAAACATTCAAGAAAGAATGAAAGGATCATCAAGAAGCAAAATCCTTGTCCAACTTGTACCATGAAGATTTCTAATATTATGTTGATAAAAAATAGTCATCTGGGAGCTGGAGAGAAAGCACAGCAGTAGGGCGTTTGCCTTAGACACAGAAGGATGGTGGTTCAAATCCTGGCATCCCATATAGTCCCCCGAGCCTGCCAGGAGTGATTTCTGAGTGTAGAGCCAGGAGGGATCCCTGAGCACTGCTGGGTGTGACCCAAAAACCAAAAAAAAAAAAAAATCTGATAGGAATGAGTGTACAGATGTTAAGTGATCAACCTAGACTTGATACTTGGAAATAGATATAATCTCTTGAGCACCACCAGAAAATATTCCTAATCACAGAGCCAGGAGTAGTTTCTGAGCACTGTCAGGTATACTCTTCCCCTATTTCATGAAAATGAACTAATCAGAACTCAGTCAAATTGAATATTAGCAAAGAAGAATTAAACTAAATTATGGTTTATACCAACTATGGTTCATGCTCTAATCTGGGAGAACTGCCAACTATCTGAAAATTCTAAAGGAAGTCAACATTTTAATTGATGTGTAGTTGGGAAATGCCAATAGAGAGGCAACTAATCATATCTAGCTTAGTTTCAAAACTACTTATGTTTAGTTATGTTTAGAATTGCTTTTGGGAATAGTAGGGAGGTGTGCTGAGTTGGAGTGTGCATGTAGAAATGACCTAAAAAAAAGTTGACTATATTTGTATGCTGGTCAATTGTGCCCGAGGTGAGAGATGACTTGGTAAAATAGATATAAATAGACAGATAGACAGACAGACAGAGAAGCATAAAACATGCACTGATTAAAGGTATTGTACATTGTAAGACTGAAACTCAATCATGAACAACTTTGTAACTGTGCATATGACAGTGATTTAATTTTACTTACTTAAAAAACACGAACGAGGGGTTAGAGTGAGATAGCACAGCAGGTAGGGCATTTCCCTTGCACTTAGCCAACCCAGGTTTGATTCCCAACATCCCATATGATCCCCTGAGCCTGCCAGGAGCAATTTCTGAGTACAGAGCCATGAGTCACCTCTGAGTACTGCTGGATGTGATACCCTGCAATACCCAAAATAATACCCAAAAATAAATAAATAAATATAAATAAATAAATAATGCAATAGCCCACCTTTCTGTGAGGGTTATATTTCAAATGTCTCAGCAGATTCCTGAAACCACAGAAGTATCTAACTCAATAGATATATTACATTTAAAAAAAGTCAAAGGGAAAACAAACAAATAAAATGTAGAAATAAATGGGGAAAAAAAGTTCACACACCGTGATCAAGTACTTTTTATTCCTCCCAAATAGAACCAGAAGTATTGCTAGGGCCTGAGTGATATAGCAAGTGGGTTTGCATTACAAACAGCTGACCTGGTTTCATTCATTCCCAGCATTCCATTCCCATATGGTCCCAGAGCCTGCCAGGGGTAATTTCTGAGTGCAGAGTCAGGAGTAACTCCTGAGCACTGCCACTGTATGGCCCATATATATCTCTTCTCCCCTTCTCTCTTACTTCATCATACTCCCTTAACAAAAGCACAACCCTGATTAATCTTCTGGGTGGTGGCACCCACACAATTGAACACAGTTCTGGAATTACATGTTTGGTCTCAATTTAAATTTATGATCATAAACTTCATTGGATTCTTGGTGATTTATAAGAATAGTTTCATATTCTTCTAGTCTATTTATTTTCCCGCTTGCTTTCATACTTTCTTTTCTCTTTTCACCCCTCCCATATCTTCTCTCATATCCTGAAGAAAGAAAATATTACTTTTTAGATTAACAAAACAGGCAAAATCTCATCTTCTCTTGTCAGTTAAGTACTACATTGCCAGCAATTTGTCCTCTTTTATATAATCAATTTTCTCTCTCTCAAAATTTTTTTTGGCTTTTGGGTCACCCCCTGTGATGCTCAGGAATTATTCCTGGCTTGGGGGACTATCGGGGACGCTGGGGGATCAAACCGAGGTCCGATATGGGTCAACCATGTGCAAGGCAAACACTCTACCACTTCGCTATTGCTCCTACCCCTCTCTCACAATTTTTATACAAATGTTCTACTTTCTTTCACTTTACTTCAATCTGGAAGTGTACTTATTACTTCTAAGTACTTCTATTGGATGCAAGAAAAACAAAAACAAAAAAACCTTGTAAACTATGCCTGCAGGTTAGAAGTAAAACTTTTTTTTCTTTTTCTTTTTTTTTTTTTTTTTTGTGGTTTTTGGGTCACACCCGGCAGTGCTCAGGGATTTTTCCTGGCTCTGTGCTCAGAAACTGCTCCTGGCAGGCATGGGGGACCATATGGGACGCTGGGATTCGAACCAATGACCTTCTGCATGAAAGGTAAACGCCTTACCTCCATGCCATCTCTCTGACCCCAGAAGTAAAACTTTTCTAAGAAATATTTTGGTTTTGGAGGGCCGGAGTGATATCACAGTGCTAGGGCTTTTGCCTTGCACACGGCTGACCCAGGACATTTCAGGGTTTGACCCCTGACATCCCATGTGGTCCCCTGAGCCTGCCAGGAGCAATTTCTGAGTCAGAGCCAGGAGTAAACTTTGAGCACCATTGGATATGACCCAAAAACAAAACAATAACAACAACAAAAAAAATTGTAGTTTTTGTTTTGTTTTGTGGCCACATTCAGCAGTGCTCAAGGGTTACTCCTGGCTCTGCACTTAGGAATCATTCCTGGTGAGCTTGAGGGACCATATGTAACACTGCAGAACAGACTCGGGCCTGCTGCATGCAAGGCAAGCACCTTACGCTCTGTACTGTCTCGTTGGCCCCTAAGAAAGATTTTAGGTTTAAAGTTAGTATATAATAAAAGTTAAAGTTAGCTACAATAACTTATAGTACTTTAATATTGCCTTTGAATTTATATAATATTATTTATATTCTTTAGGTACATATATAATATAAGTCATTTGGATCAGAGTAGAAATCTTTAAATAAATGTTAGGGTAATAATAGTTATCACAAACTGAAATATAGATAAATGTACTGAATGTCAAACTCTTAACTAGTTTCATACATTTGTACACATAATTCTCATTGCAATACTATGAGTTCCCTTAATTTGCAGTAGAACATTGAGAAGCAAAGAATTTCCTTAATAACTGTTCTTTATTTTATTGAACAATATTTTTTTTGTTTTTGGATCATATTGAGTGCTGCTTAGATGTTGTTCCTGGCTCTGTACTGAGGAATCACTCCTGGAAGGCCCAGAGGCCCATAAGGGATGTTGGGAATCAAATCTGGGTTACCCCTGTACAAGGCAAACACCCTACCTGCTAGCGGTACTCCAGCCCCAAGTTTTATAAAAAAATTTTTTTTTGTTTTTGGGTCACATCCGGCAGCACTCAGGGGTTACTCCTGGCTCTATGTTCAGAAATCACTTCTGGCAGGCTCGGGGGACCATATGGGATGCTGGGATTTGAACCACCATCCTTCTGCATGCAAGGCAAATGAACTACCTTCATGCTATCTCTCCAGTCCTTAAAATTTTAATTTTTATTCAAATAACATTAAAATTCAAGTTTGAACAGTAAAAGAATAAAAAAAAAAGCACATTTGCTGTGGTCTGAACTAAATAAATTAAGTGCACTTGAGAACGAAATCCTCTTAGGGAAGTTTATATCAATAGTGGATCTATTGTGTTGTAAGTGGTTTCTGGATGACACCAGAAATCCCAGGCAATGACAGGACAATTTAGCTGCAGACAACTTGTACCACTGGAGACATGGAGATTGGAAGACATGTGTGAGAGAAGAGGTGGGTTTTTATTTGTCGCCACATTTAGTATACTTTAAAAATGGGTACTTTTGAGTTTTTTAGCTATCAATTTTATATTTTGAACATTTTAAGACTATGATAAAGTTGAAATAACAATACAATAAGCAACAGTATGTATTTACATAGCTTCAAACTTAACCTTTTGCCATATGCTCTTCTTACATTATTTAATTTTTAAAACTTACTTGCAGACATTCTGATACTTCAACACACTTCTCTAGAACAAGGATATTCTACAGAATAAAAACCAGAGACTGGAGCTATAGCACAGCAGTAGATTGTTTGCCTTGGACAGTGGCCGGACTAGGACTAACCTGGGACTGACCTGGGACTGATCTGGGACTGACCGTCGATCGATGTGGGACTGACCTGGGTTGAACCCTCGGCATCCCATATGGTCCCTCGAATTTGCCAGGAGTGATTTTTGAGCACAGAGCCAGGAGTAACCTCTGAGCGCTTCTGGCTATGGCCCAAACCCCTCTCAAAAAAGAAAACCAATTATAAGTTTAAAAATTTATCATAGTTCATTATTAAGTTCTGGCATGCAGTCTATTTTTTAATGATGCCAATTGCTTTACTATATCTAGTATAAGTAATTTTTTTGTTTTTTTTTTGGGGGGGGCACACCCATTTGATGCTCAGGAGTTACTCCTGGCTAAGCTCTCAGAAATTGCCCCTGGCTTGGAGGGACCATATGGGACACCAGGGGATCAAACCGTGGTCCTTCCTTGGCTAGCACTTGCAAGGCAGACACCTTACCTCTAGTGCCACCTCTCCGGCCCCAAGTATAAGTAATTTTTAATGTTGCTTCAGAATCCATTCTCAAATATCACACCACAGTTAATAGGCAATTTTCTCAGTCCCTATTAATATGAACGTTTCAACAGCCATTTCTGTTTTTAAAGACTTTGATCTCATAGAACTGTCCAAGCTACCTATTTTGTAGATCCTTCTTCATCTTGGATGAATATGACTTTGTCCTCATTAGGTTAGTTTCACATTAAAACTCTTCAGAGCTGAAAAGATGGTCCTTGGAGTACTACCATGAATGATTCCTGAGCACAGAGCCAGGAATAATCTCAGAGTACTTTTGGCTTCCTAACAAAATAAAAAATATTGAGCATGGGTACTATGTAGATAAGTTTTAATCAGTGATTTATATGTGCACTTCAAATATCCTTTATATACA
The DNA here is from genome assembly GCF_024139225.1 of Suncus etruscus. Classification (NCBI taxonomy): domain Eukaryota; kingdom Metazoa; phylum Chordata; class Mammalia; order Eulipotyphla; family Soricidae; genus Suncus; species Suncus etruscus. The sequence goes on from NC_064849.1 coordinate 95,658,240, forward strand.
ATGCAATTTTATTTAAAAATAATAATAAGATGGGGTGGAGAGGTGGCACAATCAGTAAGGCGTTTGCCTTGTACGTGTTAAGCTAGGACAGATAGCAGTTCAATCCCATGGCATTCCATATGGTCCCTCAAGCCAGGAATGATTTATTTATTTTTATTTAATTATTAAGAAAATGCATTACATAGTTGACATAACTGATATTAGTACATTTTAGGAATACTAAAAGCAACATGTTTTTTTTTAAATAACAAAAGTTGAAAGAAAAACTAAAGAGATGGAAGAGAAAGGAAAGAATATTTTTTAAAACTATTGGCTCACAATAAATTCATTGAAACACCAGCAAAAACTTTAGTAAGCTCTTCTTTAAAAAAAAAAAAAGTATAAGAGTTAAAAAAAAATACAGCATTAAGTGTGAGAGTGGCAAGTGTTGTTGTTTTCATAGGCCCAGCAAAATATGTGTAACATGGAAAAATAAAACCTTGTCCTAAATACAAAGAGACCTTATCCCTGAAGTTCTCTGGCATAATACTGACTCTGGGCTCCAGTCATCCTAGGTTGTCCAACCCCTGATTCATTCTCTGTGGACACAGAGAAATTTTTTCACACATTAGCTGTTGTTATTGTCCGTTTTATGTAGTTAAAGATTCTGGTTTCTGTGCGAGAAGGATTCTGGTTTCTGTTTCATCGAAGTCAGGATGTGAAGCATCCTCCAGTTTCACCTCACCATCAGATGCGAAGCGTCCTGCCCTGCAAGCAAGTTGCTGCTGTCGCTGAGTCATCTGGGTGTCAAGGGAACACTCCTTGGAGTAAACTCAATGCCAGGGTATAGGCAGGGTCTCCCCTGGTAGAGGTTTGCCTCCTGATGATGCTGTAGACAATTGTGGTTGTTTCCGTATATGGTCAATGGTTCAGGGGTGTATGGGCAATGAATGCCCATTCTTCGGAGGCCTGAGCCAAGTCATTATACCAGTGTTCAGGATAGAAGGCCTAACTGCATTACAAAATTTGTGTTCCTGTCTCTGTTAGATAATAACTTGTTTGAATATGTAGTATTTTCCCATTTTAATGTGCCTATGCAAAAGAATAACAATGCCACAATGTATTATTGGTGCCTCTGGGGAGCCGAGGGAACAAGTCCAACAATCCTTTTGACTTGGGTCTAACATGAATTCTAAAGCGAAAGACTCTTCTACCATAAGCCAGGAGCGATTTCTGAGCGCATAGCCAGGAGTAACCCCTGAGTGTCACTGGGTGTGACCTAAACCCTCCCCCCCTCAAAAAAAACTTAAAAAAAAAAAAGAAAGAATTACATTTCATTAATAGGTATGAAATTAGGTATGAAATAAGAAATCCTCTGCAGATAAAAACAATAAGGTAAGAATATTATAACCTTAAATGTGTAAATGTAATTGGATTAGCACTTTATGTATTTACTATACAAAACTAATGTAGTCACTAGGTGATAATGAAGTTCTAGTAATGTGAACCATTTCACTAATTCTAAATACTGTATAAGATGACTTTTTAACCCATGAAAAGACTTCTTAAAAGTCCGGGATCGTCTTATAAGCCAGTATAGGGCATGCTGAATCTGAGTGATCCGCTCTCTTCTTACCACTGCATTCCATCCAGCTGCCAGGCATCATCACTCAGTCCTCTGCTTGTCCTGATTCATCTTTCAGAGCACATAAATAAGATGAGTTACCGAGAACCGCATCTTGTCCAGCCGCCAGGTATATAGCTTTCCCGTGCTCAGTCCTCTGTTCAGCCTTTTTGTTTTGTTTTGTTTTGTTTTGCTTTTTGGGGTCATACCCAGCAGCACTCAGGGATTACTCCTGGCTCTACACTGTCAGGCTTGGGGAACCATATGGGATGTCCGGATTCGAACCACTGTTCTTCTGCATGCAAGGCCCCCTCTGTTCAGCTTTTATGGGACACAGAGGAGGTGCTTTGTCTCCCTCTAGCTGTCCTATTAACTATTGCACCCCCAGAGAGCTGCTCTTGGAGGAGTCCCCTCTCCCTGTTCTCAATGTAGATCACAATTAAAATGTAGATCACAATTAAAAGATCACAATCACTACAAATGATAAATATTGGTACTCCAAAGTCTAGCTTTATTAAACATATACTGTTAACCCTTGAGGGTTCTACTCTTTCTCTTATGTTTTTGAATTTCCATTTGGTGTGCATTAAAAGAAATGTAGTCTTATATGGCAAATATAGCCCAAACCCTAGATTTTGACAGGAAAAGCAGGGGGTCATCTTATATGCCCAGTCGTTTTATACTCTGGAAAATAAGGTAAGTCTTACTATACTATGGAGTTAAAAAAAAAAAAACAACCAAGGTGTTCAGTGAGAAATGTAAAAATCATTATAGAACTAGGGAAAAAAACTTTCTTAAAATAGATCAAGACTTATTTACAAGATTTATTCAAACATTTCTACATTTGCTTTACAATAATAATGGGTATTGCTTATTAAGATATGCCAGAACTCCTACACAAATATTCTATGATTAGCACAATAATAATATAATCTTTAGGAAGAAAATATAATTATCAGCATTTTATAGACTGTTAACAAAGTAGTTATTAACCCAATGTATTAAATCCTTTTGGTTCAATAAAAAAGTTCTTTTCCCCCATGATTGGTGCTGTAGTATATTCTAAACTCTTGTGTGTGTGCGTGTGTGTGTGTGTGTGTGTGTGTGTGTGTGTGTGTGTGTGTGTGTGTGTATGTGTGTGTGTAAGGGGGCTGTTTCTTATTTTAAAAGAAAAGAACAGAACCAGAGAGAGTGATGGTTTGCTGGACTGTAACAGATGCTTTGCATGGAGGAGGCCCAGTCCCCTGAGCACAATTGGGATCGACTCCTAAACACAAAGTTGGGAGTAGCCCTGATCACTGTCTGTGCAACCCTAGAACAAACTAACAAACAAATTAAGAGAAAATTAGAGTTAAGAGTACAACTTTGCAATATTGGGGATCTTCTCTCTCTCTCTCTCTCTCTCTCTCTCTCTCTCTCTCTCTCTCTTTCTCTCTCTCTCTCTCTCTTCCTCTCTCTCTCTCTCTCTCTCTCTCTCTCTCTCTCTTTTGCAATACTGGTTTTTGCTGTTTCCCGTGACAGTTCTTTTTATATTTTGGATAGAACTTTAAGAATAATATTATTTTATTGCTTATTATTTTATTTATTATTAGTAGTAGTAGTAATAGTAGTATTTATTTAGTACTAAATAAACAATTCAAGAATTGTTTGAAGGAAACAAATCCAACTACTAAAATGTCTAGGAAATTAAGCTGTAATTTGTTTTTCCTAACTATTGTTTCCTTTAGCTAAATTGATACCTAAGTAAATTTTAAGTTTTGATATGTCTTCTATGTAAAAATTATATATAAATCTAAAGAAGTTAAGCATTTATTTAAAGTCTAATTTTTAAATGAATGTAATAATGAATAACAAATCAATAAATTATAAAATATTTTTGTTTATTTAAAAACCATCTTTGGAACTGGAGAGATAAACAGGGGTAAATGTACTTGCCTTATACATGGCCAATTCCAGTTTAATCCCGACTACCATATATGGATCTCTGAGCATTTCCAGGAGTGATTTCTGAGCACAGAACCAGGAGCAACCCTGTCACACACACACACACACACACACCCTAACACAAACTCCACAAAGTATTTAAAATAAACTTTTTAAAATTCATATTGTTAAAGTAAACATTGCAGTCAGAAAATAGCCAATCTTAGCATTAGTATAAGGTTGTCAAAATACTTTAATAAGAGGAATAATTTGAATTCAAATTTTACCTGCAGAAATTTTAATTTATCAATGATAAAATTTAATTTTTGTATGATTTTAATTTAATACCTGATATATTAAAACAATCAGATTTGAATTGGAGAGAGAGAATAGCAGTCAAGGAATTTCCTGACCCAGAATCACTCCTTAGCTCTGTATATGGTCCTCTGAGTGTTCATGAGTGATCCCTGATCCCAGGGTTAGGGGTAATTCCTGAGCATAGATAAATGTCATCCACACCCGTCCCCCTCAAAAGAATGAAACAACCAGATTCTCAATGGAAAAATTGTCACTAAGCAAATTTTGCCCAAATACTATAGAGGTAGGCTGGAAGAGAATAGAACTCTTATGCCTATGTAATCACAGAACACAGCTCTAACATGGAATGTAACAGCTATGATTTGGCTGACTTAATTATATATAGATATATATTTTAAATTTTTTAGCCCCCTTTGATTTAATTAATATAATTTGATAACTTCAAACTGATAACAGGCAACAGAACATGGTATCAAATTCAAAACAAAATGTGGTGGACTGCTTTATCTTTGACTTGTTGCTACTGGGCGAAAATACTTTTCCACAAGCAAGGCTGATGAAAAGATGGTGCTAATAAGGCCAGCTAAATGCTAAACTTCTGGAAAGATTTTTATTGAATGACATCTTCAGAGTGGTCTCTCTGAACATGCATTTAAGACTTGTGTGATTTTAAAATATTTTTAAATATATGTTTTCTTATCTAAACACTGTGATTTACAAAGTTGCTCCTAATACAATTATTTCTGGCATGCAACATTCCAACACTAGTCCAACCACCAGTATAATATTCCCTCCACCATTGACTTCAGTTTCTCACCCTCCCCCAACTCTGCCCCTTGGCAGATATAAAAAAATTTACTTAATAATGCTTGCTACAACTAAATGGTAATGAAATGATTGAAAAAACTTTATTTTTGAAAACTTTCATATCTTCTAATAGGATCATTATGTCATTGAAGGTTTACTAAACTCTTTGTTGCTAGTAGAGCATTCTGTTGTTGGTTTTGTTTGTTGAGCTTAGGTAGCTCCTATGATAATTTCACATCTAATTTGGTGCATTCCTACTGAGATGTCAGTATTGAAAAATAGGGAGGTGTCATTCAATGGCTGCATATGCCACTGCACAGTTCAGAATTTTATCTGTGGAGCTAGGACAGAGTTGACATGGTGATTGTGGATTGTGGGCATGGCTGCAGTGGCTTCCTGAAGTATGAAGGTGCAGGAAGAGGCAGCCTGTTCTGATTTCAAAGAGACCTGAAATCCTAGCTTCCAAAATGGCATACTTAGAGTTTTTGGTGACTAGGTGTCTGCAAAGATTAGTGAAAAGGTGATGACATGGATTATTAATGTGATGGCAATTATGGGATATGTGTGCAACTATAGAGGCTTCAGAAGGCTGGGGTGGAGGGTTGCCTTACCCCTGTCCTAAGGGGCCCCAGCGCAATCAGTTGTGAGACCAATATATTAATGAGTTCTTGTTAAGCCTTGTGATTCTAAGGTGCAATAACTTTGATATTTACGATCATTGGAATTTTTATTTCAACAACACAAATTCAGATAAGGCTAACAAAATTCTGTCTCATTTCCAAAGATAGTATGTAAAGTTGAGTGATGAGATTCTGGGCATCCCATATGGTCCCCTGAGTCTGCCAGGTACAATTTCTGAGTGCAGAATCAGGAATAATCTCTGAGAGCTGCTGGGTGTGGCTCAAAAAATAAAAAACAAAAAAAAGTTGAACAAAATTAGAAAACTTTAGTTTATTGTGAACATGTTTTACATAACAAAGAGAAAGATTGTAACTGTGTTTTTTTTTCAACCTATTTTTGCATACTCTATTGCTGTAAATATACCTGTTATAATTTAATTTTTTTAGGGGGGCCCTTTTGGTAGCAACCAGAAAGCCTGCTAGACAAATTCTAAAAGAGCTGTAACACTTATAATTTAAATTTTGAGGCATACAATTTTGTGATATTAAGTGCATCACATATCACTATTATACTACCTTTGTTTCCAGAATTTTTTATAATTCCAAACAGAAACTTTGTATTCATTAATATAATAACTCTCCAATCCCCCCTCAAAGGACTGGAGTGCATGCATGGCATTCACATGAGCTCAGGCCTTGGAGGCACTCACACTGCTAGGAGGAGATCAAAGAATAAAATAAAAAGTGCAATCGCATTGAATATCATGAGCAAGAGTGTGTGGTCATCACAAGTAGAAGGGTGAAGATAAGGAAAGAAAAGAAACAGGTCCTTGATCTTTAGTTCAGAAGCTGAACCCATTTTGTGAGTGCTAAACACCAAGTATTGTGACCCGAATATATACCATTAAGATGCAAAGAAGAAATCGTTTTCAGCAATAGGAAAGACACAAAGGATAAGACACAAAAGAGACTATGTAAATGTGAAACAAAGATCATGCTTTATTTGTTCTGTAAGTCAAAAGAAAAATATTTTTTGTAAAGATTGAATCAAAAAATAATGAACAAAATTTACCTCAAACCTTCAGATCTTGCCCCACTTCCACGGAATTTTGTTTATTTTTGAGGCTTTGAGGTTTCTACAGATATTTTAGGACAAGTATTATCCTTAAAATGCTACATTCCTCTAACTGATTTTTCCTGCTTAATATCTTCTGAGGTGAAAACATATTCCTCACTTGAATGTTGTTTTTTTTTTTTTTTTTTTTTTTTTGGTTTTGGGTCACACCTGGCGGTGCTCAGGGGCTACTCCTGGCTGTCTGCTCAGAAATAGCTCCTGGCAGGCACGGGGGACCATATGGGACACCGGGATTCGAACCAACCACCTTAGGTTCTGGATCGGCTGCTTGCAAGGGCAAGCACCACTGTGCTATCTCTCCGGGCCCTGTTTTTTTGTTTTGGTTTTGGTTTTTGGGTCACACCCGGCGGTGCTCAGGGGTTACTCCTGGCTGTCTGCTCAGAAATAGCTCCTGGCAGGCATGGGGGACCATATGGGACACCGGGATTCGAACCAACCACCTTTGGTCCTGGATCGGCTGCTTGCAAGGCAAACGCCGCTGTGCTATCTCTCCAGGCCCCTCACTTGAATGTTTTGTAAGAGCAAAATAGTTTGACTATGATGTCTTTCTTTCATTTTAAAAATTGTTATTGATGGACATTTTGTGGTTTTCAATACTATAAATAATAGTATCTCATGCACATAATTCCAGAACTACAACCAGTATTATAAATTTAAATGGTGGGGCCGGAGAGATAGCGTGGAGGTAAGGCGTTTGCCTTTCATGCAGGAGGTCATCGGTTCGAATCCCGGCGCCCCATATGGTCCCCCGTGCCTGCCAGGAGCAATTTCTGAGCCTGGAGCCAGAAATAACCCCTGAGCACTGCCGGGTGTGACCCAAAAACCACAAAAAAAAAAAAAAAAATTTAAATGGTGATAATGAAACCTTTTTCCAATTTTCTTTTACTTTCTTTTTATTGGGGCTGAAGAGTTATTACAGTGGGCAAGATGCTTGCCTTGCGAAGGGCCAACCTTGAGTTACACTTAAAGTGATCTCTGAGCATAGAGTAATCCCTGATACCTGCTTGTTGTGCCCCCACCATCAGAATGCCTCACATTATTCATAAAGATAAAATAGTGAGTAAAGATCTCAAGATTAGACCAGAATTCATAAAATATGTTGAAGAAAACATTGGTGAACACTGAGAAATTGATTGCCAAAGTATCTTCCACAAGATGACCACAGAGTCAAAGATGACAAAAACCAAACCAAACCAAACAAAAGGGGTTGATCAAATTAAAAAACCTCTATACAGCAAAGAAAATCAAAGTATAGTGAAAAGGTACCCTACTGAATGGAAGAAAATATTTGCAACAGTATACCAGAGAAAGAACTAACAAGATCTATAACACTGACAAAACCCAATAACAACAAAAAATCGAAGGACTCCATTTTATTTATTTATTTATTATTATTATTATTATTATTATTATTATTATTATTATTATTATTATTATTATTAGTTTTTGGGCCACAGCCGGCAGTGCTCAGGGGTTACTCCTGGTTATCTGCTCAGAAATAGCCCCTGGCAGGCACAGGGTACCATATGGGACACCGGGATTCGAACCAACCACGTTAGGTTCTGCAAGACAAACGCCATTGTGCTATCTCTCCGGCCCCAGAAGGACCCCATTTTAAGGTTTTTGCATAATTACTTTTGAGTGGGATATCCTTGCCTTTAATAAAAAAATCATTTAATATTTCTCACAGAACCAGTATAGTGGCAATGAATTTCTTTCTTTCTTTTTTTTTTGTCTTAATATTTTGCTTTTTGCTGGAAATTGAGTTCCCATTTGATCCAGCTATACCACTCCTAGGGATATACCCTAGGAAAACAAAAGTACAATACAAAAATCTCTTCCTCACACCTATATTCATCTCAGCACTTTTTACAATAGCCAGACTCTGGAAACAACCAAGATGCCCTTCACCAACCAGATAAATGGCTAAAGAAACTGGTATATATATAAACAATGAAATATTATGCAGCTGTCAGGAGAGATGAAGTCATGAAATTTTCCTACACATGAAATCTATTATGCTGAGTGAAATTTGTCAGAGGGAGAGAGAAACACACACACAGAATAGTCTCACTTATCTATGTGTGTTTAAATAAAGAAATTACTTAATTAAAAAAAAGAACTAATAACAACAAAATATTTTTAAATAATTTTAAAATTAAAAAAAAATTTTTGTTTCTTGAGTGATAATCAAGTTGGATAGAAAATTCTTTGTTACAGGGCCAAAGAGATAGCACAGTGGTAGGGCGTTTGGCTTGCATGCTGATGATCCAGGATGGTGGTTTGAATCCCAGCATCCCATATAGTACCCTGAGCTTGCCAGGAGCGATTTCTGACCGCTGAAGGGTGTGCAAAAAAGAGGTTTAATTTTAAAGGCCCCCATTTTTTTTGAGATGGCACACCAGGCAATACCTTACTCTTGACTTACTTTTAAACCTAGATTAGCTGTATGGAAGGCAAGCTCCCTACCCACTCAGCTATCTCTGTAGCCTCTCTGAGTGCACATCTTTTTTACTCAACCCTTTGAATGTATCTTTCCATTTCTTTTGGCCTATAAAGTCCCATGAAACAAAAGTACTGTAAGTTTTCTAGGAATTCCTTTATTGTGATTCTTTGTTTTCCCCTTTTGCTTTTAGGAGTCTGTCTCTCTGGATATTGTCATTTTAATTATAACATATCTTGGTTTATTTTGTTTGGAACTTTTTTGACTTCCCAGATGTGGGTATATCTCTTTCCTCAAACTACAGAAATACTCAACTATATTTCTTCAGATAATAATTCCTTTCTTTTTCTCTTTCCCTTTCTTTTAGAATTCTATATAAAACAAATGATACTCCTCTGAAAACTGTTGGAATAATCTTATGGGCATTTTGTTCAGCCTTTACAATTTTTCCCTGTTCTTTTTTGTTGAGGCCCGAAGAAGGGGGAGGCCATACCTAGCAGTTGTCAGAATGTTTCTCTTAGATCACTGTTCAGGTATATCTCCTGGCAGTGCCCAGGAGACGAATGCCAGGGACTGAACTTAGGGTTTCCTTGTGCAAAGTCTGTGCATCAGTCCTTTCAGCTATCTCTTCAACTCTCTGTTCTTTTCTGATTTCCTCTACCTAATCTTTGAGCTCACAAATTGGATAGTCAGCTTCTTTTCTTCTCTTGAGCCATGGTGTGGTGTTTTTTAATTCAACAATGTACTCTTTAGCGTAATGATTTTTTTTTTTTTTTTTTTTTTTGGTTTTTGGGTCACACCCGGCGGTGCTCAGGGGTTACTCCTGGCTGTGTGCTCAGAAATAGCTCCTGGCAGGCACGGGGGACCATATGGGACACCGGGATTCGAACCAACCACGTTTGGTCCTGGATCAGCTGCTTGCAAGGCAAACACCGCTGTGCTATCTCTCCGGGCCCATGATTTTTAATTTGTATTTTCTCTCATACATTCTTTGTTTTGTTTTGTTAGTTGTTTGTTTTTATTGGGACACTCCCGTTTGACGCTCAGGGGTTACTCCTGGCTATGCGCTCAGAAATCCCTCCTGGCTTGGGGTGACCATATGAGACGCCGGGGGATCGAAACTCAGTCCCCCCTAGGCTAGCACTTGCACTTTACCTCTAGTGCTACTGCTCCAGCCCCTCCCTCATACATTCTTGATTCTTATCAAAGTTCTCATCCGTTGAGCTCTTCGTTTCAGTGAATATTGATGAGATTTTTGCTTAGATGTCTTCCTTAGGGAGTTTAGAAAATTCTGGTATGTGTGAAGTACACGTGGATACAGGTCAATTCTTGTTTCTTCATTATAGCTGGTGCTACATGAAGACAATCAAGGGAGATTGTGAGTTCAAGCCCAGCCTGGGTGTTGGCCTGGGGTTTATGATCACACATTTGAGATTTTGGTTGTGCCTTTAAGTTTGCAGTACTGGTAGTAATTTGCCTTCACAAATGCCCTGTAGCAGCTATAGCACTCCCAGGTCTAGGTAACCGAGACTCTGACCCAAGTTCATAGTTACTGGTGTTGGGTAGCAGATGTGATGTCAAAGTCCATCTGGCCTAGTCAATGATCAGGGACTTGTCTCCTGTACTACAGCTGTTCAGTGAGCTGACCTTGTACCTAGCAGGGGATTTCCAGGTCTGGTAACAATTGTGGTGCCAAAGTTCAGGAGATCTGGGTAGAGACTTGTGGTGTAACAGTTGTATTTGGCAAAGCCTCTAGCATTGATTTTAAGTGTATTGATTTTAAGAGTATTGCCACCAGATATTCAAAATCAGGTATGTTTAGGTGAATGTAGGTGCTACAATGCTACATTGGTGCAGGCTCCCATGATGAACAGGATGTGTCACAGTTACCCTGTGATAAATCTGTGCCAAGATCAAACAGACTTGTTGAGTTGCCTGATACACTGGCTTTCCATTGTCGTGGATACATTTGGGTCTAAGAAGTACTGACCAGGGAGTCAAAATTTTATATTTCTATCCAAGATCTACCTTTTAAACTTCAGATTCACAGATCTTGGAATAGAACTATAAATCTGGGAGTTGTCAAAATATATAGTGTTTAACATAGTTAAGACGACATTAAATTCTCTTGAATAGTTTTCTAGTTTTCTGATATTTTCATAACACTGTTACTATTTTTTCCATAACCAGACATCTTATAAGCTATCAATGATTGAACATTTTATTTCAAAGCTACTACTTTCATACTTAGAGAAATAATGTATCTTAAAAGAGACTCTAAATGGACACCTTATCATTTACCTTATGTATAAAGATGCTATAAAAAAGTCAATATTATAAAATGAAACATCATTGTTGAATATTTTAAAATCAAGTTATAAAATGGAACACCTGTGGCTCCTCCCTTTCTTACCAGCCTCAGGAAGAGAACTGCTGTGTAAGAAATCTAATTGAATCAACTATATTGTGAAGGATCCCCAGATAGCTATATGGAAAGGCTGCTGTAGGGAGAGGTATATAAGCACCCAAAAGCTATAAAGATATCAGTGAAGCACCACACACATAAGAGAAGAAGCCTATAGCAATATTTAGCCCAATCAAGCTTTCAAGTAAAATATCCACATTTGGACTCAATGAACTCACAGGATTACAAAAGATAAAATGTCACGTTAAGCATCTAAGTTTTATAGTGTTTTGTAATGCAAAAATATGTCACCTAAATCAGGAACAAACTATTCATAAAATATAATTTTTAAACATTTAAAAATGTGTATAAACTCACTAAAAATATAAGAGCTATAATAACTATATATAGGATTCTTGGTTAGGCAAAAAGTAAGAAATATTACTTGTACTTGACCAAAAGAAGATAAAGTTATGCAATCTGCTGCTACATGAAGGAACCTGGGGAGTATCATGCTGAGAGAAGTTAGAAAGAGAGAGACTCAGAATGATCTCTTTTATAGGGGATAAAAAGAAACATGATCATAGAATAATGAATACCCAAAGACAACAGAAGCAAAAAGTATTAGAACTGGTATTTAGTAGGAAACAAGCCACCTGAGAGTGCAGGTAAATAGGACAAGGAGGAGGCCATGACTATGATGGAGGGAAGCATTCAATGAGGAGGAGGAGGTGGTACTGAAAGGTGGTAAAATGTTATCTATAAAACCCTATCAGTAACAGCATTATAAACCACTAAACTATAACCCATTAGTGCAAAAGCTATAAACTTATTACATACATAAAACTATGAGCTATAAACCATTAGTCCATTAGCTTATATATAGAGAATGTATCCCTTTGATTGGCAATTATTGAGGTATTGACTGATGGGTGGGAGGCAAATTGACGGTGGGACTGGTGAAGGGAAGTGGACACTGGTGAAGAGATGGTTGTTGAAACAATGACTGAACTCCAATCATGAATAACTGTAATTTCATGGTGATTGAATAAATTTTTAAAAATGTCAATAAAAGAAAAAATTACTTGTGATATCACTTTAATTAATTTATTTTTAATTATAAAATATTTATTTAGGGGCCAGAGAGATAGCATGGAGGTAGGGCATTTGCCTTGCCTGCAGAAGGACGGTGGTTCGAATCCCGGCATCCCATATGGTCCCCCGAGCCTGCCAGGAGTAATTTCTGAGTGTAGAGCTAGGAGTAACCCCTGAGCACTGCAGGGTGTGACCAAAAAAAAAAAAAAACAAAAAAAAAGTATTTGAAGACCATATTTTACAGTTGATCATAATACAATTGTTTCTGCCACACCTTCCAACACCAATCCCACCACAATGTAAAACTCCCTTACCATTGTTCCTGAATTTCCACCCATTCCCAAACCTGCTCTCTTGGCAGGCACAAAATAATATATTTTATATTGTTTGTTTACAGGTAAGTGATAATGAAATTAATTTTTTAAAGTACAGTAAAGAGGGACCGGAGAGATAGCATAGAGGTAAGGCATTTGCCTTGCATGCAGAAAGTCGGTGGTTCGAATCCTGGCATCCCATATGGTTCCCCCCACTGCCCCCCCAAGCCTGCTAGGAGTGATTTCTGAGCGTAGAGCCAGGAGTAACCCTGAGCTCTGCCGGGTGTGACCCAAAAACCAAAAAAAAAAAAAAATCATCTGATAGGAGTGAGTGTACAGATGTACAGTAAAGAGAAAGTTTGTAAACAATTATTGTATTTTACAATGAGGTCATTAAATCATTGTCAGAAAATTTACTAAGCTTTTTGTTGCTAGTTAATCTTTCTGTTATTTGCTCTGTTTTTGAACATTAGGTGACCTTGAATTTATGTTGACATCTAAATTGGTGTGTTCCTACTGGGATGACAGTATTGAAAAATTTAGAGTTGTGGATGGGCACTCATGCAGCTGTGCAGCCCAGAAATTAAAAGCTCTGAGGCTGATATTTTGGCATATGTGGGGTGTAGAGTTGGAGTGAGAGAGGGTGGCAGCACTCACTCCAACAAAATTCTGATGATATCAGCCCGAATACCAACATACCTGGAGATTGGGTCAGTTTGGCATCTTGGGAGGTATCAATGGTTAAGTGGTGAGGTTGAGCTATTGGTGAAATGCAATTGTGAGTGATACAAAAAGCTGACAAAGCTTCAACAAGGTGTGGACTTGGCCCACCTCTCCTTCCAAGCTTGCCTGTTTTCAATTGCAAGGCCAGTGTACACATGATTTTTCACAGCTTAATATACATCTCTTTTGAGAATAGTGTGAACTTATGGAACTGGCTGAATGCAAACATGAGGTCAGCATTTGTGGGACATGGATTTGACTTTGAGACCTTACAGAAGTATAAAAAGGCAGGAGGGGAAGTGCCTGCACTAACTCGAACAAAGTCCTGGTGATATTAGTACAAATATTGGCATACCTGATATTACATTTTTATTGCAGTATCAGAGTGCACAACAGTGTTGCAATTATTGAGGTATCTTTGGGAGGTTATATACCAATCCCTCCACCAGTGATGTATTTATGATAGTTATGATGGTGATAATGGAGTGATGCATAAACTTTCATATATTATTAGTGGAAATCTGGAAGTGGTACAATTCTTGTTGTTGCTTTATGTTTTGGGCCACACCCAGTGATGCTCTGGTTTACTCCTGGCTCTCAGCTCAAGGAATCACTCCTGGCTGTACTGGGAAGACAATATGGAATGGCAGAAATTGAACCTGGGTTGGCTCCCTGCAAGGCAAGTGCCTTACCCTCTCTGTACTATCACTACATCCCTCAAACACACAATTCATGTGTGTGTATGTGTGTGATACTTAGATAAAACCCAGGGCCTCACACATGCAAGGCAAGTGCTCTACCACTTAGTTACATCCCTGGCCCAATACACCTTTTTTTTTTTTCAAGATAAATTAATGTGTTAGCCCATGTCTCCATAATCAGAGTAGAGAAGTTTGTTTTAGGTGTTTTATTTGAAAAATAATTTCAGAAAGCAAGAATGATGGAGGAGGGTGAACAGAGAGAAAGTCTATGTAAGAATACTTTCTCAAGTGAAGTACATTAAGAGAATCTTGTCCACATGGCCTTCTGAATGGCCTAAGGAAATGCATCTCTAAATTGTCCTCCTACTCTTGATCTTCAAACTCTTGTTCTTCCTGAATACATATCTAGCTTACTTGTCTCTGTTTCTTTGCTTTTTTTTTTCACATTGGAGACGCCCATATTCTCTCTTTCTCTCCTTAATTACCAATCAAGTTTCATTCAGTAAAATATTTTCTTGTTTCACTAAAAAATAAAAGTCCTCATAAGAGACAATAAACATTCATCCATTAGTTAGTAGTCCATTTTGGTCAAAAATGACTCTACATTATTTAATTCCCTAAATGTCTGGGCTGTGTACTTGTGAATGTCTGCAGATTACTCTGATACTTTCAGAGAAGCTCTGGGTCAGAAAGTAAGAGACAAGGTTAGGCTCTCCACCAAAAAAAAAAAAAAAAAAAAAAAAAAAGATTATAGCTGTCTCTTTGTATGGAAGGATTGGTTTCAGGACCAAATTTCCTAAGTCCACCCTATGGATACCAAACTCCAAGGAAACTCCAGTTCCTTTTAGTTGAGGTTATATAGTCATGGGTTTAACCAACTGTAAATGCAGAATCAAAGCTATGTAGGACCAACTGTATTTTTATAAGTGTGCCTGTGCAATTCAAATCTGTGCTTGTCAAGGGCCTACTGGATTTGGAAGTAATTGTGGGGAGCAAGAGAGAGGAACAGAAAAATGAAAGAGAATAAAAGTCAATGCAAAGATATACTTTTCAGTGAGCTGTTGTTTTGGGCAACTGCTATTCAATTCTGTGGCATTAGAGGAGTGTTGGAAATCTTTTGCAGAAATTTCTACCTGGGGAATTAAAAGAGAGATTCAATTATCAGTTGGCACCCCTTGGTTCTGAATGGTTTTAGAGGCATTAAATTTCCTCGTGCTTCTGTGTATTCATGCAGCAGTGTTTGAGAACAAGAAAATGTGCTGCTATTTTGAACTGTCAAAAAGTTTCCAGAAACCTGTATGGGACATATTACCTCAGAATAGATTTGAAAGGCCAACAGAAAGTTCAGAAAGTCTGGAAATATCAGAAAGAATTTAAACTGTAAATATTATATGATTCACAAATTTTACTAATGGGATACTTTTGTTTGTGGGTACATTAAACATTTCAATTAGGCAAATTCTGGGGCTTAATGCCTTGGTTTGAATAGGCACCCACTGTAAATGAGGTATCTATAAGACACATTATGATATGTCTCAATATTATTGCCTATGAGTGCCAACTACATTAAAATGTATAATATGTTTTAAACAATGTTAATGTATATAGTAAGGTCTTATGCATGTCAGTGTAGAATTTTTTTTTAATTTTGGGCCACACCTGGTGGTGCTCAGGGGTTACTTCTGGCTCTGCACTCAGAAATCATTTCTAGATATATCTACACCCGCTCAGTGCTTCCCAACTGTGAGAAACCTTAAGTGTTGCCTGTGTGTTTTTCCACTGTCCTGTCTCCTGAGCCTCTTGGGAGTGGGCCGAAAAGGGCCCAGAAAAATAGCTCTCCCAGAGGCTCATCCAAAGGCTGGAATGCCAAGGAACTGTGTCTGACCATGAAAACCGGCTATCTGCAGTATTCTGCAGAAAGGAAAGTCCCTTGTTTGTGACATCAGGCTGGGAATATCTACACCTGCCCAGTGGTTCCCGACTGTGAGAAACTGAAAGTGTTGCCTGTGTGTGTTTTTCCACTGTCCTGTTTCCTGAACCTCTTGGGAGTGGGCTGAAAAGGGCCCAGAAAAATAGCTCTCCCAAAGGCTCCAGAAAAGCATGGCCACTCCACTTTGCTTTGCGGCTGCGCACTCTTTCTAACCAATGAACCCCACCACAACACGCAGAAAAAAAATCACACTAGAAGAGTGACAATGGGGAAACCCCGCAGGCAAACACCATGCACAGAGAATGAAGACGATAGCTTGGAAGACCTAAAAAATTACAACCATCTGATTAACCTCTCAGACAAGGAGTTTAGAATAGCAATATGGAAGATGTTTGTAGAACTCAAAGAAAGCATAGATTGATCTGAACAGAACACAAAGACAGAAATCAGAAAACTCCAAACTGAAATAACAGATCTGAAAAACATGGTAGCTCAAATGAAAACCTCAGTGGATGGCCTCGCCAGCAGGGTAACAGCAGCTGAGGACAGAATTGGTGCGCTGGAAGATGAGATGCAGAAAAACTCAACACAGCAGAAGAAATTGGAAAAGAACCTTAAGACAAACAATCAGGCAATGGAAAAAGTACTCAAGGAATGTGAACAGATGAAAATAGAAGTATTTTATAAACTCAACAGAAACAACATAAGAATCATTGGACTCCCAGAGGCCCAGGTAGGAGATCTCCAGGAAGAATCAACTGTCAAAGACATCATCAAAGAGATACTCCCAGAGTTAAAGACTACATGCAATCAAATCCTGCATGCCTGAAGAATACCAGCTAAAAGAGACCCAAAGAAAAACACCCCAAGACACATCCTCGTTATGATGACAAATCCCACAGAGATAGAATACTGAAAACAGCAAGATCAAAAAAGGAAATTACATTCAAAGGAGCATCCCTAAGACTTACAGCAGGCATGTCACAAGAAACTCTCAATGCCAGAAGACAGTGGTGGGATATTGTGACAAGACTGAATGAAATGGGTGACACACTGAGAATACTGCAACAAGCCCAACTCACGTTCAGGTTTGAAGGAAAGATACATAGTTTCATGGATAAACAACAGTTCAGAAACCTCACAGATGAAAAACCAGCCTTAAAGGAAAAACTGACAGGTCTACCCCATTCACAATAGTGCCACACAAACTCAAATATCTTGGAGTCAACTTGACCAAAGATGTGAAGGACCTATACAAAGAAAACTATAAAGCCCTACTCCAAGAAATAAGAGAGGACACATGGAAATGGAAACACATACCCTGCTCATGGATTGGCAAGATTAACATCATTAAAATAGCAATACTCCCCAAAGTATTGTACAGATTTAATGTGATCCCTCTAATGATACCCATGACATTCTTCAAAGAAGTGGATCAAACACTTATGAAGTTCATCAGGAACAATAAACACCCTCAAATAGCTAAAGCACTCCTAGGGAAAAGGAAATTGGAGGCATTACTTTCCCCAACTTTTTTGGGGGGTTTTGGGCCACATCCGGCGGTGCTCAGGGGCTACTCCTGTCTGTTTGCTCAGAAATAGCTCCTGGCAGGCACGGGGGACCACATGGGACACCGGGATTCGAACCAACCACCTTTGGTCTTGGATCGGCTGCTTGCAAGGCAAATGCCACTGTGCTATCTCTCCGGGCCCTACTTTCCCCAACTTTAAACTGTACTACAAAGCAATAATTATCAAACCAGCATGGTATTGGAATAAAGACAGACCCTCACATCAGTGGAATAGGCTTGAGTTCTCAGACAATGTTCCCCAGACATACAATCACCTAATCTTTGACAAAGGAGCAAGAAATCCTAAGTGAAGCAGGGAAAACCTCTTCAACAAGTGGTGCTGGCAGAACTGGTTAGCCACTTGCAAAATAAAGCGAACATAGACCCCCAGTTAATATTATGTACGAAGGTAAAATCCAAATGGATTAAAGACCTAGATATCAGATCTGATACCATAAGGTATATAGAATAACATGTAGGTAAAACACTGCATGACATTGAGACTAAAGGCATCTTCAAGGAGGAAACTGCACTCTCCAAACAAGTGGAAGCAGAGATAAACAAATGGGAATACATTAAGCTGAAAAGTTTCTGCACCTCAAAAGAAATAGTGCCCAGAATATAAGAGCCACCCACCATGTGGGAGAAACTATTCACCCAATACCCATCAGATAAGGGGCTAATATCCAAAATATACAGGGCACTGACAGAACTTTACAAGAAAAAAAAAACATCTAATTCCATCAAAAAATGGGGAGAAGAAATGAATATACATTTTAATAAAAAAGAAATACAAATGGCCAAAAGGCACATGAAAAAATGCTCCTCATCACTGATCATCAGGGAGATGCAAATCAAAACAACAATGAGATACCATCTCACACCACAAAGATTGGCGCACATCACAAAGAATGAGAACAATCAGTGCTAGCGGGGATGTGTAGAGAAAGGAACTCTTATCCACTGCTGGTGGGAATGCTGTCTAGTCCAACCTCTATGGAAAGCGATAAGGAGATTCCTCCAAAAACTGGAAATTGAGCTGCCATTTGGCCCAGCTATTCCTCTCCTAGGGATATACCCTAGGAATACAAGAATACAATACAAAAACCCCTTCCTCACACCTATATTTATTGCAGCACTATTCACAATAGCCAGGCTCTGGAAACAACCAAGATGCTCTTCAACAGACAAATGGCTAAAGAAACTGTGGTACATATGCACAATGGAATATTATATAGCTGTCAGGAGAGATGAAGTCATGAAATTTTCCTATACATGGATGTATAATATGGAGTTTATCATGCTGAGTGAAATAATTCAGAGGGAGAGTGAGAGAGACGCAGTATAGTCTCTCTCACTCATCTATAGGTTTTAAGAAAAATAAAAGTCATTTTTGTAACAATCCTCAGAGACAATGAGAGGAGGGCTGGAACACCAGCTCACTCCATGAAGCTCACCACAAAGTGGTGAGTACAGCTATAGAAATAACTACACAGAGAACTACCATAATCATGTGAATGAATGAGGGAACTGGAAAGCCTGTCTGGAGTACAGGTGGGTGTGGGGTGGGATGGAGGGATATTTGGGATATTGGTGGTGGGAATGTTGCACTGGTCAAGGGGGTGTTGTTTACATGACCGAAACCTCATCACAATCATATTTGTAATCAAGATTTTTAAATAAAGAAAAAAAGATATTGGGAAAAAAAGAAATCATTTCTAGCAGTCTCATGGGACCATACAGGATGCTGGGGATTGAACCTAGATTGGCTGCATGCAAGGCAAATAGCCTAACTGCTGTGCTATCTATTCAGCCCTTATTGTATATTTTTGTTTATATGTTTGTTTGTTTTTGGGCCACACCTGGCAGCGCTCAGGGTGTGTCCACTCCCAGCCTGACACTCCTGGGTCTGTGCTCATAAATAGCTCCAGGCAGGCTCAGGGGAGCATATGGGATGCCAAGAATTGAACCCAGGTCTGTCCTGGGTTGGCTGAGTGCAACGTAAGTGCCCTACTGCTATGCTATTGATCTAGCCTCTATTGTAGAATATTTTTTAAAGCTACTATTGATCATAGCTAAAGATGAGAAATGGCCTAAGTATCAGCACTTAAATAGAAGACACCAGAGTATGGTCACATAAAGGGACAATAATGTCAAATATATGCTGGAAAGTAAATAAAGCAAGTAAAGAGTAGAGAAAGTGTGAATACTGTCAAATGTGTAAATGTATGGGTGATGGAGGTGACTAGTGTTTGCTAATATCTGGCTCTCATCTGCATTGTGGGCACATATATTATTCTTCACAGTTAATTGCACTGTATGATTATTTCTGACCAATTTGAGTTCAGGTAGGAAACAAAACATCTTGAGTGACCTTCCTGCTGTTCCTTCTTTAAAGCTACATGCTAAGCTGATGATACTAAAATGTAATGCTGCATAAACATCAACCTTAAAGAGAATAAAAATCTTTGTTATGGGGGCCGGGCGGTGGCGCTGGAGGTAAGGTGCCTGCCTTGCCTGCGCTAGCCTAGGACGGACCGCGGTTCGATCCCCCGGTGTCCCATATGGTCCCCCAAGAAGCCAGGAGCAACTTCTGAGCGCATAGCCAGGAGTAACCCCTGAGCGTCACAGGGTGTGGCCCAAAAACCAAAAAAAAAAAAAAAAAAATCTTTGTTATGTTTTCCACTGAGATTTGGGGATAACCTGCTTATCTTGACTTGTATAATAGAATTCCATGAAAGAGACAAATGAAAATTGAAGCGCTAGTTATTCCTGGAGAGACAAAGGGCCGGAGGGAGTCCTATTTTGTCTTCTATACGTCTCATGTTACTTGAGAATTTAAACTATGAGTGTATACATTTTTAAAAAAAACATGTATTTTGAAACCATCAATATTCCCGAAAACTTGGAGAATCTGAGATATCATCTCTACCAAAATAAGAACAAAAAGCAAGCACTCAAAACACACACACACACACACACACACACACACACACACACACACACACACACACACACACAACTTGTCCCTGAAAAGACAAAACCACTAAGCCTGATTATGTTATTTCTCTAGTAATGTTTGTCACCTTGAATAAAGGCACATAGCAAAGAACCTATTGGGAAAGGAATGTATGAAATCTTGAAAACGATGAGGTGTATGGTAGCACATGTAGAGGAAGCAGGGGTTCACTGTTCTGGAGAGCTCAGGAAGATGAAGAGTTTTTTCAGAGGACCAGAGGAACCATGTGAAGGAAAACTTGTTGATGATCAGGGAGTTAGAACTTAAATTCTTTTTAATTAAAACAATATGACTTACAAGGTTATTCCTAGTTGAGTTTTAGACTTACCATATTTTCTGGCATATAAGACGACTTTTGAAACAAAAAAAAGTCAACTGAAAATCGGGGGTCTTCTTATATGCCGAGTATATCCCGAAAAATGTTTCAATATGCCGATAAACGAAAATTGTCTAAATATTGCCACAAAACGAATTTTCCAACTCGATCCTGCACCAATCACTGCAAGGCTGCTCGGACCAAGTCTCTAACTCAGCCATCCCAAGCAGGCTTTTTATGCATGCAAATTAGACAATGTTCTGGACCAGACTCTACACTGTAAAAAGCCTGCTCAGATTGGCCAGAGTCAGAGAGAAAGTCTATTACAGTATGACCTTTGAACCTTTGCTTGTTGTGATTGGCTCACTGTGGAAGATACAGTTGCAGCGCAGGAACGTTCTGTCTGATACAGCGAATATAGGCCTAAACCTATGTCTTAACTGCAAAATTAGGGGATCGCCTTATACTCCCAGTCCTTTTATATGCCAGAAAATACAGTACAATGTTCTAGCACCAGTTCCACCCCACAACCAGTGTCAACCTCCCTCTACCAGTGTTCCCAGGTACCTTCCCAAACCTTCCACTCTCAGCCTGACATCTTGTCAGGTACCATTGTTTTTTGTTTTTGTTTTTGGGCCACACCTGGTGATGCTCAGGTTATGCCCTCAGAAATCACTCCTGGCTTGGGAAACCATATGGGACACCGGGGATTGAACCAAGGTCTGTCCTGGATCAGTCGCGTGAAAGGCAAACACCCTACTGCTGCACTATCGCTCCGGCCCCTTGTCAGGTACCTTTTTAAGAGAGTTATACTTGATGAAAACATGTGCTAGTCATGACAAGATTTGGGAACTGGCAGTTAAAATTGGACAAAGTAAAAGGTAATAAGACTTTGATATTTTATATATAAATATTATAAAATATGATCTAATTTTATAGCTCATTAGATTATTATATCCATTATAATAGTACGTATAACTTTAAAATGCTTGAAGTATTTTATAACATAGATGGTGACAATAAAAAATCCTTATCACGTCTGTTTTGGATCTTTGGTGGCCTTCTCCACCAGAGTATCTGTTGCTTATTCCCTAAGCGTGGTTTTCATGGCTGTCCAACTCTTCAGCCATACTTGACAGCCTACTTTGTATAGTCATAATCAGATGTGCAGGGTAGCCATACACAATTCCTCATAACTTCCTATTTGCTAGAAATAGTTTTACCCCCTTTGATGTCCCAGCTCCAAGTTCTCTCTGTACCCTTGCCCACTACCACTAACCAGAGGCACCCCTTCCATGTTTTCTGCCCCCTCAGTGAATGTGTTTTGCTTGACACTTGTCATGTTGACTGGTGTCACTGAAGATGATTGTGACTGTTTCTTAATTGCCCCTCCTAGACTGTGAGCTCCTCATGGCAGGGACCATCTGTGTTCACTCTTTGTGTTTCCTGTGGCACCTAGCACAGTGCCTTGCACTTATTAGGTGCTAAACAAATGTTTGCTCAACTGAAAAAAAAATATCCTTATCATTTAACCCTCAGGTGCAAAGAAATCTCATATTTTTCTATAAATTCTATCTACCAAGGATACTATGACCAATAGTGACCTCTGAAAGTTATGACAAAATAGTATGGGGGTTTCACTATGATAATAAATAATGAAGAAGGTAGAAGATAATCTTAACAGATAACTCAATAAAGAGGGAAACTGGAAAGTATTTAAAGGTCTTAAATTTATACCAATAAGCAAAACTTTGTGGCAATACATCAAAATAGACAACATTTTTTCCAGAGAGATAACATCTTTATTGGCCCAGCCCATGGTGTGGCTTATTTCATAACCGTTTATGCTGTATATCTATTCAGCCCTGCATTGTACTTGTCTGTCAGCCATCTCTCCTGCCACCTCCATGCTGGCAAAAGCCAGACTGCGAGACAAGAGCACAACATTTTTATAGATCATTTTCTTCAGTCAATGAAAAATGTTCTAGTGAGTAGTTTGCTTAAAGACTATGGAATTTGTGAAAGAGGTGAAATATTTTATTTATGAGAAATAACATAATCTCAATAATACTGTAGCAAATGTTGGAAAAAATCAATCAATTGAAATATGGTTTTAGCACCTATGTGTACCTAGATAGTGTAATGGTTGCTGTTTGTAGAGCTAGATACCTGTATCTTAATGTTAATGTATTTTTTGTTTGTTTTTGGGGCCACACGCAATGATGCTCAGGGGTTACTCCTGGCTATGTGCTCAGGAATCACTCCTGGCTTGGGGGAACATATAGGATGCCGAGGGATTGAACCATGGTCTGTCCTAGGCTAGTGCAGGCAAGGCAGATGCCTTACCGCTTGGGCCACCACTTCGGCCTTGTTAATGTATTTTTTAATCACTTGGAGAGAAAGAAAATAGAAGAATACTCCTAAAAATAATGTTTTTCATTAAAATAAGATCTTATACTTGTTGATGAGTTGCAAGAGGAAAAATATAAGTGGTACAAGACTTCAGAGGAAGCAGATCCAGAGGGGTTGAAATAAATGGTAAAGACTCAATAGAAGCAATTGCCAGTCAGATTTGGAATTACAAAACCTGGATTAGAATCTAATGCTATTGTTTCCTAATGACATTGAACAAATTTAGGTAACTGACCTCTCTCTGTCTCTCTGTCTCTGTCTCTGTCTCTGTCTTTGACTCTCTCTCTCTCTCTCTCTCTCTCTCTCTCTCTCTCTCTCTCGGTCACACCCGCCATCTCTCAGGGATCACTCCTGACTCTGTGCTCAGAAATCACTCCTGGCAGGCTTGGGGGACCATATGGGATATCGGGATTCGAACTGGGGTCTGTCCTGTGTTGGCCACGTGCTAGGCAAATGCCCTACCGCTGTGCTCTCTGGCTTTGGCCTCTGTCTCTTAAATTGTAAAGTAAGAATAATAATAATATATACCTTGTACTGTTGTGGAATGTGTTTGTCTTTGTCAAATTGAATTCTGACCTATTTCTTGCCCTTCCTGTATCACAGTGGAATGGAAGTGCTAAATAGTCACATTTTGAGATGCCAGGACTAAGTTGTGTCCTGGAAAGTACATTTGTTGAAGATCTAGTTCCTAAGGTGATACATTACTTGGAGATAGGGTCCTTAAGCAGGTAGTGGAGATAAGACTAGGCTATAATATTTTATTCCATTAGGTCTAAGGCCTTGTAAGAAGAAATCTTTTTCTCTCTCCCCATCCCTTATAGAGACATAGTAAGAAAGTATCCATCTGCAAGCCAGGGAGAAAATCCTTACCAGAAACTGGCACCAATCTGGAACCTTGCTCTTGGTCTTCCTAGCTTCCAGAATTATGAGGGAAACCTTTATATTTTAAAGTACACAATCTCTGTTATCTATTATGGAAGCCCTGGCTGTCTATGGCATGAAGTACCCGGGTGAAGATCATCAGGTCAATAACATGTCTGAAAGGAGGCTGAAAATTGGGAAGGAAGGGAAAACCAAGATTATATAACTCCTTTCTCGGTCATATCTCTAGGGGCAGTAATGCTTCTTTCAAAACAGCTCTCAGCTACCTATGCTTCTATTCTCAGCTGAGAAATTCTGACTGGTTCATGAATTATGTCACATCCTCTTCGTTTTGCCTTTCAGAATAGATGTTCTAGTAGCTTTTTAGGTACTGAATTGTTTTATTATTTTCTATTTGCTTTCATCTCTCTCAACACTGATAGTTTATTTTTGTTTGTTTATTTGATTTTGGTTTGGGGCCATGCCTTGCTAGACTAAGACTTACTCCTGGCACTGTGTTGCAAATCAGCCCCTGATGAGGTTGACTGATGGAGGGATGGAGGATGAGGCCTTTCTCCTCCAGCTCGGACCATGCATCTGTTACCCTGTTCAGCCAGCAGTTCTGAGGTGAAAGTGGTGGGAAGAAAGCCAACAGGCAGTCAGGCTTCCGAAGAAAACAGCTCTTTATTCTGTAAAGAGGCTGAAGCCAAAAGGCCTAAGAATAGGTCCTAGGGAAAAAACCCTCACCTTCGACAGACCCTTGCTTTTATGCCCCAGAATCAGGTATCACCCAATGGTGGGATCAGATACCACCCAATGGTGGGAGCAGAATCAGGTACCACCCTAGGATGGGAGCAGAATGACAGGTCACACCCTAGGGTAGGGCACAATCACCAATCAGGGTAGGGTTAGTAACATAATAATCCCATAAAAATGTTTACATACACAACAGCACTGCATTCAGGGATGACTCCTGGTGGGCTCAGGAGAACCACATGTGGTGCAAGGATCAAACCTGGGTTGTCTCTTGCAAAGCAAGCACATTACCCACTGTATTATATTTCCACTCCCATATCAGTACCTAACAATAATTTAGTAAGGGAGCTTATATAAATTCTTATATAAAATGTCTTTTAATGCAGGGGTATTAAATTTTTTGCTTTCTATTTGAACTTTGATGAAGATAAAGTAAACATTTAAATATACTACAAACTATTAATGTTTCATAGAAGTAACAATTATCTATACATATAGATATCATTCAAATGTGTGTATAACTTTTCTGCTCATGTTTCCTTTGATATAAGTGATTATTCCACAGGACACTAAGAGGGCCCATTATAGACCACACTGTAGGCCTAACAATAGTTGCTCTCTGGAAATAAAAATAAGAAGCACAAAAATGCATTCTAGTTGGTGGGAAACTCTCTGAGGTTGAGGAGCCAAATAATAAAGTCAAGAGAGTATATCCTCAGTTTCAGGTATCTTTTGATTTTTTTTTTTTTTTTTTTTTGGTTTTTGGGTCATACCCGGCAGCACTCAGGGGTTACACCTGGCTCTATGCTCAGAAATCGCTTCCTGGCAGGTTTGGGGGACCATATGGGATGCTGGGATTTGAACCACCGACTTTCTGCATGCAAGGCAAACACCTTACCTCCATGCTATCTCTCCGGCCCCCAGTATCTTTCTATTTCAAAGATTAGTTTTCTGGTCTTTATTGTGGTCACCTTTTTTTTGGGCCACACCCAGAGGTGCTCAGGGGTTACTCCTGGCTGTCTGCTCAGAAATAGCTCCTGGCAGGCATGGGGGGGGGGGGCGAGGGGGGGGCATATGGGACACCGGGATTCGAACCAACCACCTTTGGTCCTGGATCGGCTGCTTGCAAGGCAAACACCACTGTGCTATCTCTCTAGGCCCTGGTTAACTTATTTTTATATCTTAACTTTTGAGTCCTGATAGAACATACCTGAAAGTGCTCACACACACACACACACACACACACACACACACACACACACACACACACACACACACACACACCATCACCACCACCATCACCATTTTACATTTTGAGTTGTCTTTAAAAATATTTAGTTTATATTGTTCCACCATTCCAGGTGAGGCTAGTCACTGGCTTATATCACTGGGCCTTTTTCAGAACACAAGACACAGTGTCTCCCTTCCAACTTGGTCCCTCCAGCCTCTTTACCCAATTTGTGTTATATTAACTGGCCACAGCACAGCTCCTAAGGCAATGACAGATATACTTAGCAAATTACTTGCTGCTCACAATTATACTTACTGTCAGTTGGTGGAGATAGGCAGAGAAGAAACAGAGCAACCGCCAGCATAATCCCTTAGCATTTTTGAGGTTTAACAACAAAGACTCACCTCCAACACAGCAGGCATACTAAAAAAACAATGAGGAAAACACCATGAAGCCCACAAAATTCAATGAGAAAAAACAGTATCATCTGAGGAGACAAAACCAGCTGAGATAATCCTCCAACAATGACTTTAGTGGCACTATGATGAGGATATTCAATATATTCAAAGAAATAATAGCACAGGTAGTTAGCAAAGCAGAAGAAAACATGAGTCAAAATGAGAAAAATTCTACAATAATAAATGAAGAATATAGTAGAAGATATAAAAAACTGATAAGACATTCTGTGCAGCAGATTAACAGCAGTTTTGTATAAAGATCAAGAAGAAAACTTCAAGAAAACAACTGAAGATAGAAGAGCCTGAAAATAAATGACAAGTATACCAGTCAATTATGGGATAAGTTCAAGAGGAACAATATATGAATCACTGGAGTCCCTAGAGAGCAGGAAGGAAATGTGATAAAGAAATGGGGCCAGAGCCATAGCACCATGGGTGGGCATTTGCCTTGCATGCAGCCTCTCCAGGTTTGATCCCCTGCATCCGTATCCCAAACCTGCCAGGAGTAATTTCTGAATGCAGAGGCAGGAGTAACCCTTAAGTGCAGCTGGGTGTGGCCCAACCCTTCCCCACAATCATAGATAGAAAGTTTCAGCTCACCTCAGGAAGCTCACCACAAAGAGTGATGAGTTTAGTTAGAGAAATAACTACATTTTGAACTGTCCTAATAATGAGAATGTATGAGGGAAATGGAGAGCCTGCTTAGAGTACAGGCGGGGGTCGGGCGGGGAGGAGGGAGACTTGGGACATTGGTGATGGGAATGTTGCACTGGTGATGGGTGGTGTTCTTTACATGACTGAAACCCAAACACAATCATGTATGTAATCAAGGTGTTTAAATAAAAAAAAAAAAAGAAAGTTTCCAGAGTTCATGAAGACAGGCATTGAGATGCAAGAGACCCAAAGGATCCCAACAAAAAAAAGGCCCCCCAAAATACTCAAAGATACATTGTGTTCAGCATGATAAACCCAAAGATAGAGGCAGAATATTGAAAGCAGAAACATAACAAAAAATTTGCAGAAAGGAAATCCCTTAAGATTCATAGCTGATCTATCGAATGAACCCCAAGCAAATGAAACAACATAGTACAAAAATTCCATGAAATGTACACCATACCAAGAGTACTCTATCCAGCTAGATTATCATTCAAATTTGAAGCAACTATATAGAGCTTCATGTACAGGTAACAGTTTAGATAATTCACAGCCTTGAAACCAGTTTTTCAAGAAGCATCAAGAGCTTACATTTATGGAGTTCTTGCCTACCTTTCTTCCCTTACTGATCTTACCTTCTTGACTGCCTGTGAATAACAAGCTTCAATCTGTGACCTTAGAGTTCTAACTTATTTTTGATTTTCCTTTTTCTTTTTTACTGTTTTTTTTTTCTGTAGACTTCAAATTTGTTTAGCCAACCATCTCTCTCCCTAGCTAAATGTTATAGATATATAGATATAGATATAGATATAGATGTAGATGTAAAATAAGATATAGAGCTAGATATATTCTACTGGGTCAGCCTTATTGGTTGAACCTTGATTGATGTATGATGGTCATAAAACAGGTAATGGCCCTTTCCTAAGTGACTTTTACCTGCTACACTATATGCTATGTGAGGATGGAGCTCAAGATGGTCCTCCCAGAATAGAATTTTGTGGGAGATCAAGGGCTATAGCTTTTCTAGTATCTGGTTTCCTTTGTACTATACAAACTTGGGCATTCAGAAGAAGGCTATAATTCCCAACCTTCCTGCTCCACAAAGCCCTCTCTCATGCTCTCCTCATTTAGTATGTCACAGGTCCCTCTCAAACTAGAGCTGGTGTTTTTCTTTGCTTGCACTGCATGGAACAGTTTAGAGTGATCCATCACTCATTTCTGTGTACAAAATCCAGACCCCAGCTTTTTGTAGCTACTGATAGATGTTGTGCTCTATCTGTTTACCTGGGAAGAGGAAGTAGGAGATACACTGCTCATCTACATTGGAGATACTTTGAGTCTAAGTCAGCTTGCCTCAGTCCCTGTTCCTCAAATTTTTACAATTTTTCATTTATGTGAATCTTTTGGTACATTATGGTACTTTCTGCTCTCTGACTTGTGTTGGGATTAGGAGAATAGGGTAGAATACCATCTATTGTTTTCCCCATTAGCAGCCATGTAATGCCCTGAATAAGTTGCCACTACAAAATGGCCATATCTTGTCCCTCTTCAAAAAAAAAAGGGGGGGGGGGCGGGGCATTGGTTCAACTGGCAGGAGACAATATAGAATCTATGTCATAGATGATATGCTGTCCATGTCACCAGTGTCTTACCCATGTCTTTGAAGTTTTTGTTACCATGAATTTTCAGTTGCCAGGATCTGTCCCTTCACCTAGAACTCTACCTTCATATTTGCTTCCAGTCATGGAGATCTGAATGTCAGAGCTACTTTTTAAAGCATGAAAACATATCTGAATCTGCAACTAGAGATTCCCAGAAAAAAAGTTAAGAAATTCTAGTGTGAGGGCCAGCGTGATAGCACAGTGGTAGGACATTTGCCTTGCACCTTGCTGACCCAGGATGAACCTTGGTTCGATCCCCAGTGTCTCATATGATCCCCCAAGCCAGGAGCAATTTCTGATCACATAGCCAGGAGTAACCCCTGAGCATCACTGGGTATGGCCCCAAAACAAAATTCAAACAAATAAAAATAGAAGTTCTACTGTGATAAACTGCAATTGATATGAGATGGGGTGGTGTAGAAGAAGCTAAAGAAAGGATGAATAACACTTGACAGTTGAGTAAAAGGGCCCTAAGACTTTGCTTGGGTTAAGTGCTTGTGCTGATTACAAAATATAATCAGCTGGGGCCAGAGAGATAGCATGGAGGTAAGGTGTTTGCCTTGCATGCAAAAGGTTGGTAGTTTGAATCCCGGCATTCCACATGGTCCCCTGAGCCTGCCAGGAGCGATTCCTGAGCATAGAGGCAGGAGTAACCCCTGAGCGCTGCTGGGTGTGACCCAAAAAAACAAAAAACAAACAAACAAACAAAAAAGCGATAGACCCTTTGGCTGGAGAGATAGCACAGCAGTGTTTGCCTTGCAAGCAGCCAATCCAGGACCTAAGGTGGTTGGTTCAAATCCCGGTGTCCCATATGGTCCCCCGTGCCTGCCAGGAGCTATTTCTGAGCAGATAGCCAGGAGTAACCCCTGAGCACTGCCGGGTGTGGCCCAAAAACCAAATATATATATATAATCAGCCTGTGTTCAAATATAATTGAAGATAAACCATAAATTACCTAAATTTGCTTAGTCTACTTTCTGTTATTGGGGAGGGGGGGAACACTTCCAAGCAGTGCTAAGAATGGGGCTTCCTCAAAATGATTCTCTGCTGAAGGGTCTTCCTGATTCAATGTAAGCACCTGAGGATGGAATACTACTTAGTGTCCTCCTGGGCTGCAGTTGGCAACATTTGAGAGACCGTATGGTGCCAGGGATGGAAGCAGAAGTGGCTGTATTCCAAACAAGCACTTTAACTTCTGTACCGTTTCCAGACTCTTACCTTGATTTTCTAAGAACATGATCCTATTATGGTTAGGATAAATTTTGGCCCTGAATCCTACTTCTTGCACTTCCACAATTATATTGAAATTTTAATGATTTTAATCCTTCAATCCATGACAGGGTGTGTTTCTCCATTTCCTTGTGTCCTCTTTCATTTCTTTTTTTTTTTTTTTTTTTTGGTTTTTGGGCCACATCCGGCTGTGCTCAGGGGTTACTCCTGGCTGTCTGCTCAGAAATAGCTCCTGGCAGGCACAGGGGACCATATGGGACACCGGGATTCGAACCAACCACCTTTGGTCCTGGATCAACTGCTTGCAAGGCAAACTCCGCTGTGCTATCTCTCCGGGCCCCCTCTTTCATTTCTTGAAGCAGTGTTTTGTAGTTTTCTTTGTATAGGTCCTTCACCTCTTTAGTTAAGTTGACCCCAAGATATTTGAGTTTGTGGGGCACTAATGTGAATGCGATTGTTTTTTTAGTGTCCATTTCTTCACTATCATTATTGGTGTATAAGAAAGCAATTGATTTTTGTGTGTTAATTTTGTAGCTTACCTCTTTACTATATGAATCTATTGTTTCTAGAAGTGCTTTGGTAGAGTCCTTAGGAATTTTTATATATAATATTATGTCATCTGCAAACAGAAGAAGCTTGACTTCTTCCTTTCCTATCTGGATGCCCTTGATATCTTTTTCTTGCCTAATTGCTATGGCAAGTACTTCTAGCACTATGTTGAATAGGAGCGGTGAGAGGGGGCAACCTTGACTTATACCAGATTTTAGAGGAAAAGCTTTTAGTTTATCTCCATTGATAATAATATTTGCCATTGGCTCGTGGTAAGTGGCCTGACTATATTGAGAAAAGTTCCTTCCATTCCTATCTATCTTGTTGAGAGTTTTTTTATTATCATGAATGGGTGTTGGACTTTATAAAATGCTTTCTCTGTATCTATTAATATGATCATATAGTCTTTATTTTCCTTTTGCTGATATAATGTATTATGTTGATTAATTTATGTATGTTAAACCATCCTTGCATTCCTGGAATGAAGCCTACTTGGTCATGGTGTATGGCCTTCTTGATGAGGCATTGGATCCTATTGGCCAGGATTTTGTTAAGGATCTTTGCATCTGTGTTCACCAGGGATATTGGTCTGTATTTTTCTTTCTTGGCAGCATCTCTGTCTGGTTTTGGTATCAAGGTGATTTTAGCTTCATACAAACTATTTGGGAGTGTTTCTGTTTCTTCAATTTCCTGAAATGGAGCCTGAAAAGGATTATTAGTACTTCATGAAAGGTTTGAAAGAAATCACTAGTAAATCTGTCCTGACCTGGGCTTTTGGTTTTGGGAAGACTTTTGATTAGCATTTTAATTTTCTCAATAGTGATGGGACTGTTTGGTGATGCTAGATCATCCTGATTCAACCATAGACGATTATAAGTGTCCAATAATTTATCCATTTCTTCCAAGTTTTTATGTTTTGTGACATAGAGTTTCTCAAAATAGTTTCTGACTACCCTTTGGATCTCTGTATTATCTGTAGTGATCTCCCCTTTTCATTTCTAATCAAGTTTATTAAGTTTCTCTCTCCCTTTTTTTGTGAGTTTTGCTAGTGGTTTATCAATCTTGTTTACTTTTTTGCTTTCTTTGATTTTTTTGGATTATTTATTTATTTTGGTTTTTGGGTCACACCCGGTAACACTCAGGGGTTACTCCTGGCTATGTGCTCAGAAATTGCTCCTTGGGCTGAAGAGATAGCATGGAGATAAGGCATTTGCCTTGCATGCAGAAGGATGGAGGTTCGAATCCCAGCATCCCATATGGTCCCCCGAGCCTGCCAGGAGTGATTTCTGAGTGTAGAGCCAAGAGTTACACCTGAGCACTGCTGATTATGACACCCCCCTCCAAAAAAAAAAAAAAAAGAAAAAGAAATTGTTCCTGGCTTGGGGATGCTGGGGAATTGAACTGTGGGACATGCTAAGTAAGCCGCGTGCAGGATAAATGCCCTACCTATGCATCACTGATCCGGCCCCTTGGATTATTTATTTTTGGGACTTCTGCTTCATTAATTTAGGCTCTAAGCTTTGTTATTTCCTTCTACTTATTTTTGGTTCATTTTGTTGATCATTTTTTAATTTAATAAGCTGTGTCATTAAGCTATTTATGTTGGCCCATTCTTCCTTCTTGATGTGTGCTTGCAAAGCTATCAATTTTCCCCTTAGTACTACTTTGGCTTTGTTTCATAGATTCTGATAATTTGTGTCTCCATTGGCATTTGTTTCCAGGAATGTTTTTATTTTCTCTTTGATTTCATCTCTGACCCCCTGGTTGTTCAGTAGTGAGCTGTTTAATTTCCAGGTGTTAAAACTTTTCTTCTGTGTCTCTTTGTAATTCACTTCTAATTTCAGTACACTGTGATCTGAGAAGGTAGTCTGCATGATTTATATCCTCTTGATTTTATGGAGTTATGTTTTATGGCCAGCATGTGGTCTATCCTGGAGAATAACTCATATATGTACATATATACTAGTGAACTTTCTTCTATTTATCTTTTTAAAGCTAGTATATTCTTGTTGGGTTTAAGTCTGATTTACCTATTAAGGGGTGACAGGGCAGTGTTGAGGTCTACCACTATTATTGTGTTGTTATTGATGTCTTCTTTTAGATTTGTCAACAATTGTATTAAATATTTTGCTGGTCCATCATTGGGTGATATATATTATAGAATATTATTTCTTCCTATTGTAATATCCCTGTATTAGTATAAAATGTCCATATTTGTCTCTTAACAACTTTTCTGAGTCTAAAGTTTGTGTCATCTGACATTAATATGGACATTCCACCTTTTTTTTTTTTTTTGGTTTTTGGGCCACACCCATTTGACGCTCAGGGGTTACTCCTGGCTATGAGCTCAGAAATCGCCCCTGGCTTGGGGGGACCATATGGGACGCCGGGGGATCGAACCGCGGTCCTTCCTTGGCTAGCGCTTGCAAGGCAGACACCTTACCTCCAGTGCCACCTACCCGGCCCCACATTCCACCTTTTTTAAGGGAGATGTTTGATTGGATGATTTTCATCCAACCTTTGATTTTGAGTATATATTTGTTCTGACTATTCAGATGTATTTCTTGTAGGCAACAGAATGTTGGATTCAGCATTTTGATCCATTTTTCCACTCTGTGTCTCTTAACTGGTGCATTTATACCAGTGATGTTGAGATAGATAATTGTCATGGAATTTAGTGCCACCTTTGTGTAGAAGTTTGGTGTGTCTTTTGGTCTGTTTTGTCTTAAAGTAGATCTTTCAATTTATCTTTTAAGGATGGTTTTGAGTCTGTAAAGTTTCTGAGCTGTTGTTTATCTGTGAAGCTATGTATACTTCCTTCAAACCTGAAAGTGAGTCTAGCTGGGTGCAGTATTCTATGTGAAGCATTCATTTTGTTGAGTTTTGTCACTATATCCCACAACTACCTTCTGGCCTAAATGGTTTCTATTGACAGGTCTTCTGTAAATCTTTTTTTATTAATATCTTTATTTAAATACCTTGATTACAAACATGATTGTAGTTGGGTTTTAGTTGTGTTCTTCTGTAAATCTTAAGGATGCTCCTTTTAAAATAATTTTCCTTTTTGATCTTGCTGCTTTCAGTATTCTCTCTCTTTCTGTGGGATTTGTCATTGTGATTAGGATCTGTCTTGGGATGTTTTTCTTAAGGTCTCTTTTAGCTGCTACTTTGGGGGCATGCAGGATTTGTTGCATGCAGTCTTTAGCTCTAGAAGTTTCTCTGTAATGATGTCCTTGGCTATTGATTATTCCTTGGGATTTTCTTTCTGGGTCTCAGAGACTCCAATGATTCTTATGTTATTTCTGTTGAGTTTATCAAAGACTTCTATTTTCATCTGTTTACATTCTTTGAGTACTTTTTCCATTGTTTGATCATTTGCTTTAAGGTTCTTTTCCAACTTCTTCTGCTGTATGGAGTTGTACTCCATCTCATCTTCCAAGTCACTGATTCTGTCCTCAGCTGTTGTTACTCTGTTGGAGAGGCTTTCCCTTGAGGTTTTCATTTTAATCGACCAAGATTTTAGTCCTGTTATTTAGTTTGGAGTTTTCTGATTTCTATCTTTGTGGTTTGTTCAGCTCGATTTATGCTTTCTTTGAGTTCTATAAACATCCTTCATATTTCTTCTCTAAACTCCTTATCTGAGAGGCTAACTAGCTGGTTGGTACTTTTCATGTCATCAAAGCTGCCATCTTCATTCTCTATACATGGAGTTGTCCTATGTTGTTTCCTATTGATACACTTGTAGTGTGGTTTGCTCCTCTGGCTCACTCTTTGTGGGCAGAGACAGCCTAAATTGTGCTGAGCTCAAAAGAGATTATGTTTGCTGGGGCCTTTCTGTGGTGCCTCATGCAGGAAAGCAGGCAGGAATCAAAACAGAAGCCTTTAATACTGTTCCTTTTGGGGGCCAGAGAGATAGCATGGAGGTAGGGAGTTTGCCTTTCATGCAGGAGGTCATCGGTTCGAATCCCGGCGTCCCATATGGTCCCCCGTGCCTGCCAGGAGCAATTTCTGAGCCTGGAGCCAGGAATAACCCCTGAGCACTGCCGGGTGTGACCAAAAAACCAAAAAAAAAAACCAAAAAAAAAAAATACTGTCCCTTTTGTGCCCAAGCACACAGCAGGAATCAACCTCTACAATTTGTAGGCGGAGACAGCCTACCTTGTGCTGAACCCTGAAGAGATTATGTTCGCTGGAGCCTTTCTTTGGTTCCTCACACAGAAAAGCAGAACACACTTGCACTCCCACAATTATAAAAAAAAAAAGTCAGATTGTTAGAGGGCAATTTGAATCACTTTGCCTCTACCTTCTCCTTCATTCTATCAGTCTTTATTCTCCCTAGTTTTATTGCTGTTGTTGTTTTTGATCCCATATTTACTTTGCCCCAGATTTAGTAGAGGACTGAGAATTCTGCTCTGAACCTTGAGTGCTCAGATTTAATAGTCATAAATTCTGAAAGATTATTTAAATGCTCTGGAAATAAAAATTAAAATAACCAATTATGTTAGGGGCCTTTACAGATAAATAAAAACTATGTGAAAAATAGAGATGATCCAAACCAACAGGAATGGCAGGGTTTATCATGTAAGACTACCATGTCTTTTATACCTCATGTGTTCCTTGAGATCTTCATTTATAGGTAAGTAGACATTGAAGGCTGTATATCTGTAAAGATTCCACCTGAATTCCTCAATAGTTGTTGGAAAAAGACAAATTAGGAGACTTGGTAGTCTCAAAAATGTTTTTAATTGGTTAGTTTTGGAAATATCATCTCTAATGTGAATCCTCTGAAAATGTAGACATTTATAGTTTAAAAGTTATACTAGATATAATAGATGTAATTTGAAATAATACCCACTGGAACCATTAATGAAGGTCAAAACACAAGAGCAAAGTCTACCTGATGTGTAGGTTGCTTCTTTGATTAAAGAATTGATTTCACCTCAAAAAATTCCAGATTTTCTTTGAAGTCTTTGATTTTCTTAAAGCATTGCTACAAAAATAAAGATTGGAGAATTTAGTAAAGGATATTATGGGGTTAATTTTGTTGCAACACTAAACATAGACTGGAGACTCTTCATTCTTTCTCTCTCTCTTTTGTTCTATGTGTGTGGGAGGAGGTTAGACCATACCCAACAGTGCTCAACAACTATTCCTAGTCTGTGCCCAGGGGTCACTCCTGGCATTTCCCAGGAGACCATGTGATATGTTGGGGATTGAACCAGGGTTAGATATATCTAGAGCAAGGAAGGAGGGCCTCACTCCCATACCATCTCTCCAACTCCATTTTCTTTATGATGAAAACTTTTTGAAGATTTAGGTATGTTTTTATTGTACTTATTATTTATAAGAAAAATTGACTCAAATATTTGAAAGAGATTAGATATTTGTAGGAGGTTAGATACTTGGAGATTACACATTGTATAAAAATACTATTAATAAAAATAATTTAACCCCTCCCCTATTTCCCCATTTATTAGGGAAAATTGATAAAATAGTTGATAAGCATTCATTTGATCCCAAACTCCATTACTTCTTTCTTTTCCCCCACCCATCCTATTGTCAGTGATGAAGAATAGTTATTATATTTCTTGGGCACTATATTTGAAGAAAATGATGTTGACGTATATATTAGGCT
The DNA here is from genome assembly GCF_024139225.1 of Suncus etruscus. Taxonomy (NCBI): domain Eukaryota; kingdom Metazoa; phylum Chordata; class Mammalia; order Eulipotyphla; family Soricidae; genus Suncus; species Suncus etruscus. Next base: position 95,694,608 of record NC_064849.1, read on the forward strand.
GCTGTTAAAAGAAACATAAAAATACAGTATCTTAAACAAGATATATTGTTTTTCTTTCACAGAGAAGTATGTAGAAATAGTCTGGTGATATATGACCTCCCGTGTTTTCAGGAACCCTAGTTTATTATTCTGACATTATCAACATGCAGGTTATAACCCTTGGTTGAAATGGCTGTTTCAGCTATAACTACTGAGAGATTTGTTATAAAACAAGTGAGAGTCACTCTCAAAAATCCTCTCTTGATAATGTACCTGGGCTTAGAAGCAGAACAAAAAACTCCTCTGCTCAATTATAATATTTGAGTGTTTTATAGGTCACTTGTTTTTTGAGGTTTAAGTTAAATTTACTTTTTTGGTGACTCCCAGAAATTTTAGGCCAATTTGTTACATGAAGTAGTATAGAATTTTTTTTGTTTTTTGTTTTGTTTGTTTTGGGGGCATATCCAATGGCACTCAGGGGTACTCCTGTCTCTGTATTCAGAAATTACTCTTGACAGGCTCAGGGGACTGCATGGGATTCGTGGGATCGAACCTGGCTCAGCTTCATGTAAGGCTAACGGCCTACCCACTGTGTATCACTCCACCCCAAGTGTAGAATTTCTTTGAATGTGTCTCAACCTTCTGTATTATTCCAGAAGTTTAGGTTTCAGAAAGTTGAGTAGTAAAATGGACCTAAGTATACCTAAATCAAAGAGTTTTTATGAAGTGAGAGGGATTGGTATTTATAAAGTATCATTTGATATGAAAGAGGTAGATGATAGTTATTACAAGGAGTTTAATTTTTTTTTTGTTTTTGGGCCACACCCATGACACTCAGGAATTACTCCTAGCTATGCACTCAGAAATTGCTTCTGTCTTAGGGGACCATATGGGACACCAGGGGATTAAACTACTGTCCATCCTAGGTCAGCATCATGCAAAGCAAACACGCCTTACCACTGTGCCACCACTTTGGCCCCTAATTTAAATAAAATAAATTGCCAAGTATACCTCAATAAAGCTGTAAAAAAGAATGAATAACTATAGAACATTTGTACATGTGATAGTATACAGTTTATACCACGATATATAATACATATAAATACGAAGTATATACATTATTTATGTCACTCCCTCAAAATATGTCTATATTTCTAAAACTATAAGATTCTAATATATTTATTACTAACAACAGGCACATTATTGATTCAAATATGCAAAGTAAGCATTATATTTAGAGCACAAGTCATTAAAATTGACCCCTAATTTGTTTTTTTTTAATTATTATTGTTGTATTAAATAATTAAAGATGGATCTGGATGGAGATGGATGGATGCCTTTGTTTTTAGGCCCCGGCCACGTGGCTTCATTCCCCATCAGCCAGCGGGTCTGGGGTCCAGGAAAGCGACCGGTATTGAACTCACTCACAGGCAGGCATCAGGAAGCATCAGCTTTATTCATACCCTATCCACCACATGTGTGTGGCCTACATCATAACCTTTCAAGCACAGCCATTCTTTGCTAGCCCTGCATCTTAACTCCTTTCAGCCATCTTCCCTTTTAGCTTCATGCTGACCAAAGACCAGAAGCGGGAGAGCGCCAGCCAAAAGCCAAAAAGGGTCGAATCCCCTGGGTCAAAGGCTTATCTACCTTTTCCAAGACCCCTCCCAGGAATGGGCGGGGTCTTGCAGGTAAGGTCAAGTTACCTAGGAAATATGGGTGGGGGATGAGGCTTCAATTATCTTTGGGAGAGAACTAAAAAAAGTCACAGTCATCTGTGCAAATATGCCAATACATTTGCAGCCAATTTTTGATCATCCACATGGGAATTTTTTTTTGTTTGTTTTTTGGGCCACACCCGTTTGATGCTGAGGGGTTGCTCCTGGCTAAGCGCTCAGAAATTGCCCCTGGCTTGGGGGGACCATATGGGACGCCGGGGGATTGAACTGTGGTCCTTCCTTGGCTAGCGCTTGCAAGGCAGACACCTTACCTCTAGCGCCACCTCTCTGGCCCCGGCACATGGGAATTTTATGTATACTTGATTATCAGTGCCTTCCAGATGATGTCCAGAGAATAAGAAAAGATCCGGCTAGTTTGTATTGAGCCAATTAATGTTTTTTTTTTTTTTTTCCTATTAGTGAAATCTACCAGATGGTGATTCCCAAGCAAACCTTCCTATTCAGGAGAGTCCGCCAATAGATCATCTCTGTCATACCAACTGCAATGTTAGAAATTTGTACTGGCTCTTTCAAGAGCTTTCTGGAACAATGATACATGTACCTTTACTAAATAGAAAGTAAAAAGACTAAGGGAAGACTCAGAATTACTTGTTCAAAATTCAATATGTAGAAGTCTGATGTAAATTAAAAGTATATGTTCTTAGTGATAGTGTAGAATTAAATAATTAACGATGGTGCTGGATTGAGGTGGATGGATGGAGGGATTGTTTTCTGCCATCCCAGGCCACGTGGCTCCGCAATCCCCATTCAGCTGGCGGGTCCCAGGTTTAGGTGAATGGCAGAATCAGAGTCATCCAGAGACAGGCATCAGGAAGCATCAACTTTATTCATGCCTTATCCACCACATGTGTGGCCTATATCATAACCTTTTAAGCATTCAGCCATTCTTAGCTAGCCCTGCATCTTAACTCCTTTCAGTCATCTTCCCTTTGACCTCCATGCTGGCAAAAGACCTAAAAGGGCCTAATCCTCTCTGGTCAAAGTCTTATCTACCTTTTCCAAGACCCCTCCCAGGAAATGGGCGGGGTCTTGCAGGTAAGGTCAAGTTACCTAGGAAGAATGGAGGGGATGAGGCTTCATGATAGAATTTTTTTCCCCTCCACTCCCCTTGATAGAACTTTTTTTTAATTTGATAGAAATGATTTTTTTATATAAGAGAACAATGATGCAAAGAAAGAGGACAAGGTAAAGTTACTGTGGAAGGAAAATCACCAATAAACAGAGTTCTCAGAAGAAATCCCGTTGCTGACACCTTAATTTTGAACATACAGTCAAGGAACATTAAGAAGAAATAAAACAGAACCCATGTACAATTACTTTGTCCCTCAAGTCTCCAGATGTACATTATAATATTTCTTAGTGGTACACAAAGCAATTTAAAGCCATGATATTTTTGTAACTCCTTAAACATTGAAGGCATAGTATTTTTTACATTTCCATGCATATGCATATTGGTTTATGTTAACCTCAAAAGTTTAAGTAGTTTTTTTTTTATTTAAGGTTTAGAGTCAAAGGAGCAAAGTAAAAATGGTGTTAGAGTGGCAATTATTGTTTGCATAGGCCCACCAAAATATAGGTGACATGGAAAGGAAAAGCCTTGGCCTAAATACAAAGAGACCCTACCCCTGAAGTTTCCTGGCATAAGACCAGCTCTAGGCTCTGGCAAAATAGTTTGTCTAATCCAAGTCCTTGTCTGTAGTGCCAATACAGTTTTATTTTTCAAACAGTCTCTGTTGGCAAAAGATCCTGGAATCTGCATATCCTACATTGAAGTCAGGCTGGTGTCGAGCATCCTCTAGTTTCACCTCACAATTAAAGGGCAAAGCAGAGAGCCCTGTCCAGTAAGCAGAACATTATTGTTGTTAAGTCTTCTCAGTGTTAAGGGAAGTCTCTTTTGAGTAGGTCGATGTCAGAGCAGCAGTAGGGTCTTCCCTGGTAGAGGATTGCTTCCAGGTGAAGTTATAGACAATGTTGGATGATTTGTAGGTGGTTTCCCTAGTTCAGGGGTGAATGGAGAATGCCCATTCTTCTGAGGCCTGCGCCAGGTTATTCTGTCAATGGATAGAACTTTTTAAATCCAGTTTTCTTCCTCCTGCATTTTTTTTGGTATTGTATGACTGTAAATTCCATTTGAGAGAGGAATACAATTATATTTTACCAGCTACCTAGCAAAGTACTATCATATAGCATGTGAATACATAATTTTAAAAGAAATCAACATTTGTATTTGACACATGAACTGAGCAAATACTCCAACTTCATTTTAAAGACACCTTTTCTTGAATATGTCAGATTAGAAACACATTTCCCATTTTTCCGAGAAACTTCATGTAATTAGAGGATTAATTTTTTTTTGTTTTTGTTTTTTTGGGCCACACCCGGCATTGCTCAGGGGTTACTCCTGGCTGTCTACTCAGAAATAGCTCCTGGCAGGCATGGGGGACCATATGGGACACCGGGATTCGAACCAACCACCTTTGGTCCTGGATCGGCTGCTTGTAAGGCAAATGCCGCTGTGCTATCTCTCCGGGCCCTAGAGGATTAATTTTTAATCTAAAGCTTTTAAATAAATCAATGTCACTAGTGTTCCTGAAGACTAGACTATTTTCAAGCTTCCTTATAGCTAGAGTTTACTTTGCCACATCCTGATAGGAAGACTAGATTCTAAAAATCATTTGAAGATAATTTGATGGTTACAGTTTACATTTTTCACAGGCACTGATGGATTTTCATTGTAGGCTTATTAATGATTCCTCAGATTTCATACCTACATCCTAGCAGTCTACTTTTGTCAAAAGGCAAATGACTCCTTTCTAATATTGAGGTTGTGTGGGTGAACATTCAAACAATATACTTAACCAACAATGTTTTAAACAGTCAAGAAAAGTCATGACTCATATTTTCTTGGGTGTTCCTTGTTGTGGTTGATGGATGACTTGTGTAAGTCAAGGCTACTGCATTCTCCAGATTTAACAGGTGTTTACCTACCTATTGTGTCTGAATAGACCTCTTTCACAAATGGTTTCATTGTTTACTAAGGATCGAAGGGCACCATGGTGCTGAAAATGCTTTGCACTTCGTAATCTTTACACTTTGCCTTATTCTCATTTTTCCATAGTGTTATCCTTCCATAATTGTTCAGGTCATTTCTATTCCTTAAAGTTCACTCATGTCTTATGCATGTCTTATTCATTACAGAATTTATCTCAGGTAGCTTTCATTTATTTATTTATTTTTGTTTTTGTTTTTTGGGCCACACCCAATAGCGAGCAAGGTTTACTCCTGGCTCTGCGCTCAGAAATAGCTTCTAGCATGCTCAGGAGAGCATATGGGATACTAGGAATTGAACCCAGGTCCATCCTGGGTCGGCTACATGCAAGACAAATGCCCTACTGCTGTGCTATCGTTCTGGTCCCTCAGGTAGCTTACATATATACATACATACACACACATATTACATACAAATAAAATAAGAAACGACTAATGGGTAGTGAACCAGAGACAAACAGACCAGTATGTATGGTTCTGTGTGTGTGTGTGTGTATGTGTATATGCTTGTGTGTTACCAGAGATGGAACCCAGAGCCTCACACATCGAAGTGCTCTATCACTGAGTTTCATTCTTGTCCCACATAAAGTACTTTGAAAAGGCCAGTCATAAGAGTTTTATGATATTTGCACTGGAAATCTATTTTTAGAACCCCATCACCATTTTATTTGCTATTATTCTTCATATCCTTGAATTTTCTGCTTATAAGTCAGATTGAAATGGAGATATAAGCTGTATCTTATGGTATTTTGTATATTCTGAAATTTTTGTGTATTTATATGTACATTTAGGGTATTAAAAAAGTCATTCAGTTCAAACAAAATGAAATGGCCTACTTGTAATTAACTTTTTTTTTTGGTTTTTGGGCCATACCCAGTGACACTCAGGGGTTACTCCTAGCTATGCACTCAGAAATTGCTCCTGGCTTGGGGGGCCATATGAGATGCTGAGGGATCAAACCACAGTCCGTCCTAGTCTAGTGTGAGCAAGGAAGATGCCTTTCCACTTGCGCCACCACTACGGCCTCAATTAACTTTGAATTAACAGCAAGACTCATACTAGTCTTCTTCTAGTGACCAGATACCACTCTCATTGGTTACATTAACCCATTAACTGAAAAATTAGTGGGACATCACTCTATGTCAATAAATATGTTCACCCAGGGACACCTTACTAAGTACTATATATATATATATATATATATATATATATATACAGAAACCTGCAGAGAGGATTTAATACCATTCAAAGTATTTTTTAAAACTAAATTACAGTTTAGACTCTAAAACAGAGATTGCTGATATATACTTTTGGTAACAATTATTTTGTTTTAGGGCCACACTAGGCTATACTCAAGGGTTATTTCTAATCTGCACTCAGGAATTACTCTTGGAAGTCTTGGGAAGGTCAAAAGAGATTCTGGGGATTGAACCTGGATCAGCTAAGTGTAAATGCAAGTACCTACACACTGTATATATTACTCTAGCCTCTTTTGACATTTTTGAGTCAAATTTGTTCCAAAAAATTTTGCTGAGTTTTGTTGTTGCATGAAGGTGGCCCCTGTTCATAAAAGGAATGGCAGTATTTATTTTCTCCCCACTGGTGGTACACTTTAAGTGCAATGCTATGGTATCTTGTAAAAATATGTAATAAAATTAAAATTATTCTGAAATAGTCATGTTAACTTCAATTAACTCAGTAAGGTCATCAAAGTCCCTCTTACTCCTATATCACAATATGTTTACAGTAACCTGTCTATATTTTAACTATCTATTGGGTCATCTGCCATGAAACACTTATAAAATTCTTGATTTGACTCATAAAACTGATTAACTTTGAAGTCATTGATAATTATTTAATATGAATCACCACAGTATCCATAGTGACTATGAAGCAAATTTAGTCTCACATTAGCCTCAGTAGGAAAAGGTAAACTGACCTTCCTAATGTCTTACCTTTGAAGAAGAAAAAAATAGAATAGTTGACATATGATTAAAGATAGAAAGATTAAGATGATTAAGGAAATGCATTGGGAATTGGAAAAATATCAGTTGGTAGACTACCTGCTCAGCAGGCATGAGACCACCAGCTTTAACCTGCCATTACCTGTTCATTCGAAGTGTGATCCCCTGTACCACCATAAAGTATGTGTCCACTCCACCCCTAAAAAATACTACAACCAAAATGATGGTTGTTGCAACAATGAAGGAATGGGAAGGTGGCAGTATTGAGTGTGCTGAAATGTCACAGGTTGACAAAAGAGAAGAGAAAAAAATTTTTGCATGGTTAGAATCTTTACTAAAAATGAGATATTTTGCAAATATTACATGCAACATGTATAGATAAAATGCAAGATATTCTCTCCCATCTGAAGAGAATGAAGTGATAGCCTAAATATGTTCATAATGTGCTTGATATACCTCCCTTACAGAGGAAGCCTAAGCTTTATCTCCTGGAGTGGACTGTACTTGGTTATTCCTTTAGAATGTCTGGAATAAATCAGAAGAGATAGCAGTAGCTTAGGAGATCGAGCTAGCCTCATCCTTCTGTTCACCTCACTAGATTGCTTGTGTGTGGTGGTGGGTAAGATGTCAAGCCTAGTGTTTTGTTTTCAGGATACTCAGGAAATCTTGGAGAGGGACTCAAGCAGTGAGGAAATGAAGCTTCCTGCCTCTCTTTCAGCCTGGCATCTTGGAAAAGGATCCTTCTCCCCTAGTCAGGCCTTCAGATGATTACAAGCCTGGTTGATATCTTGAATACACATACATGAGTCAGAAACACCAAGACATCTGCTTTGAAATTCCTGGCTCATAGGAACTATGAGATAACAAATGTGTCTTACATTAAGCTACTAGTTTAGGGGTCTTTTGTTACACAGCAATAGATAATGGATGCAAACTTCAAAGTTCAAAAACTGGAATGAATGTATTGATGTAATCTAAAGAAAATTTCATGGAAGAATTGGAGAAAAGGTGTGTAGGACACATTTGTGCAATGAGACCACTATGCTTGAACACAAGGAGAGTTGCTCTTGCCTCTATTAGGAAAGTGAAAAATCAGGAAGGTTCCCTGCAACTACTGACTACAATAAAAATATGAGCAAAGTGGAAGTTTAGAGAATTTTTTTTCTGGTTTGTTCCTTCCAAGACCCTCACTGTTTTAGCCACCTTGGTAGAGCTTTCCTTACAGACTAATATGATTTATATTTTGGGGCATCTCCCTTTCCAAGCTAAGAGAATAAGCATACGTACTTCTCAAAGTGGTTCTCAGTAAAAGACTATCTGCCTCCTGGTCCTCAAAGACCCTTAAGTGTCAATATATTACTCAGGCAGTCCACAAGGGAAGGGGTCAATCTATTATTCAGAATTATTCAATACCCTTTCTTTACTTTGTTCTCCAGTCAAGTATCTTAGATGATTAGGTGTGAGAGGCAAGAGTTATGGCATTTTATCAGATCTACACATACTGGAAAAATGAAAACTTCATATTTATAGTAAACACTAATATCTTCAGTCTGATGAATCTAATCTTTTTCCTTAAAATATGGGGTACAACTGCATTTCCTTGAGAATGAAATACAAATTTAGTTATTATTGGATTAGATACCTCTGTTCATATTGGGAAAATTTATCTGTATGGTCACTAGAAATCAACAACTATTATATGATAGTCTAAATATGGAATGTCCCTATCCTCCAGTATATCCACAATTCAAGATATTATAGTATGTCAAGAAATTATTAATATCAAGAAATTATTAATAATACCCTATATGGCAAAATAACATTGCATATATGTTTAGGAATCTTGAGATGGGGAGATTAACTGAGATTATCTGGGTTACTCCAAAGTAATCATAATATTTCTTCAAAGGAGAAAGCAAGTCATCAGAGATGGTTAAGCAGAGATAAGGAGTGAAACTCACTAAAGGAGGACAGCGTTAGAAACAAAAAGTCACAACCATAAAAAGTCTCAAAGGAAAGGAATTCTTCCCTCAGCACCTCTAGAAGGAGCCAGTACCTGACATCATTAACACAGTGGATGAATCTAGACTTCTGACCTTCTTGACATCTAAACTTTCAGCCCCCACCATCCAGAGTCCCCATGTGAATCTAATGAAAGAGAGATGTTTTGAAAAGAGTATACACTCTATAATAAGAAGCAATTTTGGTGTTTTAAGATGCAAAACAAAATTTATAATTAGATTCAAACTAAAGGCATTTTAATACTGAATAAATAAATGCTTTTTAAAAATGAAAAGAAGAGTAACCTTTTACTAGCTCAGTTAAACCAAATACCAAAAGAATTTGTTATTAAGCAAGATCAGCATGGCTTATCATTTTTGTGCAGATTGGGGAATTTGCAGGTGCATCTGACTACTAGAATTTTCACTTTTAAGCCACAAGTGAGCACAAATAAAGTGATACATATTTAATGCGTGCATGATTTGCATGAGTAAATTTCTTCCTAATTAAAACCCAAGATTCATATAATCAAAGTTGTATCCTCTTTCTTCTTTCAGAGACAGAAATAGTTGATATATTTATTCACTAGTAGAATTTCCCAGGACTAAAATATTTATATAGATTTTTCTGATTTCAGTTGTCTCCAAGTCCAGTCATTATAAATATATCCATATATAAATTTAGATGCTTCACAAAGCTTGGTTCTTCTTGAAAGCAGTTTGAAAAAATAAAAGAAAATTCAGTAACATTTCTGCATCCTTGTAGGGAAAAATGACTTAGATTATATTAAGCTCATGACTGCAGATATTCTTTTAATGTGGAAAATAATTATAGGTTTCAACAGAAGATTCTTAGAAATGAGGGCTTTAAAATATATAGGGAAAATGTTCCATTCCTTCAGATGGAATAATTAAAATCCATAAAAAAAATAGAGCTAGGAATAGAATTCCAAAATGCTTTTTTTTTTCTTTTCTTTGGGAATTCAGACTATTAATACAAAATCTTTAAACAGTATCTTTATATTTCAAGTTCAAAGCAAGATTCATATAATAAAATATCTAGTTATCAAAAAAGAAATGAATTACTGATACACGTGACAATATGGATGAACCTGGACAATATGTTAAATGAGAGAATTCAGATTTAAAAAAATGCCACATCATATCTGTTTCCATTGATATGAAATGTCCAGAATAAGCAGGTCTATATAGAAAAAAGAAGATTGGTGTCTGCCAAGTTTTAAGAGGAGATTAGAGGAGTGTTAAGAAGCACTTGCATAATAGTGTTGGTGGTTACACAACTTTGTTAATATTCTCAGAATCCTGGATTTTATTTACTAATTTTATTTATTTATTTACTTACTTAGGTTTTTGGGTCACACCCAGCTGCACTCAGGGGTTACTCGGGCTCTATGCTCAGAAATCGCTCCTGGACAGGCCTTGGGGGACCATATGGGATGCTGGATTCGAATCACCATCCTTCTGCATGCAAGGCAAACACCATTACCTCCCCTGATATCTCTCTGGCCCCAGAATCCTGGATTTTATAAGATTCCCTTGATAGAGTCTCCCAAGTTGGTGCCTCAAATCATCCTTCTGGTGATTCTCGGTCAACTCTAATAAGAAATTAATGCAAGATTCAAGGAACACCAGTATGTACTGTGGATATTTGGTGTTGAGGGTTACCTGGACCATTCCAGTGATTTTTGGGGGTCCTTCAGGCTAAAACCAGGAGATGCTTCAGATATAGTGCTGAAGATAGAATGGGGTGGCCACAAGCCCCCACATTTCCTTTCTAGCACTGAATTTTTATTTTGAGCTTTATTTTGAAAATTAATTTAAACTATATCTTAGTAGTGCTGTTAAATATTAAAAATACCAAAGCAGTTGCCTCACCCACCCAAACTTTGCAAGGTTCCCAGCTCCACAACTTCTGAACTGTGGCATGCCTATCACAACATCCCCAGGTAGATAGATCACCTAGCTGGACAGTTTTGTGGCCTTTTTAGTAAAGTGACAGTTCTTAATTTCACACTACTCACAGCATAGTATGAACACAGAAAATCCAATAGGGAGGGTATAAAGAAGCTCATCAGATCAGTGAGTATAAACAAGAACCCAGAAAGCTCAAATAGCACTAACCAGATCATAAAACTCTCAGAAAATGACTTTAGCTACACCATTATTAAAATGATTGGTAATAATCAAAGTATCTAATAGTATGGGAAGTTAGAAAATCCAGCAGTGCAGAAGAGATAATGAGTGCTGAAATGAGAATACATACAAGCAGAAATAAAGAATAGATAGGTGATTTTAAAACTCAATAGAAGCTCTGAACAGCAGATTGACAGCAATTTTGATTTACTAAAAAGATCTATGAGATCCAAAATGAGATAGAGAAAACTGCTAGAAAATAAGACAAGGTAGAAAATAGTCTTAAGGAATGAACAGTATACTAGAGAAGTACAAGAGGAATAAAATAAGAAACATAAGAGTCCCTGAAGAAAAGGAAGGCAAATTTGAAGAAACAAAAAAGAAATAACTGATAACTCAGAATTGAGAATTATAAATATCGATAATCCAAAAGACTTGAGGGTCCCAGTGAAAAATAAACCCCAACCAGGGAAACTCTAAGACACACTGTATTCAAATTGAAAACTCTGAAGAGAGAAACAAAAATATTGAGAGCAACAAGATCGATAAAACAACTTACACAAAGGAGATCTCGGGGCCACGGAGAGATAGCACAGTGGCGTTTGCCTTGCAAGCAGCCAATCCAGGACCAAAGGTGGTTGGTTCGAATCCCGGTGTCCCATATGGTCCCCCGTGCCTGCCAGGAGCTATTTCTGAGCAGACAGCCAGGAGTAACCCCTGAGCACCGCCAGGTGTGACCCAAAATCCAAAAAAAAAAAAAAAACAAAGAAGATCTCATATGATTCATAGCAAAACTATGAGCCAGAAGAAAATAGAAAGATATAGTATAAAAAATTCAATGAAATGAACACCTCCCCCAAGAATACTCTATCTGGGCCCGGAGCGATAGTACAGCGGCGTTTGCCTTGCAAGCAGCCGATCCAGGACCAAAGGTGGTTGGTTCGAATCCCGGTGTCCCATATGGTCCCCTGTGCCTGCCAGGAGCTATTTCTGAGCAGACAGGCCAGGAGTAACCCCTGAAGCACCGCAGGGTGTGACCCAAAAAAACTAAAAAAAAAAAAAAAAAAAAAAAAGAATACTCTATCTAGCTAGATTATTCATTCATATTTGAAGGACTGCTTTAGGAACAGGAAATAGCTTAGGAAATTCATAGTTATGAAACCAGTTTTACAAGAAGCAGTAGTTTCTGTAAAGGACAGGACAAACTTTTCAGCACATACACCTTCCTGGTGCTTATCCTCTACCAGATGAAGGAAGGTATATTTACTAACAGCTTCCCTAAGGGATTTTATTCCTTTTTTATTTTAATATTTTTATTTAAACCACCTTAATTACAAATATGATTGTAGTAGTCATATAAAGAATACCCGCCTTCACCAGTGCAGCCTTCCCATCAAACAATGTCCCAAATCTCCCTCATCCCTACCCCCTCCTGTATTTGAGACAGGCTTTCTACTTCCTTCCTTCATTCACATTGTATGATAGTTGTCAGTGTAGTTATTTCTCTAACTGCACTCACCACTCTTTGTGGTGAGCTTCATATAGTGAGCTGGACCTTCTAGCTCTCATCTCCTTTGTCTCTGAGAATTATTGCAAAAATGTCTTTCATTTTTCTTAAAACCCCATAGATGAGCAAGACTATTCTGTGTCTTTCTTCAACTTATTTTTACTTAGCGTAATAGAGTCTATATGCATCCATATATAGGAAAATTTTCATGACTTCATCTTTCCTGATGGCTGCATAATATTCCACCTGTGTATATGTACCACAGTTTCATTTAGCATTAAGCTGTTGAAGGACATCTTGGTTGTTTCCAGAGTCTGGCTATTGTAAAAAGTGCTGAGATGAATATAGGTGTGAGATGAATATAGGTATGAGGAAGAGATTTTTATATTGTATTTTTGTGTTCCTAGGATATATCCCTAGGAGTGGTATAGATGGAACATATGGGAGCTCAATTTCCAGTTTTTTGAGGAATCACCATATCGTTTTTCATAAAGGTTGGACAAGACGGCTTTCCACCAGCAGTAAATAAGAATTCCTTTCTCTACACATTCCCTGCCAGCACTGCTTATTCTCATTCTTGTGTGATGAGCTCCAATTTCTGTGGTGTGAGATGGTACCTCATAGTTCTTTTGATTTGCATCTCTCTGATGATTAGTGATGTGGAACATTTTTTCATATGCCTTTTGGCCATTTTTATTTCTTCTTTGGGCAAAGTGTTCATTTTTTCTCCCCATTTTTTGATCGGGATTAGATGTATTTTTTCTTTTAAAAGTTCTGTCAGTGCCTTGTATATTTTGGATATTAGTCCCCTTATCTGATGGGTATTGGGTGAATAATTTCTACCATTCAGTGGGTGGCTCTTGTATCCTGGGTACTATTTTTCTTTGAGGTGCAGAAGCTTCTCAGCTTATTATGTTTCCATCTGTTTTATCTTCCGCTTTCCCTTATTTGGAGAGTGCTGTTTCCTCCTTGAAGATGCCATTAGTCTCAATGTCATTGATTGTTTTACCTATGTGTTGTTCTATATACCTTATGGTTTCAGGTCTGATATTAAGGTTTTTAATCCACTTGGATTTTACCTTCGTACATGGTGTTAGATGAGGGTGTGAGTTTTTTTGCAAGTGGCTAACCAGTTGTGCCAAACACCTACTTGTTGAAGAGGCTTTCCTCACTCCATTTAAGATTTCTTGCCCCTTTATCAAAAACCAAGTGATTGTATGTCTGCGGAACATTCTCTGAGTACTCAAGCCTATTCCACTGATCTGAGGCTCTGTCTTTATTCCAATACCAAGCTGTTTTGATAACTATTGCTTTGTAGTACCGTTTAATATTGAGGAAAGTATGCCTCCCATATTCCTTTTCCCCAAGGACTGATTTAGCTGTGGATGTTTATTGTTCCAAATGAATTTCAGGAGTGTTTGATCCACTTCTTTGAAGAATGTAATGGGTATCTTTAGAAGGATCAGATTAAATCTGTACAATGCTCCGGGAAGTATTGACATTTTTAATAATTTTTAATCTTGTTAATCCATGAGCAGGGTATGTGTTTTCATTTCCACATGTTACTCTCGTATTTCTTGAAGCAGGGTTTTATAATTTTTTTTGTATACGGTTCCTTTACATCTTTAGTCAAGTTGACATCCAAGATATTTGAGTTTCTGTGACACTATGTGAATGGGATTGTTTTCTTAATGTCCATTTCCTCCCTATTATTATTGGTGAATAAAAAGACCATTGATTTTTGTGTGTTAATTGTGTGTGTGTGTGAGAGAGAGAGAAAGAGACAAAGAGAGAGAGAGAGAGAGAGAGAGAGAGAGAGAGAGAGAGAGTAGAGATAGAGAGAGAGGAGATAGACTCCAATAGGTACAATCACTGTGGGGAGAATAGAACTATCAGGATTTCCCCCGAAACTCACCAGTCCCCAAGTCTAAATAAAATTATATTTATATTAAATCCAGTCTATGATGACTTTGAGTTCCAACTATCTGAGTAAGAACTTGGCCATGCTTCTGAGATTTCTTAACAAACAGTTTAATATTTGTCCAGCGAAAACTCACTCAAGTTCTTTCTCTCTGGTCTACCAGCCAAGTCATTCAGCCTCAGCTGAAAAAGGACTGTACTTAGTACCTGGATATGGCTTTGTGGTTGAGTGATTACAGTCACTAGTCTATGGGTTGAGCCTCTGTATCATCCCATACAGATGAGTAAGAGTCCCACAACCCTGCCATTGTGATCCCCAAGAACCACAGGTATGAGATTTTCAGAAAATGTGTGTAAGCACACCATCAAAGAAAACTCTATTGAGTTCTAATGAACAGCGAGCAACAACCAACAACAAATGAAAGGAATATTTGAATTGTTCTTTTTAAAACAAGATGAAAGGGGTTAAAAAATAGAAAAAAAGAAAAGAAATTAAAATGCTCTATCATTTAGAGTGCATTTAACTGTAAGTATTAGTTATACAGATGCCTAATTTTCTCATAGCAAATATGAGGACCAGAAAATACGAGTATTTTTTCTAATACTAAGACTCTTAACTAATACTAATTACTTAGTATTAATTAATTCTTACTAATTTTAATATAATTAATTATTAGTCATTAATTATAACTAATACCAATAAAATATTAGCAGTAGTACTAAAGATGCCTAATTTCCTCATAGAAAATATGGGCACCAGATAAATACAAATATGGGAACCATGGAAGATAGTACAGAAGGTAGAGAATTTGCCTTCATGCCTACCAATGCAGATTTAATTCTGGGCACACTCCCACATGGTTGGACCCCCTGAGCACTGCCAGGAGTAATCCCTGAATGCAGAATCAGGATAAACTCTGAGTACAACCAGATTATGCCCTCCAATGCAAACCCCCTGAAAAGAAAAAACCTAAAGGAAAGAAGTTTCATGCTGTAAGTTGGACCCATGGAACTTCACCCTCCTTTATGGTGCCATCCTTAATGTGCTGGTTTTTTGTCACTAGTGACTGGAAGAGTGCCTTCACAACTGTCGACATCCAAAGCAATAAAGGACAAAACCCACACAAAAAATAAATGGGGTTTCTTTTTCCTTCAGAGAAGAACCCCGCTTCAGCAATAGCAGATGTCACTCCCTTCTTTCCCTCAATTCCACACCCATTAGATTTCCTGTTCCTTTTCATTGGCTAGAATGAGGTCTCACAAATTGTCTAAACCATCAAGGAAGCCTGAGAAAGTTGTCATTAGGCAAAAAGGAGCAGAGGAAATATAACTAGCTTAGAGAATAAGATTACATTGATTGACTCGATATGCACTCATTGGTCCCCAAAAGAGATTAAGAAAGAAGGGGAGTTCTCTTGTAATACTCAGAAGTATTTGCTAGGGATCACACCTTCACAAAGTCATTAAGGTAAGCAAAGAGAACTGAGCCTCAGAGCAGTTCAGTCTCAGGTCTCACAGTTTCTCTTCTGAAAAGAGATGCTTGAGCACTTGGATTCTGATCCCTTGACAGTATCTCCTTACCATAATTCACATTCTTCTATGACAAGACCTACAGCTTTCTAATATGGTAGTGTCAAAGCCATACTTGGGAACATAACATTCTCTCAAGGGAATATTCTAAACTGTGACTTTATCTCGGTAACTTAGAACTAGACCACGATTCTCCACTATCACTATTTGTGATCTTCATATTTGTAAATATATCATCCAGGTAGTTTGGGCAATTCAAGGGAATAATGTGAAACACTATTTCTCACATATATTCTAGGATGCATGAAGCTGTCATACATTCTATAAAAGATGCAAGAGTCTTAAATCTTAAGGATCATATTCTAATTTTGTCTATCCATTTCTACTACCAATTTCTGAAAAACAAACAAATCCCCTTTCTAGCAACTAGGTTAGCAAAGGGATCCTAGCCCTAATATGGAAGCAAAAGAATTACTATCTCTTTCTTATGCTTACTTATTATGATACTGGCAATTAAATAAAACAAAGGAATGTGGGGCTGGAGAGATAGCATGGAGGTGGGGTGTTTGCCTTGCATGTAGAAGGATGGTGGTTCAAATTCTAGCATCCCATATGGTCCCCCGAGCCTGCCAGGAGCGATTTCTGAGCACAGAGCCAAGACTGGCCCCTGAGCACTGCTGGATGTGACCAAAAAACCAAACCAAACCAAACAAAAACAAAGGAATGTGTACTACACATAAAAACAACTGGAATGCCATCTAGTCCAGCCTTTCTGGAAAACAATATGGATATTTTTTAAAAAATGGAAATGAGGCAGAGGCACGGCTGGGCTCAGACCACTCACATGCCAGGATTTCTGGGTGTTTGACTGGTATGTGGGGGGGCTCTGGGCAGGACAGCTAGCCACAGGTCCCCTGGGCTGAACTCCTAGTCCAGGGGGCCAAGATCCCCCCAAACCTGGTGGGTCTTCAGGGCCACGCCTGGTTAATCGGGCCCTGGGGGGAGGCGGGGGAGAAATCCCGCCCTATGCATCCCAAAACTGCAGAGGCACGGCTGGGATCAGACCACTCCACATGCCAGGATTTCTGGGTGTTTGACTGGTATGTGGGGGGCTCTGGGCAGGACAGCTAGCCACAGGTCCCCTGGGCTGAACTCCTAGTCCAGGGGGCCAAGATCCCCCCAAACCTGGTGGGTCTTCAGGGCCACGCCTGGTTAATCGGGCCCTGGGGGGAGGCGGGGAGAAATCCCGCCCTTTGCATCCCAAAACTGCAGAACCGCGCGGGGGCTAGCGCCCCCTCGCGTACTTCATATATTAAGTGTATTCCTACTGTTATGTTACTTTTTACGTATCCAGAATCTTTATTATGTATCGTGCCCTTTCCCACATCCCTACAAAGCTCTTTTTTATTCCTTTACTCTCTATCCCCCCCAAACATCTCTAATCTACATTACTCTTTTTAATCAGTAGTGTACAAGCGTTATCACAGACCAAAGCCGTGCATTGTGTGTAACAACCCCAAACTGTTTCAAGATACATAAAATGGACACGTATTTCTTTAGAATATTTTGGTTTTTTTTTCTCTGACAGCTATAATTCTTACTAAATGTTGTCTTATATAGTGACGATTCTAACCGCTTTTCTTCTTCTCTTTTTGAGCTGTTTAACAAGGAATCTTAGAGAAAGAGTCCCCCAGATTAATGCTTATGATTGAACCATAATTGTTCTTATCACCCCCTTATGGGCCAAGAACACCACGTGGCATTGCTCCTTTTTTGCATAGGCACATTAAAATGGGAAAATACTATACATATAAATAAGATCCTATCTAATAGAGATTGGTACAGACTAATCTTATAGTGCAAAGGGACCTTACACCCTGAACATTGACATAACGACCTGGCACAGACCTCAGAAGAAAGGGCATTCCCCTGAACCAGGGAAGCCATCCACAAAACATCCAGGCTGGTCTATAGCATCACCTGGAAGCAATCCTCTACCAAGGAAGACTCTACACTGCTCAGACATTGTCCTGCTCAAAAGAGACTTCCATTAACACTGAGAAGACTAAACAACAACAACGATTTGCTTACAGGACAGGGCTCCCTGCATTGCCCTTTGATTGTAAGGTGAAACCAGAGGACGCTCCACATCCTGACTTCAATGTTGGATATACAGATTCCAGGATCTTAAATACAGAAGCTTGATACCAACAACAGAGACTGTGTGAAAAAGATAAGTGTGTTGGCACTACAGACAATGTCTTGGATTGGACGATCTAGCTTGCCTGGAGCCTAGAGTTGGTCTTGTGCCAGGAACCTTCAGGGGTCGGGTCTTTTTGTATTTAGGCCAAGGTTATTTCTTTCCATGTCCCTCATATTTTGGTGGGCCTATGCAAACAACAATTGCCACTCTAACACCATTTTTGCTGTGCTCCTTTGACTCTAATCCTTAAAAAGAACCCAGTTAAGATTTGAGGTCAACTTAAGCTAATATGCATGAATATGGAAATGTAAAAAAAAATGCTATGCCTGTAATGTTTAAGGAGTTATGTAAGTTTTATGGCTTTAGATTGCCTTGTGTGCTGTTAAGAAATATTATAGTGTGTTACAATCTTAATGTTCTTTGGATGAAATTTCAAAGTTGGGATATCAGCAAGGGGACTTCTGAGAATTATGTTATGTATTGTCCTTCCACTGTAACTTTACCTTGTCCTCTTTCTTTGCATCCTTGTTCTCATAATTACAAATAAAAAATTAAAAAAAAATGGAAATGAGTGCAGTTAGAGAAATAACTACATTGAGAACTATCATAACAATGTGAATGAATGAGAGAAGTAGAAAGCCTGTCTCTAGTACAGGTGTGGGTGGGGTAGGGAGGAGGGAGATTTGGGACATTGGTGGTGGGAATGTTGCACTGGTGAAGGAGGATGCTCTTTACATGACTGAAATCATACAACTACAATCATATTTGTAATCACGGTGTTTAAATAAAATAATTTAAAAAATCCAATAAAAAATGGAAATTGAGCTCCCATATGATTCAGCAATAAAACTTCTGGGGATATACCCTAGGACAAAAACACAATACAAAAATGCCCTCTGCACTCCTATGTTCATTGCAGCACTATACACGATAGCCAGAATCTGGAACCAATCCAGGTGCCTGGAAACAGATGAGAGGCTAAAGAAACTGTGGTATGTCTACACAATGGAATTTTGCTTACATATGGTTGGACATTGAGATTACTATGCTGAATGAAATGTGTCAGAGGGAGAGGGATAAACATAGAATAATATCACTCATCTGTGGTGTATAAGGAAAAATAATAGACACTATGGAAAAAAACTGGTAGAACTCTATGAAGAAAAATTTGTGTTTGTGAATGTATGTTTTATTCAGCATCCACAGGTAACCTAGAAAGACTGTAAACAAAATTTTATAAACCTTGTGAATAGGGTTTAGTCAAATGGGAGGAAGGAGTGGGCATTCCTGGGTGGAGGTATTCAATTGTAATATATCTTAAAATAGGTACAAATTGACATGGTTGCATATAGAGGTTAGAACTGGTTAATGGAGGAAAATATAATCATATTAACAAGTGTATAAATGGTTTGGGTAAATCCATGATAAAATATTCCTATCATTTAAAACTTTTTGTTACTACAGTTATTATATATATATATATATATTTTTTTTTAAATAAGTCCAGCTGAGGCTGGAAAGATAACACAGCAGTAGGGCATTTGCCTTGCAAGAGGCTAACCCAGGGCAGATGTTGATTTGAAGCTGGGTATCCCATACGGTCCCCCAGGAGCGATTTCTGAGCACAGAGCCAGGAGTAACCCCCGAGCCCCACCAGATTTGGTCCCAAAACAAATAAAAACAAAAAAATAAATTCAGCTATATATATATTCAATAATTTATATTCCTCTATTCAATTTATAAATATAATCTTGATCTTGTTGCTTCTAAAACAAAAAATTTGAAGTGAAATAAGTATAAATCATATGTTTTATAAGTCCATATTCTATTATATAATGGTTCATACTTATAAAAACATGGAGATAAAACCTGAATTCTCTTGAAATTTTCCAACTAGTGTATCTGCTAATATTACTAAGAAGGTGTTAGGCACCATATGATATCCATATATAATGTCTAGATGTAACCCTCCAAAAGTATTGTAACTGTTTTCTTTATTTAGTCCCATTATTTTGTTTGTTTATCTTGGGTCATACCCAGTGATGCTTAAGGATCAATCTTGGGTCTCATGCATGCAAAGCATAGCTCACTCAGCCTCTTGAGTTATTTCTTTGGTTCCATTGGTGCAAATTGCTTAAGAATTAGTAGGGAACAAAACAGGATATTAATACAAGCACATGAGTCAATTTTTTACCTTTTCATATTCATTTGCAAGAAAATTTGATGATACAAATAGAGATATAATTCTTAGTTTCTGATGAAAGGTAGGTTAAATTTCATTAGAAAATTTGAAAACTCAGATTTTAGGTGTCATAAAAATGAATTGTTCCTAAAGCATTTGAAAAAGAAGGATGGGTTGGGGTGAGTAGAATCAAACAAATGGTCTAGTGTAGAGTTACTTGCCATTTGCAAAATACTGCTGTTAGCTGCAAGTTGCCTGTAGTTATCTGCAAGTCTGCCTGCCACGCTCCAGTTAGTTGCAGGGTTGCAGAGGCCTAAGGATGCCAGGGCCAGGTGCTTCAAGGCTTGCAAGAACCCATGGGGCCCAGCTGCTTGATGGGGCCTCTTTCCCACCCAGGGACACCAATTGGTAGCTACCACCTGAGCAACATCACCACCCAGGCTATCCAGAAGGGAGAGGAGAGGGAGAGAAGTAGAAACCAAGCATTCTTTTAATTCTGCCAGGAGTCTGAGGTATGCTATTGCCCGGGGTTTTGAAGAGAAAGAGAAATAGAAATTTACTGGCCAGAGGAGGCAGGGGGGGGGGGCGGTGAGGAAGCCTTGTAGACCCGAGTTTGAGAGAGAAAGATAGAGGGATAGGTACAAAGCAGGCAGCATCTCGCCGATGCATTATCTCTGGCCTCCTGCACATTGGCAGGTGCTGCTCTGGTCACTATCCTGGGCCCCACTCCAACTGTCTAAGTTTTTCTTTTTATACCTGGTGTGACAGAGAAGAGGGTCTTGTCCAAGGGTGTGCCAAAGTCCAACTGCTATTACATCAACAGTCTAGGATATATAAATCCTGAAATAGGATTGAGAAGTAGTCTTTATTCAAACAAGACCAAATGTGTATTTACTGTAAACAACACATGGAGAGGATGGGGAATTAGAACTTGCTTTGTTAAGCTAAATCTTGAGAAATATTATAACTGAAGATTGACTTGGTGTTTTTAAAACTGATTATAAAATCTTGATGAACGGCAACTAATTTCTGATCAGGAGTGGGCTCCATGGTACAAAATCAATGCACTGTTTTGGTCTCCTCCATGGCACTTATCTCTCTCTCTCTCTCTCTCTCTCTCTCTCTCTCTCTCTCTCTCTCTCTCTCTCTCTCTCTCTCTCTCTCTCTCTCTCTCTCGTAGAGGCATGCAGGATGCATGTCTCCATTATCAAGAAAGCATGCACCAGACGTGGCTTTTGGCTTTCCTGGTGCAGTGCCTAATTTTCCTCCCAAGAATTATTTCAGCCAGAAGACCTGTTAGAGAAGCCAATCATTGACCCTTGCATGAATTACTGACTATAATTCTGATATGGCTGTGACATTATATATATCTTTACTTTTATTTATTTGATTTTGTCTCTTTTGCTACTACAGAAATTTGGCCTTAGTTATCCTGCACTCACAAAGAAATTTCGGTACCAAAGAAAGCCCGCCAAAAGCTCCCCGCTGACTAGTTTATTTGTAACTTATAGATCGAGTATAGCCTGGCACCAGCAGCTTGTTTTTCTGAATCTAGCTCCATGATGGTAAACAATTATTTCCGTCCCCCCCAAAAAAAATCCATTTTCTGGCCACTGCAAATACATTTCTTCCAAAACCTGTCTCTCTCCCCCTGTTTCTTGAAAAACCTGTTTTTTTTGCTTACCCAAAAACATCTTCAGCTCATGTTTCCCCTTACCTCTAGCAGGGCTCTTTCTCACCTACATCAGGGTAGTTATTTGATATGTAGATTCTAGGGTCTGGTACTCCTAATGATCCTCTGCACTTTGTTTTCCCTGAAGACACCTTGCATACCAGAGTTGTGCTTAAAATGTCATCAGCTGAACAATACAATTTGTCTCTAGTCTCATAGACGTGGGTCTCTATACAATGCATTTTGTGTGGTCTAATTTTTTCATATTTCATATTTGTCCACATCGTGTACCCACTTTTCTTCCAGTGAGGATTATCTGACCCACTAAGGTTTTGCTTAGGGATGCAATTTGTCTGCAGCAGAATGGCGCTCAACGTCTGGGGGCCATCGAAGAAAGCAAGCTGTCTCTCCCCTTTATCTCTCCTTTTTTTTTTCTTCTTTCATTCTTATTTTAGGTGCACGAAGCAGGAATCTTGTCAGAGTACCGAGGACTCCCTGGACAGCATCAGGTTTAAGACCAGAAGGTAAACAGAATTTTTCTACTGTTTTAAGGTACAAGTTCATAACTACATTAATTTAACAACAATTACAATAATTTATTCAGGTTGCTATACATAAAGTTAGTCCCTGGTTCTTTAAGTTAACAGGATGGACCAGGACATTCTGGAGTCTCATGAATGAATAGACATGGAAAAACGCCCACCTGGAAATCTCTTCTTCTATATGGACACAAATTGGTAATCTTACAGGTGATAGAACTGAATTAAAACCTATGGCTCAAAAGGCTAAATTAGAAAATCAGGGGCCTTCTGAGATTATAAAGTCCATAATAGGATCTAAAAATTGGTTGAATTATGAATTAGACTTAGAACTAGAGGAAAAAAGCCTTTAAAAATAAACTTGTATTGGCTTTGGCTTCTGCTTCTCCTGTGCAAAGAATTAAAAATGTTATAGAACTAACCAGTCCATATACTGTATCTACTGATGCTGCTGAGTCTTGTTCTCCTGTAATGTTTGAGGAATATGAGGATGCCTCAGTGCAACCTTTGCCTTACAAAAATAAAGAACTAGAAAGTAAAAAGCCTTTAATATCTATAAAGATTCAGGATAAGAATATACTAGTTCTCTTGGATACCGGTACAGACTCTTCCTGTATTGCTGGAAAGGACTGGCCCTATTCATGGGTTATTGAACATGTTTCATCTCCTTTGATGGGCCTAGGATTGGCTAATAATGTTGCTAAAAGTGCAATTATTTTAACTTGGGATGATGGTGTAAGCAAAGGAACTTTCCAGCCCTATATTCTACCTCACTTACCATATACCTTATGGGGAAGAGATATACTAAAAAATGTGTCTATATATCATGATTACTAACATCTTACATATCTAATAATAAGTAAAATTTCACTATAAGTCTCTGCTCAATGTTCTTTAAAAATAATAAACATGTGTATATCTAATGCAACAAAAATAGAAATTTACTGACTAAGAATAAAGTAATAAACAAATGCACTTAATTTCTTCTATTCCTCTCCAAAAACTACCTTTTAACTAGAGCCAGCTCTTCTTTTTTTTTTGGTTTTTGGGCTACACCCGGTAACACTCAGGGGTTACTCCTGGCTATGTGCTCAGAAGTTGCTCCTGGCTTGGGGGACGATATGGGACACCGGGGGATCCAACCGCGGTCCGTCCAAGGCTAGCGCAGGAAAGGCAGGCACCTTACCTTTAGCGCCACCGCCCGGCTCCATAGCGCCACCGCCCGGCCCCGAGCCAGCTCTTCTTATTCTTCTAAAAAGGCCTTCCTTAAAAAAATTTTTTTTCTAATAATAGCCAGCAAAGATCTGGCGGGAAAGTTTGGAGACGTCCAAAAATTTCCCACAATTTTTCTCATCTCTCATATCTTTCACCTGTAACTCATCTTTTTTTTTTTTTTTTGTAACTCATCTTTATATTGTTTGTCAATTTATGTGCTGTGTGAATCTGAAAGTTTGCTTGAGTATGCACTAAGATTGTACGTTTGGAATCGTATGTTGAAACAGTGAGTGCCTTTTGCTATGACTATGTGTATCATAGATATGTAAGCCTTCATCAGCAGCTTTTCCTAGGTCAAACCTGGCCTCAGAGAAAAGCAAAGGAAAAAAAATGTGTTTGCCCTTTGAATCCAAGCCGCTTCTAGGTTTTGCTCAAATTTCCTGAGGGGGAAGGGATCTCCCCAGGGGGTCCATTGTTTAAGAAAATAAGGTCTGGGTTTTTTAAGGTTTCCAAATTTCTCTAACTTTCTATTAAAGTTTTTAAGAAATCAGAATTGTTTAAATAATGTTGCAGTTAATTATGCTTAACCTTTATTAGATAATATTGCTAATTTTGTGAGTGCATGATATTGTTTAAGAACTTAATTTCGTTAATAGTTTTAAATTTAATCTTGGTCATATGATAATTTTATTAAAGCGTGCTATTACCGTTGGTCAGAATAATATTAGAAATGCTATCTAATTATAATGATTCTTTATTGTCATCCTAAAAATGATAGAGCTACAAAACTAATTTTAATTGTCTTTAATAAACATCTAGCATTTAATAATCTATAGTAATATTATTTTTGTAAATAAGGGCGGTTTTCATCATTTCCACCTTTAAGCCATAATGTAAATTCTAAATACTAATTTAATAGCTGGCATACACTACCTGTCAGCACTGGTCTTAATCTAGTTGATGTAATTCACCTTCAAAGGATGCCCTCAAATTTTTACCAAATTTAAGTGCTTTATTTGGTAAAGGGGACTTGTCCCAAAACTCTAAAACCTTTAATTCTAGTAGCTAATGGCATTAAAGTAAATTAATCAGGCCATTGATTGTCAGTCAATTAGTGCAAAATTTTTCAAACTTTACTACCTACTTCCACTCCCACTGGTCGCATTTAGCGCGTAAAACCAGTGAAGTAAATTTACATTATTTACAAAAATAAAATTGTTAGCCAGCTCTAGGGTGGGAAGGGCACAGGGTGTAGGGCAGGCAGATCCTGGCTTCCAGCTCTCTTTTCCATCCTCTCTTGAGCTGGAGGCTAGCTCTAGCCACATTGGGTTTGGGGAGACCCCATGTGGAAGGCCTTCTCCCTAACTTGGGTGCACTGGGAGCCTTGATAGGCCCCCAGCCTTCCCCTCTTCTGCCCCTGGCCTCCAGGCCTTCTGGGGTGGCAGCCCAGGCGGCCAGACAAGGTGGGTGTTGGGGGGTTCCTCCTAGATGGGGTCCCAAGCTTTCCCCACCTTTCCCCCAGCTCTAGGGTGGGAAGGGCACAGGGTGTAGGGCGGGCAGATCCTGGCTTCCAGCCCTTCTGGGGTTCCAGCCCAGGAGGCCAGAAATGGTGGGTCTTAAGTTGGGGTGTGCTGAGATTTGTTCAGTTGCGCTAAGTTTGTCACTGGCAATTTCTGACTAGTCCACATATGGAAAACTGCGCGGGGGCTAGTCCCCCCTCGCGCACTGCATCTATTAAGAGTATCCCTTATCTTTATGTTTGTTTTCCGTATCCAGAATGTCCATTTTGTAGTCTTCCCTTTCCCACACCCCTACAAAGCTCATTTTTACTCCTTTATTTGTTTGTTTGTTTGTTTGTTTTTTGGGCCACACCCTGCGGTGCTCAGGGTTTACTCCTGGCTGTCTGCTCAGAAATAGCTCCTGGCAGGCACAGGGGACCATATGGGACACCGGGATTCGAACCAACCACCTTTGGTCCTGGATCGGCTGCTTGCAAGGCAAACGCTGCTGTGCTATCTCTCCGGGCCCTCATTTTTACTCCTTAACTCTCTCACCCCCCCCCCCCAAACATCACTAACCCACATTACTCTTTTTAACTTTAGTACTGCACAATCCTAATCACAGACCAAAGCATTGCATTGTGTGTGACAACCCCAAACTGTTTCAAAGGACATAAAATGGACACATATTTTTTCGAATATTTTGTGTTTTTTCTCTGACAGCTATAAGTCTTACTAAATATTCTCTTATACAGTGATGATTCTAACCACTTTTTATCTTCTTTTTATGAGCTGTTCAACAAGGAATTTTGTTGAAAGAGTCCCCCAGTTTAATGCTTATGATTGAACCATGTCATGGGGATTGTTGGACTTGTTCTTATGGCCCCCATATTCGCCAATAATGCCACGTGGCATTGCTCCTTTTTTGCATAGGCACATTAAAATGAGAAAATACTATACATACAAATAAAATCCTATCTAATAGAGATTGGAACACACAAATCTTGTAGTGCAAAGGAACCTTACACCCTGACATAAAGACCTGGCATAGGCCTCAGAAGAAAGGGCATTTTCCATTCACCCCTGAACCAGGGAAGCCATCCACAAAACATTCAGGTTTGTCTATAACATCACCTGGAAGCAATCCTCTACCACAGAAGACCCTACCACTGCTCAGACACTGATCTGCTCAAAAGAGACTTCCCTTAACACTGAGAAGACTTAACAACAACGACCTGCTTACAGGAAAGGGCTCTCTGTATTGCCCTTAAATGGTGAGGTGAAGCAAGAGGACACTCCACATCCTGACTTCAATGTAGGATATGCAGATTCCAGGATATTTAATACAGAAACATGATACCAACAACAGAGACTGTGTGAAAAATGAAAGTGTGTTGGCACTACAGACAATGTCTTGGATTGGACGATCTAGCTTGCCTGGAGCCTAGAGTTGGTCTTATGCCAGGAAACTTCAGGGGTAGGGTCTCTTTGTATTTAGGCCAAGGTTATTCCTTTCCATGCCCCTCATATTTTGGTGGGCCTATGCAAACAACAATTGCCACTCTAACACCGTTTTTACTGTGCTCCTTTGACTCTAATCCTTAAAAAAAAACACACTTAAAATTTGAGGTTAAGCTAATATGCATGTACATGGAAATGTAAAAAATACTACGCCTCTAATGTTTAAGGAGTTACGCAAGTTTTATGGCTTTAGATTGCCTTGTGTGCTGTTAAGAAATATTATAATGTATTACAATCTGGGGACTTGAGGGACAAAGTAATTGTACATGGATTCTATTTTATTTATCTTAATGTTCTTTGGCTGAAAGTTCAAAGTTAAGATATCAGCAAGGGGACTTCTTCTGAGAATTATATTATGGGTGATTGTCCTTCCACTGTAACTTTACCTTGTCCTCTTTCTTTGCATCTTTGTTCTCATAATTAAAAATAAAAAAAATTAAAAAAATAAATAAAATTATTATATATAGTGACCTTTGGTTAGCAACACCAAAATGATTATGTAAGGTTGGAAATAAAAGTGTAACTGTTTAAATAAAAATAGTGGATTTATGATATTGCATGGTCAAACTGAATTTTTTCTAATTGAAAATAATCTAATGTTTTATGTAGAAAAATTCTAGGAATTGGATATTAAGATGCTTTTAACCTCATGATACAGTGCTCATAAAATCGGAGCTACATAACTTATTATAATCTAAATTACTAATTGCTATTTTTTAAATTTAATGGTTGCTCTGTGTTTTCAGTAAATTTGACAAAATTTTGCCTCTTGGCATCTCCAACATTATTGTGGTACTTAATGGCTATATTAATTTGCATATGTATAGACAGTAAGCTCTCTGCAGTAAGAATTAACCCTCTTGCAAATTTAAGTCAACTAAGGAACTCTACAGCCTTCAATGGCTGTCCCGGAAAAGTAAATTTCTCCAACCTTACTAAATTTATGCTAAAGAGCATAACGTAATATTCAGCTATCTGGAAAAAATTTAAGTTAACATGTGAATGGCAACTACTTTCTGTATTTGTTTTTTTTTTTTGTTTTTTTTTTTTTGTTTTTTGTTTTGTTTTGTTTTGGCCACACCCGGTGGTGCTCAGGGGTTACTCCTGGCTGTCTGCTCAGAAATAGCTCTTGGCAGGCACGGGGGACCATATGGGACACCGGGATTTGAACCAACCACCTTTGGTCCTGGATCGGCTGCTTGCAAGGCAAACACCGCTGTGCTATCTCTCTGGGCCCTACTTTCTGTATTTGTATTATATGCATTTTTAAAGGACTTAAGTGGAAGCTACTTACTGATTATAACAAACTGGTCATAAGTAACAAAGTTTTAATACAGCTACTAATCTAACTTCAACCTTACAAGAAAAATCTTAACCTAAAAATTTAAGTGAAAAAATAACAGTAATGTAAATAATGTAATTCAGCTGTGTTTTCTCCCAGCCTAACATTACAGTTTTTCCTAAGTAAAACTGGCAGTGTGCCTTCACACGAATGCCAGTTAACAAGTAACTTACATTAGTAATTTTCACATTTTACTGCTACTTAACTTTTCATTTAAATAACAAGAAAATTTATTTCCTCTCCCTATTCTTTCTATGATTTTTTTTCTATAAATTTGCTCTCCTTTATTTAAAAATGTATACAAGATGATCAGTTTTGCCAATTAGGTAATTTTCTTAACAAACATTTCTTTTAAGTATAGAATAATTATTTTATAATCTTATGTACAATTAAAATTCAATTTAACTTGCTATTATGGCAAAAATTTTGCTTCTTTTATTTTCCTTATATTTCTAGCCTCAAAAAAATAGCTATACCTACCAACACTACTTTATTTACTTACATATAAAATGCATTTAAATATTATGACTATAGAAAATTTACCTTGCTTCATAACCAGTGTGCAATCATTAATGCTGTGATGCTTTCACTTAATTTTTGTGTTATCATTTCAAATAAAATTCAAATAAAATTCCAAAAGGAGAGGAACACTTGCAGCTCCGAGGATTGATCTGCTCAAGAAATCCCACTAATCAATCTGATCTTTTCCAGAAATTAAAACTGCAGGATCAAACCAGTCAATTGCATTCACTTGCAATCAAAGTAACATAAAGATTTCATCTTTTGGGGCCGGGCGGTGGCGCTGGAGGTAAGGTGCCTGCCTTGCCTGCGCTAGCCTAGGACAGACCGCGGTTTGATCCCCCGGCGTCCCATATGGTCCCCCAAGAAGCCAGGAGCAACTTCTGAGCGCATAGCCAGGAGTAACCCCTGAGCGTCACAGGGTGTGGCCCAAAAACCAAAAAAAAAAATTTTTTTTTTTCATCTTTTCTTATAGGTAGAAACTACAACCCCTTACCATCCTAAAAACAAAGAATGGAGTTTCTCTGCCCACACTCCCTTTATAATATTTTTTTTTAAATGATAGAACTTCTAGAATTTACATCCAGAAGGAAAGCCTATAGCTTACCCTGAAAATAATTAAAGCTATCTAAATTTAATACAGGTCTAGAAATATTTTCTCTAGAACCCAGTCAAGAGTAAGCAACTATTATGTCTGCACTAACTTCTAGCTTAAGTTTTCCAGTTTTTCAGAAAGAATCCGCAGGAACTACCTGGCCCCCTGAACAGTATCTTTGCCTGAACTGAGTCTCCCCCTGAACAGACAGACAGGCTCTGCTTGCAGATTCAGCGACTAAACCCCCTGCCAACTTCAGCTCCTCAACTCCCTGCTGACTTCAGCTGCTGATTTCAACCCCCAGTCCTGTGACTTCTACAGAAGCTCCCTGACAGCCAACCCCTAGAAGCTGCCTGGAAACAGATAACGTCAGACCCGCAGATAAAAATTAAGACTGAGGGGGAGGGGGGGAAATTAAGACTGAGCTGATAGACTCTTAAACAAAATACCACCTTTTACTCTTCTGAGTATATGTTTCTTGTTAAGCCTACTTTGTTTAAAGCAGCTACAAACATAGTTTTACTGTCTTACCTAAATTCATTGGAATTTAGGAAAAATGTTATGTATATGTGCATATGGAGATATTCAGCAGACCAGCAGTTCCCCTTCTAACAATATTCCTATCAAAATTTGTTTATATATTATATTGTTTTCTATTGCTTAATTCTTCTCTAACCTTAACTTTTCAATGCTTATGCAGGGACAGAAGATTTTAGTATTACTCCAATTTTTTCTTCTCCTTACAATTTTCTTGCTTAAAGTGCTTTACTTATGTGTTCTAATCCTCCAGTGTCAGAATAGATTTTCAATCTTTATATGTTAAAGTAACCAGCCTATATTTAGGTTCTCATAAGATACATTATAACTTATACCCTAGTCTTCATACTATTTTAACCTATTTAGCTATATGAATTACAGCTTCTGTATCCTACAGTGCTAGAATCAGATTGATAACTTTTAATTTATTTTGGTGCTGTCTATTTCTTTACCTTCTAATTGGACAGTGGGGCTGGAAAGATAGCATGGACGTAAGGCATTTGCCTCGCATGCAGGACAGTGATTCGAATCTCGGCTTCCAACTTAGTCCCCTGAGCCTGCAAGGAGCGATTTCTGAGCTCAGAGCCAGGAATAGCCAGCCCCCTGAATGCCGCCAGGTGTAACATAAAAAAGAAATTTAATAAAAGAGTGTGATTAGAGGCATGCAGGACACATGTCTCCATTATCATGGAAGCACGCACCAGGCGTGGCTTTTGACTTTCCTGGTGCAGTGCCTAATTTTCCTCCCAAGAGTTATTTCAGCCAGAAGGCCTGTTAGAGAAGTCAATCATTGACTCTTGCATGGATTACTGGCTATAATTCTGACATTGGCTGTGACATTATATATCGCTTTACTTTTATTTATTTGATTTTGTCTCTTTTGCTACTACAGAAATTTGGCCTTAGTTATCCTGCACTCATAAAGAAATTTCGGTACCAAAGAAAGCCCGTCAAAAGCTCCCCGCTGGCTAGTTTATTTGTAATTTATAGATTGAGTATAGCCTGGCACCAGCAGCTTGTTTTTCTGAATCTAGCTCCATGATGGTAAACAGAATGAACTAATCTAGAAAAAGCAGAAACTTCCTGCCTAAACAGCTCAGAGGCACACACAATGAAAGACACCCTAGCACTGTGCTAAACGAGTCTCTCTCTCTGGAGGCCTCTCCTGTGTCAGTTTGACCAGTGATCTCTCTGCTCACTTTAAACTCACTTTAAATGTAGCATAAACTCATTTTGCTTTGCTAACCTGACTTTTTCTCCTGGTAAATTATTTACCACTCCATGAGACAGTGAGGCCTGGCTTCCAGTAACACCTCCTCTTCTTCCTTTACTTGATATAAAAATTTAAGAAAAATATCATAGAGATATATTGACCCCTGACGCCTCTTTGGACTACAAGTCCCACCCCCCATCCCAGTTTTGGAATGTAATGTTGAGATGTCAAATGAAGCATTTGTTTGTATTGAGAGGTTATGGCATAGAAAAATAACATTTCTTCTTTTAAAAAGCCTCCTGGCAAAATGAGTTGGGATTAAAGCTTGTCAGTGATGCTAGAATGCAGGGTTTATAACATGCCTGTGTAGCATCATTTGAGTTACATTCTGCTTGACCCCCTTTTCATCTCATTCTTAATGAAGGCACGTGCTATTTGCATGGAATATGGCAAAATTGTTCATGTAATTAAAAATGCCTTTTAAAAATTCTTTAAGGAAGCTTGGTTGAGTTTGTTTAAGATAAATAATACAAAATAGTATGTAACTTGTTTGGTTGAGTTTATTTGAGATAAATAATATAAACTGGTATGTAGAGCATGATAGGTGCTCTTCTGATCACTTTTATTATTTTCCACACCAGACACTGTGGTGTGGAAGGTTAATAATGTAATTAAGATGCATATTTTTCTTTTATTTATAAGGGATGGGGAGCTAAACACTTTTTTTAAAGACAAAATTAATGATAGTTTTTATGGCTTAATTTTTTCTCCCATAACACTGCTTTCAAGGGGCTGCTTGATAAACTTAATCTCAGTTTCAGAATCTGTAGATCCTTTAAGATGATGGTCCCTTCAAAGGAAACACTGCATTCCTTTCTTGTGGGTTTTGCTACCTTCTTTACATTTAGCTTGAAATAAAAAGGTCTTAGGAAACCTTCCTCTAAGGGCCTAAGTGATGATGGCTTAATGACTTAAAGCACTTGACTGACCCTGCAAAAGACTCTAGAAGTTCAAAGTCCAATGCCTGCACTAGAAATTGAGACCAACCTGGCAACTCTGCAGTGAGAAAACAGACTCAGAAGAGGGTCTGTCTGGTGGCTAGAGATCTAAGTGTGAGGTCCTAAGCATAATCTAGTTGCAGCACATGAGCCCAGGTGAACTTGGACCCTGCAGACAGGATCCTTAACAAGGTGAAAGAAAAAAGAAAAAAAAAAGAAAGGAAGAAAGAAAGAAAACCTTTCTCTGTTTTGCTTAAGAACTTTTGCTATTTTCTAAACATTTGTATTCATAATTCAGTCTGATGTAGCTCAGTGAGAACATACTTGATTTCCAGACTCTATTTCTAGCAGCCTCCGGGGATATGTAGAAACCTCTAGGCTTACTTTTAACATATTAAAATGTCTCAGGCCGGGCCGGAGAGATAGCATGGAGGTAAGGCGTTTGCCTTTCATGCAGAAGGTCATTGGTTCGAATCCCGGCGTCCCATATGGTCCCCCGTGCCTGCCAGGAGCAATTTCTGAGCATGAAGCCAGGAGGAACCCCTGAGCACTGCCGGGTGTGACCCAAAAACCAAAAAAAAAAAAAAAAAAAAAAAAAAAAAAATGTCTCAGGCCTGAGCTGGTAGGGCTTTGCCTTGTATGAAACTGACTTGAGTTTGATCCTAGATAACCCATATGGTCACCTGAGACTGTCAGGAGTGATTCCTGAGTATAGAGCCAGGAGTAACCCCTGAGCACTGCTAGGTGTGACCCAAACCCTCCTTCGTCCCCCCAAAATCTCTTTTGGGGTGGAGAAATAATAAATAGGGCACTTGCCTTATACACACTGTGGGTGACTGAGTTTGATTCCCAGCACCCCAAATAGTTCCCTGGGCCCCACCAGGAATAAGCAAAGAGCCAGGAGTAAACCCTGAGTATTGCTGGCTATGTCTACAAAGTCAAACAAACAAACAAACAAACAAAAAAAACCACCAAAAAAAAAACCACAACTTTTAATTAGCTTCATATGTAACACATTTTCCTTTCTTACCACAGAACATTTTCCTGCATTCAGTAAAATCACTGCAATTTTCTCCAGTCTTCAATTGCTCTCTTCCTAGAGGAACCAGATACTTCAGCTTCAGTCACAGCTTAAAAGTGGCCATAATGGGGCCGGAGAGATAGCATAGAGGTAAGGCGTTTGCCTTGCATGCAGAAGGACGGTGGTTCGAATCCTGGCATCCCATATGGTCTCCTGTGCCTGCCAGGGGCGATTTCTGAGCATAGAGCCAGGAGTAACCCCTGCTTGCCGGGTGCGACCCAAAAACCAAAAAAAAAAGAAAAAGTGGCCATAAGTTTAAGTTTTTTCACTCCCAGTTAAATAACCAGACAGAGGGGGCCGGCGTGGTGGCGCCAGCGCTAGCCTAGGATGGACAGTGGTTCAATTCCCCGGAGTCCCATTTGGTCCCCCAAGCCAGGAGTAACCCCTGAGCGTTACCTGGTGTGGACCAAAAACCAAAAAAAAAAAAATAATAATAATAATAAAAAATAAAAATAATAAAATAATAATAATAATAATAAAGTTTAAAAAAATAACCAGACAGAGAGCACACTTGATGGGATGCTTCAGGTCCTCTGAATGGCTGAGTGGTATGACTGCATGGTAGATGGTCCCTCAAGGATTCAGAGAGATTGAAAAAATAGAATTGATTGGTCAGGGGGAGCCCATATAGTCACAGGAGAGATCCAAGAATGGTCCGATAGCTTTAATATCACCTGCATCACTAAAGTACACCTCAATGGACTCACAGATGACTTTAAAATACTTTTTTTTTTTAAATCCATACAAAACAGACATGATACCATTAGTCTAGAATGGTGTCATGTCTATTTTGGTGAACTGAGGACTTCAGGGCTCTAGCTTAGATCAGGCTCTCCCTTGAGTACTCTGGTTGCTTCACAGTCCCTTTTGGGCTTGTTTTCTCTCACCCAAACATGTTGGGCTTGTGAAGGATGGTCCTTTTCCACACTGGCTGCCCTGCTAGATTCCCCTTTTACCTCTAGTATTCTCCAGGGTCCAGGTGTTGTACATGGCTGCTGATAGCCCCCTTCTAGGAATTGGTGGTGGGTCTCAAGGGAAGTGCCCTGACCACTAGTTCAGTAGCCTGAGCCTCACTTGTGAATTTATTTCTTTGTTTGCTTGGTTTTGGTCCACTCCTGGCATTGCTCAATGATTATTCCTGGCTCTGCACTCAGAAATTACTCCTGGTGGTGCTTAGGGGACCATAAGGGACATGGAAATTTTGAACCTGGGTTGACCAGGTACTATCTCTCTGGCTACACTTGTGAATTTTTTTAAAAAAGTAAGTCCTGGGCCAAAGAGATAGACAGCTCAATGGGCTAATGTATGTTTTGCTGTGGTCGGTCTGGGTTTAATTCCTGGCACTGCAAGGCCCCAAAGCACTATCTGTAATATATATGGAGCAGAGAGCTGAGACAGGTCCCAAAAGACTGCCAAGTGTAATCCCAAAATACAAAAACAAACAAACAAAAATGTCGACTCCTTCGTTGGGCTTAACTGTTGTGATTATTGACCTTTTTCTTTTTCTTTTCTTTGTGAGGGGAAATGCCATGGAATTTGCCCATGTATGACAACTTTAATGAAATTTTCTCTAAGGCTGAAGCAGTAGTACAGTAAGTGGGATACTTACCTTGCATACAGATAATCTGGGTTTGATCCCTGGCACACATAAAATACCCACCCGACCTCCCATCACTGCCAGAAATGATCCTTGAGTTCAGAGCCAGAAATAAGCCCTGCACACTACTAGGTGTGGTCCTTCTCTCTCTCTCTCTCTCTCTCTCTCTCTCTCTCTCTCTCTCTCTCTCTCTCTCTCTCTCTCTCTCTCTCTCTCTCTCTCTCTCTCTCTCTCTCTCTCTCTCTCTCACACACACACACACACACACACACACACACCAATAAAAGTAAAAAGAAATTACCATTGTGTTTGGAGAGATAATACAGGGGGAAGGTGCTTATCTTGTATGTGATTGACCCTGGTTCAATCCCTGGCACCATGTTTCCTAGAGCATTGCTGGGTGTGGCTCAAAAAACAAAATTTAAAAATATTTTAAAAAAATGCTTCACCTTTTCTTTTTATTACCTACAGACAATTTTGCCTACCTATTTACAAGTCTTGATAAACAAGCATCTGATATCATCTTTCTTTTTGAATCTATAAACATATTTTAGTTTATTTCTGGGCACACTCAGTAGTGCTCAGGCCTAACTCCTGGATCTGCACTTCAGGATCACTCCTGTTTGGCTTAGAGGACTTTGGATCCTCTACGGATTGAATCCAAATTGGCTGTGTGCAAAGTAAGCGCCTGGACCTGAATCTATAAACACTTATGACCCATTATCCTTAGTCTGAGGTTTCACCTCAAACTCTGAAACCAGGAAACAACATCCAACATCCTGATACATAATAACCTTGTGACTTTCTGGCCACAGCACTCATCAGAATGTGTGACACCTGGTTCACAGGCACCCCCTCCTCTCTTAGGCGGTGGGGTGGAAAGCAGAAGCACACAGTCTCCACCACAAGCTCCGACCACTAACCTCTCCTGCGCCCTCCACTGTTTGGTCCCTCTTCCCTGTGCCTCCAACCAACTTACTCTCTGACTAACCTCAAAGGCTGATTCTGGCGTTCAATGTCCTCTGACTTAGAAGTTTCTCTTCCTCACCTAGTCCTTTTTGAGTATATGATGAATGCTAAAGGGCCGAATGCTGTGCCAGAACTCAAACATTTGCTAATCAGTCCCTTCCCTATGATCTCACAGTCTGGTGAAGAAAACTGATGGACAAAAGACACTGATGATGCCAGCTGCAAAGGGCAGAGGTGAAGCTCCAGCATATGCCAGACATATGCATTAAGAATAATGCATCTTAATAATGACACCTGCCATGCTGGGCCTTGGAAGGAGTTCTCTCCCCCACCCTTGGAAATAAGAATTTTAGCTTTGTTCTTTTTTCTTTGTTTGTTTTTGGGTTTTGGGCCCTGCCTGGCAGCACTCAGGGTTTACTACTGGCTCTGAGCTCAGAAATTATTATTGGCAGACTCTGGGGACAAGCAATGCTGGGGAGGAACCCAGTTTGGCTGTGTGAAAGGCAAATAGCCTACCCATCATGCTATCACTCTAGCCCAAGTTGATTCTCTTTTGATCAAAATTATTTTCTTGCATCTGATTCTTAAATCTAATTGTTTAATTATTCTCAGAGAAAGATCAGTTAACATCATTCTCGGTGAGTCTGATTTTACTAATGCCATCAGGGAACTTTAAATTATTTGTTTTGTTTTTCATTTGTAACAAGTAGGAAATTACAATGATTTCCCAAAGAAACTTATTTTTCAAACCCATAGCAAGGAAAGTGTTCAATCGCTGAGCTATTTTGTTGGTTTTCTGAGCGATTTTAGGAGGCGAATAGCACTGCATTACATTTTGTATATCATCTCCATATGAGAGGATTCTACATGAATGTGAGTATATTCAGTCCTGTGGCACAAATCCATTATTGGTTCTCTTTACTTTCCTGTTCTATTCTCTTTTCCCAAACTTCTGCATTATAGGATGGCATCTCCTAATATAATAGCATCACAAAGCCAAATGCCCGAAGTTCTTCGTTCTGAGCAATCCAGACCAGGATTTTTTTTTTTTTTATGTTTAGTTAAAATACAGTTAAATGTGTGAACTCTAAGGTCAGGGAAACAAAGCTCCAATGCTCGTGATTTCATCTCCTCATGCCTCAATTTTATGGTCTGTAAAAAGTAATATGATGCCATCTGAAGGTGCTATTAGTTACATCACTGTAGATACAACACACATTGGACTATTAGCTATTCTTAGTTTGCACCCTTGCCAAGATGGAGCCGAGTAAATAGTCTGAATGTTAAAACAGGGATAGTCCTACCCTAATTTAAGCAGCATGTTATCCTTTTCTAAGGATCTTCTGTAATCACATTCTGATGTTGCCAGCTCTTGATGAACCTTGAATCAGGTGACTTAGCCCTCACTTCTTGGTCTGCAGTCAATAAGCAGTTGAATGAGAAGAGCCAGGAGCCCATTAGCAGGCAGCAGCTGCAGCAGCTCCCCTGGGTGGAAAGGGTGGGGATGGGGGACACCACAGATCCAAATACTTTTGGTTTGGTCTCTACTCCTCCTCCTTGATTTCTATTGCTCTTCTTAAACTCGCTCATGATGTCCCCAAACGGTGGCCAGTAAATTGAGCCCATATAAGGCAATTTGAGGAGGACGGATCAGCATCGTTAATCAGAATTACCTCAAAGGAAGTTGTATCTCTAGGAATTATTTTTATTATAAATATTTTACATTTCAATTTTTACTTTTAAATTCCCTATTCCTTTTTTCTTTACAAGTACTGTAGATAGTATTGCTACTATGCCTAGCTGTGATTTGCACATATTGTTTTTCAGTTGGGCTGCTCCCCAGGGTCACATATCAGGCTGTGTGAAGCATGCTTGCATGTTCAGCTCACCAGCACGCTCAGCTCACCGGCATTTTCAGTTGAAGTATATGCACGATGATTATGGAACTAGCCAGAGGTCATGTTTCCTAAGCTCTGGTATTCATGCATCTTTATAGCTGTGGTGCTCTCTCTTTTGTGGAGTTCACTCATATGAAGAAGCAAGCTGTGGTGCAGCCAGCTATTGTTTGTGGCTCTAGGGATCACAGACAGTAGATCAGCCAAGACCATGCCTGCCCTTGCATTCTAAGGCAGGCACTTAACCCTATTCTTCTGGGTTCGCTGTGAGTTCTTAAATGAAGCTAAGTAACAAGAACTCATGAAAGGTATTATAAGGAGATTTCAGTAGCATTGAATTGTTGAGTTTTGGCATGTTCTTGATTTTGGAATTTCCCCAATGTAAACTTTTAAGTCATTTTCTATTTGTGGAATTTTGTCACAGCTCACGTTTGGCATCTCTAACTGGTACTTTCCTTACTTGAAACATTTGGTAAGATATAACTAAAGAAAATAAACACTTTACTAGAGTTACTATAATGTGCTTGTAATTAAAGGCCAGGTTTTAAAAATAGTGTGTATTAAAACTTAAGTTTCCTAAAGTAGCATTTCCAAGATAACAGAGAATCATTTGTAGAGTGTTGACTGATATACTGATTGGCTCTAATTCTTTTTTTCTTAATGCAGACTAATTCTATATACTTCTAGGCCAAATTTGCTTGCTTTGCTTAATTGTCAGTTATATAAATGGAAAATAATATGTTACTAATTTCAATTTATTTTACTTTAATATAGTCAAAACTAATGCAGTGGGGGAAAGAGAGAAGGTCAAGATTCTGTTCTGAGAACTTTTTATTTTTTGTTACTCATATTTTGCTATAATTGCTGACATTTAATGGATAGTCCAAATAAATTAGAAATTAGACATACAGTCAACATTACTTCTAGTAAAAAAAACTGTGAAGTCCAGTGTAATTACAGAACATTCTAAAAGACTTAGTTGTATGGTTAATTTTTGTATTTCTATGAAGAAATACCATATATAACAAGCACAGTTGTAAATAGGCTCAAGTTGATTCTGTTTGAGTCAAAACTATTTTTTAAAATCTAATTGCTCAGTTTTGAATTACCCTTCTCAAAGACTAATCAGCTCCTATTACTTTAAACAAATCTGCTTTTCCTAAAACTATTAGGGAATCCAGTAGCTTGGTATTGTTTGGTTTTCTCAGATGTAATATAAATGCCATTTTTCTGTTCAAGATGATCCTTATAATTGTTTAAGGGGATTGGTGGTCCATAGATCTGATATCAATCAAATAAGCTCAAAATTAGTATGGTAGGAATACATTTTACAAAAGCCTTTATCCTATGTGGCCTGGAAACTGCTTTCTCTTTGAAAGGTAGTTATATTAGAAGTTAGAGTCTCTCTGCTTGGTTGATTTAAGTTCTCTAAGATTCTGGGAACATAGCTGAAATAAAACAGAAGCAGATAATACCTCTTACTGTGCAATATGAGTAAACTTGATGTTATTCAAATTCTACACCCTATCATCAAGTTCTTGAAGCATAAGAGGCAAATTAAAGCAATTTTTATTTATTCAATATTTATGTCATTATTGTGATTTCTCATACTGTTAATAAATTTAGTGGTAGGGCACTTACCTGGACCAATCCTTAGAATTACAAAAAAAATGCATAAAATTAAAAGATGATTTTGCAGACTTTTAAGGTAGTAGTGGAAAATGGGCATGAGGATTATGTTAGTGGTGTTGATTCCACATTTTTTTCAATGTCTTGCTTTTCTTTAAATTGGCACTAATGGCATTGACATGCTTTGAAGGGTTGACAAGAAGAACAACTAACTATTGTTGTTAAAATACTTTGAAAACATGAGGTACCATTCATGGTAATGTTAAGTAATAATTTCCTAATGCTGTAAAAAGAAGTAGAAAACAGTTGCTTAAGTTCTGGTGTTTTTACCTGTTGCTATCTTTGATTTGTGCTATTAATTTGTGCTATAATTTATTATAGTAAATTATATTATAATAAAAGTTATTCCAGTAAATTTTGTGCTACATTTATTATAGTAAATGTTTTTGCCTGCATAGGGTTTTGTTTCCAAAGAAATTTTATTCATTTCTCACTGAGCAGTAGTTTGGATTTCATATCAGAAGACATCTTGTTCAATGTCACCCAACTAAATTGACCTTTGTTTATCTGGTACTGTCCCTCATAATTCCTGACCTCTCTCAGACCTCTTTTTCATGGTCTCCTTGAAGCACTGCACTTTGTGAAAGATTTAGAATCCTCCAATTCGTCTTCTGTTTCCCTAACCACCATTTTCAAAAAGTCAAATACTCAAAAAAAAAATCATTGAGTAAACAGATTTTAAAAAATTTAAGATCTCAAATCTTATTGAGTATTAGGCTGGTTAGAAAATAAAATCAAAACGAAAAGAAAAGAAAAACTCATTTCTATTTCTATATTTAAATTAGCATATGCCCAGTTTTATGCTGCTACTGTGTAGTTTCTTCATTACTTGGTGGCAAAGAGAATTGACAGAATATCTTTGCCCCAAAAGGAATTTGATGAAATTTCTTCTAATGGCCTCCAACACTTTTCAGTATTATAATCTCCTGTGATTGACAATTATTTTCACTAAAAAACAAAAACAAAAACAAAACAAAACACCCAGATGATATCAGAAACTGAATAATTCATTTAAGGGATAAATTGGGCAGTTCAGAGAAGCTATGGTGAAGCAACAAGTCAAGTGGGTGCAGTGGTAAAAGACTCTGTAAAGCAGGTAGGGAACTTGCCTAGCATGCTGCAACTAGTGTTCCATCTATAGTATCCCTTATGACCTCCTGAGCCTCCCAGGGTAATGATACCTGAGCATAGAGACAGCAAGCATTAAGCAAGCCAGGTATGGACCCCAAAACAGAAACAAACAATACAAGTGATTGCAGAAGCACCTCCTCTGGACACCAGATGTTCCAGCTTTCACATTCATCTCCCAGATAAGTGTTTCTCCAGCTGCTGTCCCCATAACTATTGCCACTGCTGCTTCTAAAAACCAGACAATCTTGCTCCTCCAGCAACACCCACCTCTACATTACATTTAGACAACTTTTTTCCTTTTAATTCTGTGGTTACATCTGCTCATGGAGGTGCTCTGTTTGTTTTAGAAGCATAGCATTAAGAAACAGATGACCTGTTAGCACAAACAATCCCTCTGTTTTACAATTCAAATGATTTGTATTCATCTCACTATATGAACATCACTCTTTTTTTTTTTTTAGAAATATATTATTTTTGAGATGCATTAAGGGTTCTGAATATCTTCCCATGTCATTGCCCCTACTCTAGGACCACTCCCTGAGCAAGGAAACCCCCAATGCCAAGCTCTTAAATGAAAAACTGTGTGGATGCATATGAGTTTCCACAACTATTCTGTTCCCTCAACCCCACCAACTCTAAGGGTTTTTGCTTTGAATATCATGACTCAAATATCCTCATAATAATCCTCTATGCTAAGGGATTATTAACCATTCACCTGCCTGACCACTGAAATAGCATTTTAAGGGCACAGAAATTGTTAGATTAACAGATTATAAGGAGTAACAGCTTGCTGAAAAATAATAAAACAGATCAGACAAGAAATCTGAAGCTCATACCACAGCACCCACAAATCTTTAACAACAGTGAGTTACAAAGGCATTCACCTGCTCTGGCAAATAGGGACTCTAGTCTCAGAAAATCACTGAGCTCAAAAAAAGCCTCAATCCTGATTGATGAGGAACTTAAATAAATGCTTCATTCAATGGCCATGGAAATAAAGCAATCACTGGAAGAAAAAAAAAAAACAACAACCAACCAACTCAAAGATAAACTTATCCAGGGTATCAAAGAGTCCATACAAATTAAATCATTAAAAAATACAATAGCAAGCCACAGCAACAGAAGTCTATAGCAGAGAACTATATCAGTAATATTGAAGACAAAATACTAGCCCTCACTAATAATAAAGAGACAAAAGAAACGATTTGTTAATGAAGGGAAGAAAATATAATACATGTTGTAGATAATAATATACCAAGAGAAATAATCTTTGAATCATAGACATACCAGAAGGAGAGAAAAAAGCGGAAGGGAATAATGGCTTGTAGAAGAAATAATAACCAAAAATTTTTGATCTCTGGAGAGAGGCACCTGCTCAGTTTCAAGAGACTCAAAGAGTACTAAATAGAAAATTAACTAAAACAGAATATAATAACTAAAATCATAAAATCAAAAGACAAAGACATATTACTTAGAGCAGGAAGAAATAAGAGAACCCTCAGATACAGTAGAGACAAAAGAATCACAGCAGATTTTTTTTACAAGTTAGAAAAGAGTGTAATGACATATTCAAAGTATTGAATGAAAAAGTGAAAACAACAACAACAACAACAACAACAACAAACTTCCAGCCTAAGCAATAGTGCAGTGATAGGGCATTTGCTTTGCATGCAGATGACCCAGGACAGACCTGGGTTCTATCCTCGGTGTCTCATATGGTCCCCCAAGCCAGGAGTGATTTCTGAGCACATATCCAGGAGTAACCCATTAGCATCACAGGTGTGGCCCCAAAACATAAACAAACAAACAAAAAAAACTTCCAGCCTAGAATCCACTCCCTATAAAGCTATCATTTATCCTCAAAGGTAGGATAAGAACCTTTTCAGACAATCAATATCTAGCAGTACTTGCAGCAACACAAACTGATCCTACAAGAAAGACCACCTTTAGAAAACAAATAAACTCTTGCAAAAACAACTTGTACACACACACACACACACACACACACACACACACACACACACACACAGTAGCAACATAGCCCTTTAGATCATTAATCTCTATCAATATCAATGGACTAAGCTCTTCTATAAAAAGGCATAGAGTAGCTAAATAGATCAGGAAGGGAAATACAACCATCTGCTGCCTACAGGAAATGCATCTAAACTCAAGATAAATACAGATTCAGAGTGATAGTATGGAAAACTTCATACAAGCCAATAGAAGAATCCCTTTTACTCCCCAAAAAGCTGGGAAAGCCATACTTATATCAGGCCAAATAACATTCAATATAAAGAAAGTAATTAAAGAGAGTGATAGACACTGCTTATTAGTTATTGAAACAATAGAAAAAGAAATGCTAGCTCAAAAAAGCAAGTCAAACAAACAAACTGAAAAATACTGCCATCAACATTTATGCATGAATGTTCATAAAGCTTCTCCTCATAAACCTAGAGAAATGCACTGATGGAAACATAATAGTAGTGGGCAAACTTCAATACCCCTCTTTTACCACCAGACACAACAACCAGATGAAATATCAGTAAAGAAATCAGAGCCCAAAATAGTGATCTAAAGGAGCTAGAACTGTTAGATATATATACAGGGCTCTTTATCCCTCAAAACAAGAATATGAATGTGTCCATGGGATATTCTCCAAGATGAATCATATATTAGGGTATAACTCAAACATACATAAATTTAAAATATAGAAATTGTACAAAAGTACAAAAACTACAAAAGTAGTTTCATAATGCTATGAAAGTAGAAATTAATCACAGAAAAAAGATAATTTGGAAATTGAAGAAAATGCTGCTAAAAAGCAACTAGATCAAAGAGATAATCAAGGAAGAAATAAAAATATCTTTGAAATGAATGACAATGATGATACAAATTATCATGATCTATGGGATACAGTGAATGTTGTACTACAGGGAAAATTCATAGCCACATCCATTCATGATAAAAAAAAAAACAAAAAACTTCAACAGAGTAGGGGTGAAAATAAACCCTCTCAAGATAGCAAAGGCCATCTACCACAAACCCAGAGCCTGTATTACTTTTAAGGGTGAAAAACTGAAATTATTCCCTCTGAGATCAGGTATAAGGCAAGATTGTCCATTGTTTGCAATTTTATAGAAGTCCTGGCTATAGTAATCAGGCAAGATAAATAAATAAAAGGAATACAAATGAAAATGAAGTCAAATTATTACTATATGTCAATGACATAAAAATACATAGCAGGCCTAAACAATTCACAAAGAGGTTTCTGGATACAATAAATCAATATAGCAGAGTATCCAGCTATAAAGTCAATATGATAAAAATGATCACATTCATGTATATAAAGAATGAATTACAGGAGAAAAAGAGAAATGAGTCTATGCAATTTAAAATAGTATTTAAAAACATCAAGTATCTAAGAATTAACTTAACAAAAAATGTGAGAGATCTAAACCATGATAACTTTAAGTCACTTAAGAAAAAGATAGAATGAGGACAGGAGAGATAGCACAGCAGTAGGGCATTTGCCTTGCAAGCAGCTAATCCAGGATAGACGATGGTTTGAATCCCAGCATCCCATATGGTCCCCCCGTGCCTGCCAGGAGCGATTTCTGAGAACCAGGAGTAACCTCTGAGTGCCATCTGGTGTGACCCAAAAACCAAAAACCAAAAATAAAAAAAAAATAATAAAAAGAAGAAAAGTAAAAGATAAAAGACCTTAGGAAGTGGAAAATATTTCATGTTTATGAATCATAGAATAAACATTGTTAAAATCACTATCCTAAATTATTATATACATTCAATGCAAACTCCATCTAAATTCAGACATTCATTCTTTAAGGAGCTAGAAAAATCAATAATAAAGTTTTATGGACTAAGAAGAGACCATGAATAGCCAAAGTCATACTGAAAAATGAGAAATTGGGAGGTATCTCATTACCTAGTTTGGAACTGTAATACAAATCTATATGTATAACACTGGAATGAAGATAGGCTCTCTGGTGAATGGGTCAGAACTGACTGCCCAAGGACAAAACCCCATACTTACAAACTTTCTTTTTTTTTGGTTTTTGGGCCACACCTGGTGATGCTCAGGGGTTACTCCTACTTATGCAGTCAGAAATTGCTCCGGGCTGGGGGACCATAAGGACCACTGGGGATCAAATCGAGGTCCATTCTGGGTCAGCCGTGTGC
Organism: Suncus etruscus; assembly: GCF_024139225.1. NCBI lineage: Eukaryota > Metazoa > Chordata > Mammalia > Eulipotyphla > Soricidae > Suncus > Suncus etruscus. The sequence goes on from NC_064849.1 coordinate 95,739,043, forward strand.
AAGGCAAATGCCCTACAGCTGTGCTATTGCTCAGGCCCCTGAAATTTAATTTTGTTTTGTTTTGTTTTGTTTTGGGGCCATACTCAATGATGCTTAGGGGTTACTCCTGGCTATGTGCTTAGAAATCGCTCCAGGCTTGGGGGACCATATTGGACGCCCGGGATCGAACGGCAGTCCATCCTAGGTTACTGCATGCGAGGCAAACGCCTTACTGCTTGTGCCACTGCTCCAGCCCCTGAACATTTAATTTTTTTTGTGTGTGTTTTTTTGGGTCACACCTGGCAGTGCTCAGGGGTTATTCCTGGCTCCGTGCTCAGAAATTGCTCCTGGCAGGCACGGGGGACCATATGGGACGCCGGGATTCGAACCGATGACCTTCTGCATGAAAGGCAAACGCCTTACCTCCATGCTATCTCTCCGGCCCCTGAACATTTAATTTTTGATAAAGGAGTTGAGAACGTAAAATGGAGTAAAGATAGCCTCTTCAGCAAATGGTGCTGGGAAAACTAAATAACTACAGGTAAAAATTAAGCTATATACATATCAAACGTCTATTCAAAGTGGATCAAAAGCCTTGAGATTTGACCAGAAACTATAAAGTATTCATAGGAAAATATAGGCAGAATGTTTCAAGGCCTAGACTCTCAAAAGCGTTTTGAATGATTAATACTACTAGTAAAGACAACAAAATTAAAAAGTAATGGGACTACATCAAATTAAAGAGTTTTTGAATGGCAAAAGAAAATGGGCTAAAACTAAAATACAGCTAATCAAATGGGGGAAATGCAAATTCAACACTTAGACTAAGGGTTGATACCTCACAAAAATCAATAACAACAGCAACAACAACAAGATTCAAAACTCTATCAAAAAATTGGGAGAGGGAGCTGGAGAGATAGCACAGCAGTAATGTGTTTGTAATGTGCAAGCAGTCGATGCAGGACCAGGATGGTGGTTTGATTCCGGCATCCCGTATGGTCCCCTGAGCCTGCGAGGAGCAATTTCTGAGTGCAGAGCCAGGAGTAACCCCTCAGTGTGCTGAGTGTGACCCCAAAAAACCAAAACAAAGCAAAATAGGGAGAGGAAATAACACACTCTTCAGAAGAAGACAGGAGGATGGCCAATAGGCACATGAACAAATGTTGAGCATCATTATCATTATCATTAGGGAAATTCAAATCAAGATGACAATGATATCATCACACCAGTAAGAATGACTTATATCAAAAAATCATAGGGACAATTTGTGTTGGTAGAGATGTGGATGTAGTCACTGCTGGTGAGAATATTGTCTGGTTCAATCCTTATGGAAAACAGTGTGGAGAGTACCCCGTAAACTTATAATTGAGTTCCCATACAACCCAGCAATTCTATTTTTAGGTATCTTCCCACAGGACTTAAAAACATTCATTCAAAAGGATATATGCACATAATCATTCATTGTTGCGTTTAGCTAATATAAAATCAACCTTGGTATTCATTGACAGATGAATGTATTTCGAAGATATGTTATATCTATCTCTCTCTATATGCTACTTATCGCATATATAGATATATATAACATATATACACATAGTGGAATACCAGCAGCTGCAAAGACTGATGAATCATTCACTTTACTGTAACTTGGTTAGAACTGGAAGATACCATGTTGAGTGAAGTGAGTCAGAAAAAGAAAGATAAGGGCCCGGAGAGATAGCACAGTCGCGTTTGCCTTGCAAGCAGCCAATCCAGGACCAAAGGGGTTGGTTCGAATCCCGGTGTCCCATATAGTCCCCTGTGCCTGCCAGGAGCTAAGCTATTTCTGAGCAGACAGCCAGGAGTAACCCCTGAGCCGGGTGTGGCCCAAAACCAAAAGAAAAAGAAAGATAAACCTGTGGTATATAAAATAACTGAATGAGGAAATATACTGCAGTAAAGGGAGGAGGCATAGACCATCTTTGACCCCAGATCTTAAGGAAGAGAAGGAAAGAAATCAACAGTGGGGGAAAGAAGATGAGAAAGAGCAGTAATGGGGGTTTAAGGGTCTGGGCTTCAGTTATGCTAGTGATGTGAGGGAGTGGTATAACTATATATTCAAAGCACAGACTTAACGACACTAACAACATGAGATCTAAGCTGCAACCACAGAACTTTGTAAGTGCCTGTTAAGGTAGCAGGCAGGGAGTGGAGGAGGGAGGATGATGGAATATAGAAGCACTGGTAGAGAGAAGTTGACATTGGATTGATATTGAAATATTATATGCCTAAAATTTAGATGTTAACCTTGGTTCTTCAATGAAATAAAAATTACTTTAAAAATAGGAAAAATAGGGGCCAGAGCTATAATATAGTGGGTATGAACTTGCATACAGGCCTTGTATCTGGCCAACCTGAGTTCAATCCTTGGAAGCTCATATGGTGCCTTTAGCCTTCCAGGAGTGATTCCTGAGCACAGAGCCAGGAGTAGTCCCTGAGCACCACTGGATGTGGCCTAAAACAAAAACAAAAGAAGAAAAAAATAGAAAAAAGAAATAATTTTTTCTTTTCTCTCTCTTTCTCACTCTCATTTTTAAACCATACCTGGATCACTCCCAGTAGGGCTTGGGGAGTTACTCCCAGTGAAGTTCGAGGACCAGAAGTGATGCTGGGAATCAAATGAATGTAATCAAATGAACTGCAAGTAAGGCAAGTGTTCTCCCTACCTATTGTACTATCTTTCTGGCCCCCGAAATAAATACATAAAATCTACTTATTTTACATACTGCAAAATGTTTTCCCAATTTTAAATCATGTGCTTTAAAGTCAGAGAGAATTCAGCTCACAAATGAGCCACAGAACGACCTAGAAACCCAGGAGGATTCTTCCTACTTCTGTGGTAGGAAATGGCTCTGTCTCAAAGTGGAGCTGGCATGGAGAGGCCCAGTCTTCAAACACTGATCAAAGAGCTGTAGGTTCTGAGTGGCCAAAAAGAATAAAACACCATGACAACAGTGGGAACTGTTTGTAAATAAGTTCATTTGATTCCTTATACTATTTTCTAGAACATTTATATATTAAGATGGCATTTCCTTTGATCTTATCTGCTTATAAAAACAAATTCTACTAAAATCCCAGCATATGAATAAAAAAAATCCCATTATTAACTTAATGCTCTTTAACAAGATAATTTTCCTACTCATCTTCAAGAAAATGCTTCCTTTAAAACACAGCATTTACATAGTCTTCAAGGCATATTTGGAAAGTTTGCATCAGACACACCAGTGGGATGGGAACATCTTCATCATTCCCCATTGTCCCTTGTGTTTGCTCTTTTTTCCTTTGGTTTGTGTCAGCAAAAGATAGCAATTGATGCCCCTGTTGGGCCAAAAATTTAACCAGCTCCAGATTAGGTGATTGCATCACTATAGTTCTAACTGTCATTGGCTTTTTCTCTAAATCTAATTACTGATTTTAGGGTTCTCAACATTGCTGACGATGAAAGACTTTTATCCTCTTTGTTTCACTATTTTTTTTTTCCTGGATACTGCCTGATTCTACCATGACAATAATTTGGTAACTTTTGCAACTGCAACCCAATAATGCTATTTGTAAATTTTGCCCAAAACATTCCCTGAGGAATGTCTTCAAATATGTTTCCTGAGTTCTCATCTGACTGGGATTTTGAATCTTTCAATGACAGGATTTTAAAAATAAGGGGTACCAAACAAAATAGTCGTATGAACTGAGAAATGGGTTGCTCATTTCTAGGTGGATATTTGTTACTCGGTTCTCTTGGAGGATTTAAAAGCAAGTTAAAAATTTATTTTTTTAAATTTAATATAACAGAGAAAGCTAAGAGAAGCTTAGCTTTCAGAATATAAAAATGGAGGTATTAACTGTTTCCCAGTTTGTTTCATTGTTCATCTGCAGGTGACAATTCATCATTACCTAATAATATCTGTTGCAGAGTCTATCCAGACAGGTCTGCTGAATTCTCATCAGGAAATGAAGGTAATTTGTAGAACTGAAAAGCCCAATACTGGAGTATAAAATTAAAGAAGTTGTGCCTTAACTAGACCAGACAGCAGAACTATCCTTTCCCTTCTGTTTCTCAAGGAGATCCCATAACTTTTAGCTTTATATTTTAAAAGAAAAAGAGAATAATCCTTTTCTAAGCTGTTTAATCCTTTTCAAAACTTCAATTCCTAGTCTACTTTAACACTTAATCTTTCCTTTTCTTTGAACCGAAAGAGATGACTTCCTGAGAGTTGAGTGCTCCATGCTCCACTGTCTGCTCCTTATCTTCTGTCACCCTTCCCTTCTATCTCTGCTGGTGTTGGCAATGGGCAAAAGAGCCAAATAGAATTTCGTGAAGGGAGATATAACTGTTACTCTTGGTTGGAAGTTAAAGGCCCCTGTTTCCTAGTGTCCAGAGGAGATTTTTCTTGATCAGAGATGGCAGAACATTCTACCTTTTGGTAGACCTTATAGACTTTTCTGTTCATTACATGACTTGGAACCACTTCTGGCAATATGGTTATCTATCTCAGGTAGGAGAAGCTCTTACATGGCGAAGGGAGGAATAAGCCACAGAATTCATTAGTGAAGAATTTTTACCAGGTCTTTACATTCTCCCCTGGCTACAGGTAATATGAACTGGGGGAGAGGAGCAAAATGGGGTGGAGACTAAGATGATGTGTTTGCTGAAGAATTTTAACCACTGCATAGGAGCTATGCAGGAGTTGTATTCAACTACCTTCAGTATTTGGGGAGATTAGTTTATTTGAAAGATGATTCCATGAGGCAGAAGGGATAAATGAAGTAAGGAGAGGAGAACTGAGAAAAAATTGGATCAAGGAGAGCCTGGTCCCTCCAGTTGTTCACTGGGAGACTGTAGAATATTCACAATTATCTATAATTATTCTATTATAATACCAAAAGGAAAGAAGGCAGGCACTTTCTCTCTTAATTATCATTTTTCAGTGGCTTATAGTGTGAGTGTTAATTCTCAGGTATTTCTCACTTCCTCTCCTTGAGAAAAGAAGTAACCATGGAAGTTACTGAGGACCTGCATGATTGCTACAGACAACAGGCAAGATGGCAGTCTCCTCCATCAAGGTGTTTTCTTTTTCTGGCTCCTCAGTCAGCCTGGCACACTGTTTAACACAGGTTCTTGGTGTCAAACTCTCATGTCTGAATCCTGGCTTTGTTGTCTATTAGCTGTGCATGTTTTGGAACCCCAGATATTTCAGTTCCATGGGATCTATAATGAGAGGAATAATAGTACCTTTCTTCTAGAGCTGGTGAAAGGACAAAATGAGGCAAAAGCTAGGAGAGTGCCTGGCATAGAGTAAGTGTTCTATAAATACAGTCATTGTTATTATAGTGGATGAGAAAGCATAGACTAGTTGTTTTTTCCTTTTAGAAACTTTTATTTTAGAAATAGCAACTGATAGTCTATGTTGGGTTCTCAGCTTTTTTTTGTCCTGCCTTGCTACGGTTCACTTGTATAAATAACTTCTCATTAGAGCTCTTCTCACTTTGATACTGGATGCAAAGCCACCCACTTCTCAACCTCCCCAGCCTGTCCCCTCTCTCGCAAGTATCATTGTTTACCTCCCACTGCACTGTCTCAGCAGCACTAAATGAAATCATTTAGACAAGTGTAAAACATAAAGAATATTATAGGGTTTTTATTGTTAAAAGCTGTAGGAAATGGACATGTATAGGTATCAGTCTATCACTGGAAATCACTGATGTACTTTGAAAAAATCTCTGTGGATTCAAATAACAGCTATTTTCATTTCGGTTCAACCAAAAATTTATGTGAGCACTTGATGTTTGTTAGACTTTGTCCAGGCACTTGGGTCAAAACACAAACACAAAATGGGGGAGGAAAAGACTCTTCATTCTTTTATTGACAATAGACAACACATGGTGGGGAAAATAAGTTAATATGAAAATGATAGCGGGGGCCAGAGTGATAGCACAGCAGTAGGGCATTTGCCTTGCATGCATGAGGATGGTGATTCAAATCCCGGAATCCCATATGGTCCCCTTAGCCTGCCAGGGGCAATTTCTGAGCATAGAGCCAGGAGTAACCCCTGAATGCTACCAGGTGCAACCCCAAAACCAAAAAAAAAAAAAAAAAGAAAATGATAATGACTCTTTCAATAATGAAGAGATGTGAATCTCCTCTGCACACAGCTTCCCACTAGTACACACTGTGTCTGACTCACGTGGTTAAATGCCCAGTCAAGGAAATTTGAGTACTTGACAGAATAATCAAAACTACTATGGGTCATTCAGTGAAGCCTCATTTTGAAAATGTTTAACTTAGAGATCAATAACTCATAATATCAAATCAGTGCTGGGAAAAGTTACAGTCTTTGATCTATGGGTTCTGTGGCCTGGCAGGCAGACCTTAGAGGACACGTAGGTGTGCTGAGTATGTGGAGTTTCTCTGACAGGGAGCATAAGGCAGCAGCCCTCCTCTGGGCTCCTCGAATCTATCACATTCAAATGGGAGCTACACGTCTGTGATGAATATGTTTAAATGACACATGTCTATGATGAATTCATGTTTGAAATGACATACTAGAGGAATGAGTGGCTATTGCTGACACTACTTTCTTCTAGAGCAGATATAAGATAATTTGGTCAGAAATGCAAAATTCTTTTTTTTCCCCCAGGAGGCTATATTGAAATAGGATCAAGCCATTGACATAATATATATTGTATATCTACTATATACTGTGTTAGGAAAGTCTCTCTGTTGCTTCCTCTATGTATGTAAACCACACATATACAGGTATATGCTTACATATGTAAGTAAGTGTATGTAAAGAATGCCTAGTGTTGCTACTTAGCTTATAGGCTAAACACATCCTACTGTTTAGATGATTATGAGGATTATTCTATTTTGTGTAACTTCTTGAATTCTTTTTTTTGGGGGGTGGGGTTGGGTCACACCCGGCGGCGCTCAGGGGTTAATCTTGGCTCTGAGCTCAGAAATCACTCGGGGGACCATATGGGATGCCAGGAATCGAACCACCATCCTTCCAGGTCCTGGCTCGACTGCTTGCAAGGCAAACGCCTTCCCGCTGTGCTATCTCTCCGACCCCATCTTCTTGAATTCTTAGTCTTAGTTATTTTTCTCTTACTTAAGTTTTGACTCCTCCTCTACTTTGAAGTTTTTCTGGGTTGGAAAGTATTCAAACTCACCTGCCCACCACTCATGACCAGCTGGCCGGCAATTGGCAGAGGGCATACAAAGGGTGGTGACAGAAGGTGGGCTGCGGGCTGGCTCACATTTTCCAAAAGCCACATCTTTCTTACCAGTTGTGAGCAAAAGGCATCCATCCACAGGACCAGACAGAGATGGGAGAGGAAAGGTGCGTGGGGCGGCCGGTGCTTCCTAAACGTTCACGGAGGATCTTGGACTTAGACTGAACCAAACCCACAGGCCTGTGACAGGGCCTCAGATTGCTCAAACCTGCTTGCTCCCTTAGGGGGGCCAGGTCGAGGCATCCCATCAGCCGGAGAGAGAAGCGGGTGTGAAAGGGTCGCAGCAGAGACCAGACCCCTCAAAAGGTCGAGGAGTCCCCGCACCACCCCGCAGCGTCCCGCCTGGAAGTGCAGTGTGCAGGAGCTGCCGGAGCTTAGCCCGAACCTCTGAGCCCGAGAGCGCCTGCTGGCCGCGACTCCCGCGGGCCCTTCCCGGCCGCGCCCGCCGCGAGCCGGCCGACCGGTTCTACCTGTCTCTCTCCGGAGGAGGCTCCCGACCCGAAGCAGACGTAGCGGCAGGTGGGCGTCCTCCCTCCCAGCGGCCTCCCTTCCTCCCTCCCTCCCGCCCGCCCGCCTCTCTGCTCCGGACACTCCCCGAAGCCGCCCCAAAGCCCCAGAGCACCGCGGCGGGGCTGCTGCTGGCTGGCAGGGACGCGCCGTGTCCTGCGGGCGGGAGCGAAACTGGTCCCACCCCAAACACAAACACCGGCCCGGGACTTCTTGGAAGGTTCACCACCGACGATCGACGGGTGCGGAACCCCCAACAGCAAACGTGGAAGGCAGAAGGAAAGAAAGCCAAGCTGGGGCTGGGGAGGAGCAGCTCGTGCTTCCCGGCCTCTGCCAGTGTTAGTGAGCTGGCATCGTGGGCGTTTGTCGCTGTGTTCACGACGGTTCCTCTCCGGTGGTGCGATGTCCAGGGAGCAAAACTTCTGCCGTGCTCCCTGGCTGCTTGGATTCCCAGGACGCCTCTCTTGGGCATTGCTCGGCCGCCAGCAGGGCGCGCCCGCTGTGCCCAGCTCCGCTCTCCCAGGCCCGCGTGCAGCTGGGACTGGGCGTCCGCTGGGCTCTGGAGCTGCGGCCGCGTGCCAGGACCCTGAGCCAGACGGGCCAAGTGCAAACTCGACGGCTTCTCCTGAGGGCACGACAGGAGGGCTCACCTTTCCGCTTCTCCGCGGGTCATGCGGCCAGGCCTTCCTCGGAGCACGCCCGGGGCGCAGGACCGACAGCTTCAGCCGGCTTCAGTTTGGGCGGAGCGGGAAGAAGAAGGTGGGCGTGGGTGGTTGGGAGGGAATGGGGACAAAAGTGAGAGAGCGCAGGAGGGTGGAAAGTACACGTCCTGCCAGACGAAATGTCCTGGCTCCAGACCCTGCCGCTGACCGCCTCCCTTTGACCTTGATGAGACCATGGGCAGGCCCGGACCTCTGGGTTTTCACAAGGTCTTGAGCACTCGAGAGTACTTGGCACTGACTGTATAGGACAGCACTCTGCTGGTCTGGGAATCCTCACAACTACGTAGAAGGCTGGACTTTTGGACAGGGGATCTGATGGGTGGGAGGTGTCACTAACAGCCTGTGGGCGAGGAAGATCTATCTAGGGATCACTGCAAGTCAGCCAAGCAGACACTCTAGCCTTGTGACTGAACCAAAAACCAAAACAAGTCGCCATTTTGCAGGTGGAAACAGCTGAGCCCTAGAGATCTGACTGCATCAAGTTCACACACATCTGAATGATTGAAAACCAGGTGATCTGGCCCCAAAGTCCTTAATCTCCACTAATCTGGAGCTAAACTGAATCTTAAATGCTGATGTATATTAGTATTAAAGTACCTGAACAATAGTGGAAACTAGAGAAGAGAAAGTTAGTATTTTTTTCACCATGACTCTAGGCATATAAACTGCATCTGATCCTAGCTAATGTAATGGCCTCACTATTGATTCACAAGGGAAGCGTCAGAAGGTATGGGGGTCTACGTGGGTATTGGAAATCAATCCATCAAAGGCAGCTGAGTCGGGAAGGGGTCTAGGTAGTGTTAGGGCTACAACCACCCCAGGGCTGCCCTCTTGCTAGGTGTATCCACAGCTAACTACATGGTTCAAGATCCTGAAAACCATTGAGGTCAAGCTACAGGGTGAGCATGGTGGCTCGGTTAATAGGGCCATATGTCTGTGAGAGCAAATCCTACTTAGCCTCCAGCTACATGTCACTCGCTTAACATAGTACCAAAAATACCAACGGTTTGGTTTGCCAACCATTTTGAAAAATACATCTTTCCACAGTGCTATTTGGGACCCCTAAGTGTAAAATGCTTGGAATTGACTCAAAAATTACACTCAGAAATCCACGGTGTGCACTTGAAACTGCCATTTATGTCCACTTATGGGCTGGCACAGCTGCCTGAGATAATATATGGGAAGTGATTCTGAATAAAAGCACGAGGTAATGATATTTTAAAAGGATCCCATGCATGTTTTGATTGTAATAGCAATTTTCTAGGGAGAATTCTGTCACTAGCATGTGGCTTTCCCCCTACGTTTCACGACCTTCTCCAGAAGGCCTTATTCAGAACCATTCTTGCACAGGACGAGAAAGGGCCAGGCCAGGGAACCAGAGAAGCAGGGAGGGGTGATTTCTGCCTATAAGGAGTTTACCAGAGATGCAGAGAGACCAGTATTCACGTTCTAGAGAAAGGAGCCTATTTCATTCTCACCAAAGCATAACTCATTCATCAAGACAATTTAGGACTTGCTAGCAAGTTACACAATCTGAACTGGTTTCCTATTACTGCTGTAACAAATGACCACTAAGTTGGTCTCTTAAAAGGGTAAATTATCCTCCTACAATTCTGTAGGTGGGAAATCTGACCAGTCTGCATAGGTGAAAGTGTCAGTACGCTTCCGCCCCCCCCCTTTCTGGATGTGTTAGGGGAGAATCCATTTCCTTGCTTTCTAACTTTCAGAAGTTGTCAAATATTTCTATCTTAATAGCCCCTTCTTCATCTTTAAAGCCATTAATGATAGACCTACTTCTAACATTGCATCATACCTGACTATTCTCTCTTCTCCATCTCCCATTTTCTTTTTAAGGACACTTGTGATTGCATTGGGATCGTCCAGGCTAATTGTCCTGCCCTCAAATGCTCAGATTAGCAATTTAACTCCATTTTTTTTTAACATTAAATTCCCCTTGGCTATGGAGAGTGACATATTTATGGGTTCTGAGGATGCAGGGGTAGATATCTTTGGGGTCAATATTTGGCGAGCCACACACTAGTTACTTTGGTGGCAAACATAGTCTTAATGAATCTGTAAATATACGATCAAGTATATACAGTCTATGAAAGATTTTCACTAGCAGAGACTTCAGAGTCACACTGTCCTGTGCTTGATACCTTCTCTAACTCATACTCTATACTACAAAATTTACATAATTTTCTAACCTTCAATTTCTGCATTCATAAAATGGGGATGGTAATAGTGTCCACATTGTTAAATTGTTTGAATTAAACGAGATAATGCTAGAAAACAGCAACATGCCTTACATGTGGTAAACATTCAATGATTTGGTTATTATTACTAATAGTAGTAATGGTCATGGAATTACCAAAAACTATCTGTCCTTCAGAGTTTGGTAAGATATGCACAAGATAGTAAGTAGGATTTTTTTATTTATTTTATAGAAATGGTAGGTTAGTATAGCTGTGGGCACTTATTCATTAATTACTAAGTTGTTCCAGAATGTTTAAAGGAGGGGTTGACCTCTAAGGGGCTAGACCATGGAAGACCTTGAATGCTAGGTGTTATGTAGTTAACCTAGTTTGTGTGTGTGTGTGTGTGTGTGTGTGTGTGTGTGTGTGTGTGTGTGTGTGTGACAGTGGGAACCAAGGAAAGTTTTAAAGCAGAGGCAGGCTCATGGTGAAAGCAGCATTTAGAAAATTTGGTCCAGGGCCGGAGCGATGGCACATCTGCCTTGCCGGCACTAGACTCGGACAGACCATGGTTCTATCCCCTGGCATCCCATATGGTCCCCCAAGCCAAGAGTGATTTCTGAGTGCATAGCCAGGAGTAACCCCTGAGCATCACCAGGTGTGGCCCAAAAAAAAAAAAAAAAAGATTGGTCTAGGATAGTGTGGGAGCAAGGAATTAGAAGGCAGAGATTGTGCTGGAAGATGATTTCAGTGATGCAGGTGTTTGTAATGGTCAGAGGAGATGTGAGAGCAATAAGCCTCGGAAAAGGGATTGGGTGCAAAAGACACCTGAAAGCAGGAACAAAGGGCTTTGTTGATGCAGAGGGAAAGAATAAAATAAATTCCTGGAAGTTGGGTGCTGGCAATAATAGAAATCAGAAGCAAGTTCAATCTACGTTTTCCTGTATTTGTTTAAGATGTTGGCAGGTCATCCAGATGGCTCATGTCCAATTGGTCTTTGGAAATCTGAAGCTGGAACATGAAATGAAAGAATAGTTACAAGAAGATAATGGTATTCTGAAGTCATTCGCTGAAAAGTCAGGTGGCTGAAATTCTTTATTCCTGCTTCCAGTCTTTCCCAGTCACCCCATTTTAGGGTCTTTGTTGTCTCATCCCAGTTTTCCTCATTTTATGTATCCCCCTTTTCTTCTTAATATGGGTTGAATAGAGACTTTCCTATATTCACATATTGAAATCCTATTTTCCAACACCTCAGAATGTGACTGTGCTTGGGATGGGGTCTTTAAAGAGGGGAGTCATCTTAACTGAGGTTATTGGGGTGGTCCACTCCAGTATAAGTAGTATCCTTATAAAAAAGAGATTAGCGGGCCCAGAGAGATAGTACAGCGGTGTTTGCCTTGCAAGCAGCCGATCCAGGACCTAAGGTGGTTGGTTCGAATCCCAGTGTTCCATATGGTCCCCCGTGCCTGCCAGGAGCTATTTCTGAGCAGACAGCCAGGAGTGACCCCTGAGCACTGCCGGGTGTGCCCCCCCCCCAAAAAAAAGCCAATTCTATTTTAGGGGGTAGCCACACCCTGGGTGCACAGGAATTACTCCTGGTTTCGTGCTAAGGAGACTATATGTGGTGATGGGAATCTACCCAGGATTGACTATATGCAAATGCCTTAACCACTGTACTATCTCTCTTCTGCCTCCCAAAATAAATGCCTATTGCTTAGTTCTCCCAATCTGTGTGGTAAGTGATTACAATGGCCCTAGCACATGTATCCATTCCTGCAGCTATCAGAGACTCATAAGTTGAGTGGAGGGCTTTTTTGATACCCAGCTTCCATTTTACCAGCTTTGTCCCCAGCCCTGTGTGATTGAGGTGGTGTGATCAGCAATGGCTTCCATGCTCTATATCTCAGGAGGCATCTCTGCATGTATGGATTCTGGTTTCCAGAGCAAGACTTGTGGGAGAGGGACTTGGTCAAAGACGCCTTTCTGAGCACCTGGCTCACAGCTGCTTCAGGGCTGTTCCACCACCTGTTCCTAAGGCTGTCTCTGGCAGTGGATTCCTCCATGTGCCTCCCTCTGGAAGCTCCAAATAGAATGAAATATTTCTGTTTTCTCTTAGATAGAAAGGGATATTGTACTACAATAAAATACATTAAAAATTTTAGTAATGGTCCTGAATCTCAGTCAGACCATCTTTTTAAAACAAAAAATAATGTGTCTTGAGAGTTGCAGACCAAGTCGGCACTTAGAAGAGCTTTCAGAGAGAATGAGGCAGGAAAACCGTTTAAAAAGCACTTGTCCACGAAAGGGTGAACTAGCTTGAGTTCAGAAAGCTCCTGTTTTTTTTTTTTTTTTTTTTTTTTTTTTGGTTTTTGGGTCACACCCGGCAGTGCTCAGGGGTTATTTCTGGCTCCACGCTCAGAAATTGCTCCTGGCAGGCACAGAGGACCATATGGGGCGCCGGGATTCGAACTGATGACCTCCTGCATGAAAGGCAAACGCCTTACCTCCATGCTATCTCTCCGGCCCCTTTTTTTTTTTTTTTTTTTTATTTTTTTTTCAGAAAGCTCCTGTTAGTGCAGCTGGACAAACTCCAAGTTCTGTCTCACAGACTCTTGTGACAGAGTAATAATCAGAGCAGGACCAAGTCCGTGGTGACTTCTGTGTTCATTAAAGCTGCCCTTTTTTGATAGATTGAGGCTGTTTTAATGAGGAAGATGCTGATGAATTGTTCTCCATCTTCACAGAGGACAGAATGAAAGACAGACTTAGCCAGGGTCAGGTTAGAAATAGCCATGACTGGGCCATTTTACCTTCTGACCTTTGTGCTCTAGATTGTGCTCTAGCTCCCTCCTCTGGTCTCCTGGGGGTACTACCCTGCCTTCCCCCTAGAATGGGCTGACTTCATTGTGGGGTTATTTGTTTATGTTCCTCTGCCTACCAATAGACTACAGAATCCCAAAGGGCAGGGGTCATCTATCTTTGTTCTCCGTCTTAGCCTCTAGCTGGCACTAAAGGAGACCTCAGTGGGTGGTGATAGTCTGATTCCTTATTCTTTGAAACATTTTTTTTGGGTTTTTGGGCCACACCCGGTGACGCTCAGGGGTTACTCCTGGCTATGCGCTCAGAAGTCGCTCCTGGCTTGGGGGACCATATGGGACGCCGGGGGATCGAACCGCGGTCCGTCTCCTAGGCTAGCGCAGGTAAGGCAGGCACCTTACCTCGAGCGCCACCGCCCGGCCCCTCTTTGAAACATTTTAAGCATCGTGTGTGTGTGTGTGTGTGTGTGTGTGTGTGTGTGTGTGTGTGTGTGTGTGTGTGTGTGTGTGTGTGTGTGTATGTGTGTGTGTGTGTGTGTGTGTGTGTGTGAGTGGGAGGAAAGAGAGAAGGTAAAGACCACAAATAAATGACTCACATAGTTCTGTTACTTTGAATATAGAAGCAACATATGAATAGTGTCATTGAAAATACAGCCTATCTCGATTAAGATATAATTAAAGGCAGGAAATGCCTCTCAGTGGTAAAACACCTGCTTTGTGTATGTGAGGTGCTGGCTTGATCTCTCATACCACAAGATGAGAAAAAGGCAATTACTGATTGCTGCTCTCACCAGAGAAGACTGGAAAACAGGCATTGCCTAGAGGAGAGGGGTGGCTTTCTCAAGAGCTCTGCTTTGGCTTTAAGGCTTCTGTGGGGATCACATATTCAAAACATGCATCTACCACTAAGAAGCACCCTGAACCCTCTAATGATTTTTTAAAATATTTTAATTTTATTGAAACCGTTGTGATTTCCAAAGTCCTTCATAGTTGGGTTTCAGATATACAATGAATCAGAGCCAATCCCCGCCCCCCCAATGTCCATCTCCCTTCACCCATATTCCCCAAGTGCATCCCATATCATTATCCCTTATCTCCCAGCCTCTCAGTATAATAGGCCCGAATTAAGTTTAGATTGTTGAAGTTTGGGTCTCTTGATTTCATTGTTGTTGCCTTTGGCTTGGATATTTTTTTCTGTCATAGAGTTTTTTTTTAATCATCCCTTCCTACTTATATCATTGTTTTGTGATGACAGGGGATTGTGCACATTTTATGGTGTTTGCACATTTTTTAACTCTGGTAAGGGCCCAGGGAGTGTGTTAGGTGTCTATTGTGGGGCTTGTACACTCAGTCACAGCACTCACTGAAAGTAGTAGTGTAGGTTTACTGGGACACATGCTCTTAATGAAGGCAGCACAAGTTAGGATTGTCCTCATTTTGAGGACAGAACCCCTTTCTTTTTCTTTTTTTTTCTTTTCTTTTTTTTTTTTTTTTGGGGTTACACTCGAAGGCGCTCAGGGTTACTCCTGGCTCTGTGCTCAGAAATTGCCCTTGGCAGGCTCAGGGGACCATATGGGTTGCTGGGAATCAAAACGAGGTTCGTCAGGGTTGACCATGTGCAAGGTAAATATCGCTGTGCTATTGCTCCGACTCCAGTACCCTTTTTTGTTGTGTTCATACGATTCTTCGATTCTGTCAGAAATTGCTTACAACACTAGGCCGGCATATAACAGAGCTGCCCAGAACTGCATGAAGGGCACTGGGGATTTGATGCCCTGACTGTATACTCAGCACAGGCACTCAAAGCTCCTGCTTTCTTCCTCTGGAACTCCCCACCACCACCACCACACACAGAGATTTTAAAGGAAAGTGATAAGGAGGTGGGGGCTTGGTGGGAAGGACATGATGAGATGGGTGTGCAGCCTGCTAAATGCATATTATCTTTAGATAGTAGGGTGGCTGGAACCATGAAGGTCCTCATCAGATTGTTAGGAGAATTACCATTTGTTGACTCCCAGGGTTAGGAGTTTTATATATGCATTTTGATTTGATTCTCACAAATTTCTAGGAATAGATACTGTTTCTTTCATTTTATAGGGTACAAAAAGGGTTCCAATGAGCCAGAGCAAAAGTACAGCAGATAGCCTGCTTGCCTTGAATGCAGATAACTCGGATTTAATCCTTGCCATCCCTATGGTCCCCTGAACCCATCAGGAGTGATTCCTGAGTGCAGAGCCAGGTATAAACCCTGAACAATGCCAGGTGTGGTCCACAAATGAACAAAAGGTTCAGAGAAGTTTATTAATATACTCAACTATAATATTAAGCTTGTGCCCTATGCTAGTTTCTGGGAATATGACACTTGAAAGGACATATATTGATCATGCCCTTATGAAAATATGACAGGAAAGAGAAGTTTAAAGAAGATAAGAGATAATTAACAGATTCCTGTTGTAGTTCATTTAGGAGGATATTCACTAGGAACACATAGTACAGTGAAACATGGAGCACAAACAGATCATTACAACAGACTTGATTACACGTGCTTTGTGAGAGTAAGCACTGGGTGCCATGGGAACATACAGGAGGCAGTCAGGGAGGCTTCCTCAATGAAGTGTCATTTAGTTAGAACCTGATCCAGCTAGAAGGGTGAATAGGAGTTGGTTAGGTTTAAAAAAAAAAAAGGAGAGAAAATGTTTATAGGGAACAGAATGTAAAAAAGCTGAAGTGATAATTAACATGACACTAAAATTTGACTGGGAAATTCTGAAGAGGCAAGCAAAGGCCAGATCCCAAGGATTAGCATTAAAGTCTTGAACTTGTTCTCAAGTCAATCATGTAGAGGTAGTAATAACCTGAGCAAAGCTGGAATCAGCTCTGACTTCTGTAAGTCCTTATGATTAGAAAGAGCTACCTTTGGGTTTTCTTTGAGAGTGCGGGAGTATTTGGCAGTGCTTGGGAGCTACTTCTAGCTCTGAGGATTATTCCTAGTAGGTAACAGGGGTCATTTTGGGGGGTATTCAATGCTTACTCCCAACAGTACTCAGGGGATCATATGTAGGCCAAGGGTTGCACTAAGGTCATCTGCATGTAAGGCAAGACTCTTAAGCTCTTGTATTTTCTCTCTGACCTTTATACTTGGGGCTTGAACTGAGGTTCAGTTTAACTTTGCACTTCTATCCTGTCTACTGGTCCACACTCCCAGGAAATATTCTAGTTAGTGGAACAGAAAATTGGGGACTCCTTTATGCTTTCTGCCATTTTCTTCACCCTCTTCCAGACCCTTGACCTTTTTGTTTTCTATACCCTTGGGCTGCCAAACACCAAGAAGAGAGTGTATTGCAACTGGGGGACAGATCAGAGATGCTGGCAGTGAGGAACAACTCTGACCTCACCCTGCCTCCTATTGCCTTCCATCTCCTCTTTCTGGAGACATTTCTGCCCACTACGCATTGGTACAAGAAACATATTCACTGTGACCAAGAGTCCTAAACTCCCACTGCCTCTCAGCCTTTTTATACCTTTCTGTAGAACATGAGAAGGAAAAGAGGAGCTCATCGGAGGAGTAGGTACATATTAGAGAAAAAAGACGCTGTGTCCTCACACTGCCACTCATCTTCCTGCTGGCTGGATCCAAGGGCCAGGTGCTTGCCTTCTGTTTCGCATTGTTTTCCTGCACACCTTCTCACCAGAGAGCTGCCAGCTTGCTGATGGCTCACTTTAGCTCCTCACCATACATTTTCAACAACTGCTCATGTGCATTTGGAAACAAAAGCTTTTTTTCTTCATCTTGATATTTTCAACAGGATGGGAACATTTGATCATTTGCCCTAAGCTCTTCTCTATCAGTGATTATGACTCTTGGGGCCGGGGATGTAAATCAACAGAAGAGCACTTGTCCTGAATACATGAGGCCTGGGTTTGATGCTTGGCCTGCACAAATACACAGACAGTTTCAGGTCCTGACTTTTAACACATTGTAGCTGGAAAAGAACTTAGCATTACTGTGCTTGTTTCTTTATAAGCAATACATAATAATGATATATGCCTTATAGTGTATATGAGCATTAAATGAAATCATTACAGTGATATAGTTACCTAGTAAACTTCATAAGTGTTAGCCACAATTATATTTATAATATAACATATGTATCTATCTCTCTTTTTTTAATTTTGTGTTTGGATCACATCCAACATTGATCAGAGTTTACTTATAGTGGGCTTGGGACCACATATGGCACCAGAATTTGAACCTGAATAGGCTGTATGGAAGGCAAAACCTCATGCTGGCTTGTAGCTTTAGCTCTCTGTTTTATTTTTTGAGATTCAAGTCTTCATCTGTATTTTTATTTTGTTTGCTTTGGAGTCCTGCAGTGTTCAGGATTATACCTGACTTTGTAATCAGGGATCACTGACAGTGTTCAGGTGACCATATGTGGTTGGATCCAGTCCAGAATTGTGTCAGCACAGCCACATGCTAGCAAGCGTCTTAATCTTTGTACTATCTTTGTGGCCCCTGGTCTTTAGTTCCAAAGGTGCTTCTAGAGAAGATGTTGAAGAAAAGAAGACCTTCTCCATGTGAAGTCCTGAGGATTAAGAATGAAGGACTCCTGGAGTCAATAAAGTGGTGCTAAAGTTTCGGAGCCTATTTAAAGGCAGGTGAGAATTCTACCATTGAACCTCCAATGCTGTAGCACTGAGAGTCTTTCAAAGATGAATTTTACTGGATGTTAACCTATTGGCCCCCAAAGACCTTTAGGGATAATGTATATCCACAGCCCAATGACAAATCGCAGATGATTTTTGTAAAATGTAGTTCCTTACAAAATATAAGTGATTTCTGTTTTTTTTCCCTCAACTTATGAAGAATGTACCTTTGGGGAATATCTCTGTTGCTATATGACTGGCTTTCTCATAAAACAAGGTAGACATTTGTTTTGAATTACCTTGTATAAAAGTTCACTTTATTTTTGAGTTTTGGGATGTTAGTGACTTATTTTCTTCTAAAACAGTCTGTGCTGAAGGATGCATGCCCAAGGGGAAGAAGCAGCCACCCCTTAATGCTTCCAGACAGAGGCCATGATAAACAAGCTCCCAGTTTGCACAGCCTGAGAATGTGCAGGTGACTATGGAGACAGCCGTGGATGGACAGGAATGGACATATGGTCCACATTGGCACAGTGAACCAAAGTAATTAAAAATGTCTTAAAATGCAGAAACCCCCCAAACTGTAAACTATATCATGGTAGATGTCAAATTAGCATTTTCTGCCTCTCTTTTTAACAATGCCATAATCTCATTAATCTACAGAAGGAACCAAATGCATGGATCCTACCAGTTGGCTGGACATATGTTGCATATTGGACCGGCCATTTGTCTGGATCCTGTTAAAGTGGAGAAATTGCATTTTATTTTGGGCAATGAACTCAAATCTGGTCCTGCTTATTACTTTTGAGCTCCCTTTCTTAAAGTGATAGGTTTGTAAGTGCCAAAAATTCAGTATCAACTTGAGTTTTTTTTAAATAAGCCTATAATAAAAGTCCACAGAGGAAAGGGACATACATAATAGAAAGAGACAGAAGGATGAGTTCAGATCTTTGAAATGTATTAAACAACAACATTTATATTATACATTTGAATTGTCAAGTCCACATGATCTTGCTCAAGAATGGGCAGGGTGGCTCAGTGCATGAAATTATTTTATAGCTATATGTGCATGGCATCTTATACTATGAAGTCTTTTAGAATAATGCTTTGTTTTTAGAACTCTGTTAACAAGGGAAACATTTAAAATCTCCTAAATGTTTTTGAAAGCAAAATTACTGTGTAGTATTTTGATGATTATGCATTGATTTAATTGTTATTTTTATAATAGAAAACAAGACTGAGTATCACACCACAGATTTTTCTCATAGTTCCAGATGCTAGAAATTCAAGATCAAAGTGCTAGCTGATGTGTCCAGTAAGGACTTTTTCTTATATGTCTCTGGCTATGCCCTCACATGGTGAAGAGAGAAATCATCTCTTACAAATCAATCATTTGTAAGCAGACCTACTATTCTGTCTGATGGATAGGCTACCCCATAAGCCAACTATTCTCCATTGTAGATGCCTTTTCAAGTGATGAGTCTTGCATTCTCTCAAAGGTAAGCTATGTCTGGAACAGGTAAATGTAGGTGAGGTAGGACCAGGGCTCCTGGCTTATGTTAAGCAGTTCAACACTGCACCCCAGAGGCTAAATTGTCTTGTTAGCTTGTTAGGCAGAAAGTTGAACAGGAAGACTAGGATTTAATACTATCACACATATTCTTCATAACATATATTAATAGATTCATAAGATCTTGACACTGACTTGTTTCTTTTATAATACTTTTTGCTACGATGGTAAATAGGGTGGAGAAATGTGTGTGTGTAAAAATTTTAAGCATTGGAATTCTAATAGCCCTGAAATACTTCTAGATGGGCCTGTGCTGGCAAGTGAAAGATGCTTAAGTCATGAAGAAAAGCATTTCCCTTTTGATCAGGCATTCTCTGACCAGGGCTTTAAATCCAGAATTCACATAGAAGTAGGTCTCATCTTAGACGTCATTTGATCATTTAATTTCATTAATCTCTCTTTTTTGTGGCAGAAGAATTTTCTGAATGGAAATGAGACCTCTGAGATTCTTGGTGTAGAAACAGTAAATTAGAAATCTACCCATGAAGACATCCTTGCATTTAATTAAGCAAAAGTCTCTCGGAATTTCGCAGTATATAAGGTGATAAACCCATCACACAGATTGGTTAAATATGCAGTTGACAGTGCAAATATGTTATACTTATAATGATATTCTAGTGGTCTTTTTTTTGTTTGTTTTGTTTTGGGGCCATACCCAGCAGTGCTTAGGAGTTACTCCTTGTTCTGTGCTCAGAAATAGCTCCTGGCAGGCTCAGGGAACCATATGGAGTGCTGGTAACCAAACTTGGGTGCATCCTGGATGGGCTGCGTGAAGGCAAATGTCCTATTGCTGTGCTATTACTCTGCTCCCAATTCTAGTGGTCTAAAAACACATCTGGAAATGTAGGTTGCTGAAGAAATGTTTGCTGCCAATCTTTCTCTGAGCTAAACTAATGTGAATTAAAATGTGTTTTCAGAGGTCCTGAGATGTGGTTCAGTGGTGGGACGCATTGCATTTGTGAGGTCCCAACACCCTTAATATTGCACCCCCACCATGGCAACAATTACAAAGAGGATAAAAATAAAGCTGGGGCCGGAGAGATAGCATGGAAGTAAGGTGTTTGCCTTTCATGCAGAAGGTCATCGGTTTGAATCCCTGCATCCCATATGGTCTCCCGTGCTTGCCAGGAGCAATTTCTGAGCATGGAGCCAGAAATAACCTCTGAGCACTGCCGGGTGTGACCCAAAAACCAAAAAACAAAACAAAACAAAAACAAAAACAAAAAAATAAAAAAATAAATAAGTAAAATAAAATAAAGTTAAGAATGTGTTTCCTGAGTTCAAATAAAGGTATTGAATCAATAGAATATTTTTGGGTTTTAATTTTAAAAATTTGGTGGTGGTGGTGGTGTGTTAGACTGCATCTGGTGGTGCCCAGGGGCTACTCCAGGCTCTGCTCAGGGATCATGCCAGGTGGTGTGCAGGGGGACCATATGTGGTGCCTAGAATCAAACCAAGCGTCTTAACTCATGTACTGTCTTTCTGACCCCCTTTTGAGGGAGAGAGGCTCTGAGGAGAAAGAGATTTTTCTGTATAATGCTGGGGAACTTCTGGACATTTTCTACAGTGTATTATGTGAATCTATGACTTTTTTTGGAGAAATTCAACAGGGCAGTAAGATCTGTTCTAGTCCTGCTGAAGCTCTTAGGAATCTCTCTGGGACCTTGCTAATACTTTTGAGCAACTATACTATTGGAGTGTGGGGAGTTATAATCCATTTCTTTTAACTTGGAAGTTCATTTCCCACACTACCTAGCCTCTTTGGACCTGTTCAAATTCTGATAGAGGTATCATCTTTAATGACAGGGTGTCATTAAATTGCATGTGTGTGATATGTATAACTGGCATATCTTCAGGAAATGTGATACAATTCCACTCCATGTTTCATGGGTTGAGTTGATTGTACTTAACCACAGTGAAGGGCTTAGTTTTGATGTGATAGCTAATTTCTTTAAGGATCCTGGATATTTTCTGGGCCAGGAATATTTATTAATGAGAACCAAGAATGTTTCAAAGCCTTTGGAAGGCTTTTTCTTTGGGGTCAATATTGTCCTTATTCTCATCCCTGAGAAAGAAGAAAGGACCTCAAGAGCTTATGTTGTAGATAATAAAACCTAATTGACTGAGATATTTCTAGTTCACCCATAATGATGTCAGTGGTGGAGAGAGCTCAGTTTTGGGAAAAAGGGGATCTGAATTCAGTGTTAATTTTATTCTTTCCACTCCAGAGTCAAACTTTCAGACTTGGCTGGAATCTGCTGCTGATATTGGTTGCACCTGTCTCTGGCTTGGACCAGACTGCTTGGCTACTGATTTGATGATGAGTTTTAATATCTAGCTTCAGTCCTTACCTTCTCATTCTAGTCTCTTAGCTTGACACATTTTGTAGTTCTCTCTCATTGCCCTTGGAACAGAGAAGCCTAAACTGATGTGCTGGAAGTTAAACTGCCACTAAGAGAAGAACCTCCTTTAAAGAATTGTGTAGTCAGGAGCCAGAAAACAAGTGGATTTTGAAGACAGGCAGACAGGGTTTGATCTTGCTGAGCCAAATGGTTTGATTCCGGCTTGCATGCTGGGGCTAGACTGAGTTATCTGAGTTGAAATCTCTTCTCTAGATAAATGACAATTTCCTTGGATTTTAGTTATTCATTGGTAAAATGGAAATGCTGATTCCTCATCTCACAAGGTGGAAATGACAAAAAGTATGGAGCAAAGCATCTGCCATAAGTTTTAGCTTTTATCTGCCATACAGGAACCATGGTTGGCTATAGAATGTTCTAGAGTGGGGCTTGCAGCAATAGTGCAGCATATAGGGCTTTTGCCTTGTACATGACTGATCTGTATTCAATTCCTGGCAGCTCATACTGACCTGAAAGCCTGCCAGGTATAATTTCTGACCACAGAGCCAGGAGTAGCCCCTGAGTTCCACCTGGTGTGGTCCAAAAACAAAAACAAAAACAAAACAAAACAAAAAGAATATTCAAGTATGATCTTATGCAAGTTATTTGATCTTTTGCAAAGCCTTAGTTTCCTCATATGTAAAATGGACTAAAAAATAATCTGCTCAGAGGAATCTATGAGGATAACGGGTTTTACATGGCATGCTCAGCTCAAAATTACTATAAGCATCCTTCTGTTCTCTGGCTCTGTTATTACTACTCTATTCTGATCATGGGTGTGAAAGTCTCAGTAACATTTTTAAAATGCTTATTTTATTTTTGGGGGACCTTGGGGGCCACACCTGGCATCATTAGGGGTAACTCCTGGCTCTGCTCAGAAATAGCTTCTGGCAGGCTCAGGAGACGATATGGGACGCCAGGTATCCAACCTGGGTACATCCCGGGTCAGCTGTGTGCAAGGCAAACGTCCTACCACTGTGCTATCACTCTGGCCCCTCAGCAACAATTTTTTTCCCTTTGTAATACTGCCATTGTTTTATCTAGCTTCCCCAAATGAGAGGGAGGATTGCTATAAGCCAATACAAGAGAGATGCTGAGTGGAACCCCATGAAGGGAGCTAGCTCTCTAGGTCCACGTTCTGACATCTTGCTGAATAGCCTCTGTGGCCAGTGTCAGATCATCCTACTCTGATCAGTGGGAACCACATTCCACACAAAATTTGTTATTCTGGGAACTTGAGGGCCTGAGAGAGAGTGCAGTGGTTAGGGTGCTTGCCTTGTTGGTAGCAGACCCTTTCCATCCCCAGTATCTGTTAGAATTCCCACCTCTGCCATAAGTGATCCTTAAGCACAGAGCTGAAAAGAAGTTGGAGCATTGCTGGGTGCGGCCACAAAACCAAAGAAGCAAACAAACAAACAAAAAGAACCGATGAAGTGATAACACCCTGGAGTGGAAAGTTCTCTTTCAGGTATTACCATGCATCCACAGAGCTGCCTGAAGGGGCCTCTTTAATTGCTTTGCGCACAGACACTGTGCTCCCCCCACCTCATCCCCCAGCTCCCTGGGGCTGCCTGGCCCGTGAGAGCCCAGTATTTGATTTCTGTAGGTCAACAAACAAACATTTGAAGTGCAATAAGCCCGTTAGTCACGGCAGGTTTGGGTTGCGGTAATTAGCTCGAGTCTGGGGCGGCAGCAGGTCTGTGCTGCCCGGGAAGCCCGAGCGCCCTGCCAGGTCCCAGGGCTGGGGGGTGCCCAGAGAACTTGATATTGATGCTTTTGGACAGGTTCTGGCAAAGTCCCTTTTTTGGGCGGTAGGCGGTTAGTGTGGGCCTTTGCGTTTTCAGGGCTGCGGGGAGCTACGGAGCAAGCCTGGAAGCCGGGACTGCAGTGATGGGGCTGGACAGTCTGGGATCCCGGGACTGGGCCGGCGCGGGGAGGCCACAAGCTGCCGTGACTTCCTCCCACCCGCTCCAGGGTCGAGTCACCCCAGCTTCTTTCTTTGGCTCTTGCCTGGGAGGGGTGGCTAGCTGCGGGGGGTCTTGGGCTGGACGGTTCCTGCTCCCCAGTTCGGCATCTCTTTCTTGTTTTTGGAAATTTAGCACCTTTTAGACGGACTTGCAGTCTGTGATGCATTGACTCATCATGAGGATAACAATGCATTGCTTAGTGAAGTTCTTGTTTTTGTTTTGTTGTTGTTTTCGGTTGTTTTGGGACCACACCCACCATACTCTGCACTCAGGAATTATTCTAGCGATGCCCTGGGGGATCATGTGGGCTGGGGATTGAATCAGCATTAGCCTAAGGCAAGGCAAACTCCCTACCCATTCTACTCTCCTTCTGGCCCTTAAGGGACTTCCTTTTGAAAAAACATTCAGTGCCAATTGTTATTTTTGGGCTCTGTCCTCACGGCTTAGACAAAGCGGTTGTCACAGATAGGTCTTTATCATATTCTAAGGCAGTGACTATGTTCCATCCCAACCGTGTTTATCAGTCTTAGAGGTGCAAAGGTAATGAGTGTCCACCTCTCTCTCCTTCCGCCCTTTTTGGGGAAGCCGTAGGAAAAGTAAAAGTAACAACAACTTTGTAGATGGTCATAGGGCTGGTCCTTCGTCTTGAGTTTAACTTCAGTTTCTGTGTTCATAAAACAGGGGTCATAATAGTCGTTCCTTCTTAGCGCCTTTATATGCATCAACCCCACACACAGCCTTTGTGAGGGTCAGCTCTGAATCTGATACCTGGATGTGCTGGAGCTTTCCTTATAAACACACCCCCTTCATTTTTAGCGCAGCGTGGCAAGGTCCGTCTGGCCTTCCTTTTGTTGGTGAGAAAACTGAGGCATAGAGACTTTCTTTTTCTTAAAAATGAAAAAAAAAAAAAAAAAAGGCAAACAATATCACAATATTTGAAGTACATTGGTTAAGAGAGTATTGATATTAAAAAACAAAAACAGTCAAAAACAAACAAACAAAACCCCCCAAACCAGCAACTATTTAGAAAGCTTTGTGTTCCTCCTCCTCCTCCTCCTCATCCTCCTCCTCCTCCTCCTCCTCCTCCTTCTCCTCTTCCTCCTCCTTCTTCTTCTTCTTGCAAATAAATTTGGGGAAATTAGAACGGGAATTCCCTTAGAGGTACTGGGGGGTGGGGTGGGAATGCCCCTCATTCATTGTCACTATGTGCCTTAAAAATTTCTGTGAAACAATTGTAATTCACTTTGACCACAATAACAATTTTTTAAAAAAGTGGAAAAGACATATGAAATTAAAAGCATCAAGATGCAAGCACTAAAAAAATCAGAGAGTATTAATATTAATGTTTATGACATGAAAAGTTGTTTTTTTTGTTTGTTTTTTTGTTTTTACCACCTTCTTGGTTTTGTTTTGGGCCACACTCAGGGTGTTCAGGGCTCAATGTTGGGGATCACTGCTTCTGGTGCTCAGGAGATCAAATCACCCAGCCTCTGGTACAGGAAGCATGCATCCCAGCCTATTTAGCTCTGGTCCTGCACGACTTTTGAAAGGTCACAACCCTCTTCTGTGGAAAAGTTGGATTCATACCTAGGTCATATTGAGATTTTGTTTGTTGTAGCTCAGCTCCCTGGAGTTAACAAGACACAAGCCAAAGTCTGATACAAATGGCAAGGAGGTGCAGAGAGAGATGAGCACAAGAAATGAGTCTGGTTGGTTGGAACATGGTCTTGGTTCCCATCTTTTTTTGTTTTGTTTTGTTTTGTTTTGTCTTCTTTTTTTTTCTTTTCTTTTGTTTTTTGGGCTACAACCGGTGACGCTTAGGGATTACTCCTGGCTATCTGTTCAGAAATCACTTCTGGCTCAGGGGACCATATGGGACCTCTGGGATCGAATCCAGGTCCTTCCTGGGTCAGTTGCATGCAAGGAAAATGTCAACCACTGTGCTATCATTCCGACCCCAGTTCCACCGTATTTTTAATTTTACATATATCTAATAAGAAAATATCACATTAGTATACTAGTCTAGAATAATTTGTACTTATCACAATGTTCACATGCACTAGGCATTTTTATTTCTGCCAGTGCTAGTATGAGGTATTTGAATTCAAAGTTTTGCTCAAACAATAGGGGTCATTTTGTTTCAACGGGAGTGTTTCATAATAGCAAGGCCAGCTATACTGCATGGAATTTGTGACTCAGTTTTGCATCAGTGCCCTCTGGCGGTAAATCTGGGAAACATTTACTTTATAGAATGTAAGAAAAAAAAATCTCTGAATTTACCCAGACCTCTCTGCCATCTCTTGCTAGTACCCAGTCAACTCTGATATTCTTTTTAAAATATAAAAAATATCTTTAGAGACATTACAAAACAGTGAATTTTCCTTTATAAAATTAGTTACTCTATTTAAACACCGTGGATATGAGATTGTTCATAATACAGTTGCTTTTTTCCTTTCCACAGATACATAGTTACTGATTGAGTTTCAGTCATACAATGTACAGCACCCTTCACCAATGCCTTTCCCCATCGCACCTGTCTCTGGAGCTGACGGTTCTCCCACTTTTTAGACACAGTGGTTTGCAATATTTTTGCTGAGGGGCATCATGCCTTCACTTTATCTCCTTTCAGTCCAATTTTTGTCCAGAGTGATCATTTTCTTTCTTTCTTTCTTTCTTTCTTTCTTTCTTTCTTTCTTTCTTTCTTTCTTTCTTTCTTTCTTTCTTTCTTTCTTTCTTTCTTTCTTTCTTTCTTTCTTTCTTTCTTTCTTTCTTTCTTTCTTTCTTTCTTTCTTTCTTTCTTTCTTTCTTTCTTTCTTTCTTTCTTTCTTTCTTTCTTTCTTTCTTTCTTTCTTTCTTTCTTTCTTTCTTTCTCTCTCTCTCTCTCTTTCTTTCTTTCTCTCTCTCTCTCTCTCTCTCTCTTTCTTTCTTTCTTTCTTTCTTTCTGTCTTTCTTTCTTTCTTTCTTTCTTTCTGTCTTTCTTTCTTTCTTTCTTTCTTCTTTCTTTCTTTTTTCTTTCTTTCTCTCTCTTTCTTGGGGGGGGGAGAGTCACACCGGGCAGGGGTTAATCCTGGCTCTACGCTCAGAAATCACTCTTGGCAAGCTTGGAGGACCATATGGGATGCCGGGATTTGAACTACCGTTCTTCTGCGGGCAAGGCAAACACCCTACCTCCCATGCTATTTCTCTGGCCCCGGAGTGATCTTTTTCAGCTATCATTGTCATAGTGGTCTCTTTTTCATTTTTTGTGTGTGTGGGGGGCTCACACTTAGTGCTCAGAGGTTACTACTTCTGGCACTGAGCTCAGAAATTGCATCTGGCAGGCTCAGGGGACCATATAGGATGCTGGGGATTGAATCTGGGTCAGTTTCATGCAAGGCAAATGCCCTACCGCTGTGCTATCACTCCTGCCCCAATCATTCCTTTATCTTAACCACAACTATGATGCACCTTTTATGTTTTTGATAGGAAAACATTATGGAATCAACTATTTCATGTCATATGAATTAAAGTTAAGAACATATTGTCTGAATATTTTCACCTGATATATTTTCCATGGAATCGTTTAAAATTATATTGTGTTGCAATAAACTTTTTATTTTTTTTTTGGTTTTTGGGCCACACCCTGTGACGCTCAGGGGTTACTCCTGGCTATGCGCTCAGAAGTTGCTCCTGGCTTCTTGGGGGACCATATGGGACGCCGGGGGATCGAACCGCGGTCCGTCCGGTCCGTCCTAGGCTAGCGCAGGCAAGGCAGGCACCTTACCTCCAGCGCCACCGCCCGGCCCCCTAAACTTTTTATTTTTTTAATACCCTTTTCTCAATCACATATACAAAGACACACACATACAAAGACATCAGGTTAAACTGTGTTTGAGTTTGTTGAGAGTCATTGATCCAAAGTCGCTGCCTGAAGGCTGGACACCCCATTTCCCTATGATGTCTAAGAATGTAAGGGTGAAATTGGCAGGAAATCATAGGACCCTGAGGAGAGTATCAAGAAAATTTCTCTATTTCCCTCGGCTTCACAAATCCTGCAGTTCACAGGATCACCTTAATCATGTGCTCCTCCGAAGCAGGCTGTGTGCTGGACATTGTATCAGGTTTTTACATCCTGTTTAATCTTCACAACAGCCCTTCCTGGTATCAGTAGAGCCTTATTTTCTCTATAGAAAGACTCAGAGACTACTGCTTCTTCACTGTTGAGCAGCAGACCAAAACTTCAGCCTCTGGTGTCTGACCTCAGTTATGGCTCGATATTCCTCCTGTGAAGGACTCCAGCATGGGGCTGTGCTCGGAGGCCATTCAAGTCCCGAAGGGTCACAGTGAGCTTGGCTGTTTGTAACATTCCCTCAGGAGAGAAGAGCATGGGCCAACATGTTTGTGTAAATTGTCTTGCAATGTCACCAAGACCAACTTGTTGGTAATGTCAGGTCCTCAGAGGAATTGGAAAGAAAAAAAAAAAAATTCTGCTTTGTCCCCTATAAATTAAGATAAGATGTCAAGCATGGAGCAACCAGGAGTAATCCCTACGCTTAGAGCTAAAAGTAAGAGTTGAGCACTACTGGCTGTAGCTCCAAAACAAAACAAATTGAAAATGTCAATGACTGGCACTAATGACTGTGAGAGTGACACAGAAACATATCTGGCCAGCCTGGCACAGTTCTGTCCAACATACTAGCCACTTCTATGGCACAAATTAGATTTCCAAAGTAGCACTGCCCTCAAGAAACCATTCCTAGGACTGGGGTGATGGTTCAAAGGGCTGAGGAATATTCTTGCATTTGAGTCTCAGCACTGCATCATGTACCACTGGGAGTGACTCTGATGTGTCATCCCTCTTCTCCTTAAAAAAAGGAAAGAAATGAGATAGAGCCCAAACTTGCACCTTTTCCAGCCACCTCTTGGCTCCTGATTCAGCTACTTCATATGATTGTAAGCTAACCTCTCCTAAGACTTGATACATTTGGTGCTTTATTGACTATATTAGCTCCCAAAGGCATTTCTCCCTTCATTACTTTGGAAAAGGTCTTTGTATAAGTATGTTCAATCCTAGTTTTCTCATGTTGGCAGTTTAATCAATCCTTTGGAAGGCAATTTGGAAGTGACCATCCTGCAGTTTTACTTCTTCGTGTTTATTCTATCTGACTCCTCATACATTATGTCAAGAAAGACATTATAAGAGTGCCCATTGGGCCCGGAGAGATAGCACAGTGGCATTTGCCTTGCAAGCAGCCGATCCAGGACCAAAGGTGGTTGGTTCGAATCCCGGTGTCCCATATGTTCCCCCGTGCCTGCCAGGAGCTATTTCTGAGCAAACAGCCAGGAGTAACCCCTGAGCACCGCCGGGTGTGGCCCAAAAACAAAAACAAACAAAAAAAAAGAGTGCCCGTTACAGCACTATTTGTAATAACTAAAAGGGGGTCAGAGAGATAATACAATGGGTAGATGTTTGCCATACATGCAATTGACCTGTGCTCGATTTCTGACAACACATATGGTCCCATCTCCTGAGTACTACCAGGAGTGACCCCTGAGCACAGTCAGGAGTAAGCTCTAAGCACAGCAGTGTGTGGTCAACATCCTTTTCTCACAGCCCCCTCCAGACACACAAGAAAGAAGGAACCTCTAATACCTATTAATAGGATACTTATTAAACAAATTATGACTACTTGATTCCAAAATATGTTTATTCTATAAAATCAAGCAGCTGATAAAAAACATGACACGAGGTAGAGCCAGAGCAATAGTACAGTGCATAGGGCATTTACCTTTTACAAGGCTATCCCAGATTTTATTCCTAGCAACCCATATGGTCCCCTGGATACTGCCAGGAGCATTTTCTGAGTGCAGAGCCAGGAGTAATCCATAGTAACACCAAATATGGACTACCTCCCTGCCACAAAAAAATACATGACATGAAGAATGCTGCTCAGTGAGCACATGCCTTGCACATATGAGTTCCTAAGTTAGATTTCTAGCATACAACAACAAACAACAGCCAGTGACATTGATATGTTATATTAATGTGATATATGACTGGAAATGGTTCTATAAAATATTGCTCAATTTAAAAATTAAGAGAAACTTATAGAGCAGTGTTTATTATAAAACAAAATTCTATGATTTTACATATTCATAGGCAATATATCT